>NC_043747.1:16985542-17298042 GCF_902148845.1 Salarias fasciatus
TATTAGTTTTTTTTTTTTTTTCTGAATATACCTCTTGAAGCAACTCAAAGTAAATGTTTAGATGAATTGCAAACCGAGAGAGAAACAGTGAAATTGTTCGCTCAGGCAGTTTCAGACGCAGGTCTGCCTCTGATCACTTGTTGATATCAAAACTTTGAACAGCCGAAGAAGGAAACTAAATGACGTAACGTGCCACACGGACTCCACACCCTCCACCGGGACCGGGCTATTTCCCTCACGTTTTCCTTCTCTTTCCTTTATTTTACCAAAAAATCCGCACCAATTTGCTAAAATCGCAGATTTAGGTCTCGGACTTGGTGTAGAGCCAGTTTATGCAACGACATTACACGCAACATGGAGTTAAATCCTCTCTTCATCCGAGGCGAAATTCAACAAGTCAGCGATAAAACTCCGCCGACACTCCGCTTCCTGCCTTCAAAACAAAACACAGCCCGCATATGACGTCGTGTTTTATACGTTCACTAGCGTTACAAAATTTTATTTTGAATTTTCTTACCGGAAAGGTCTATATATACAAACGCTAATTTGAAAAGTTTCGGACCATCCCGGTATGGAGTGTCAAAACAAATTTAAGAGCCGCAATGAGCGTTTAAAACTCCAATAAAGTAATAAGGAAAGAATTAAAAAAAAATTCTACCTTGCTCTAAAACGGACGCGTGTGTGAAGTCGAGACGTGGAGGAGCGGCTGTCAGCGCTGTCACCGCCACGGGGCTGAGCGGCGGCCGGAGCTCTGTCCCCGGGGGGAGCGTCTGCCTGCTGCCAGCCGGTCCGGGCTCGGCCTCTCCAGGCTCGGCCTCTCCTCCGCTTCCTGATTGGTCCGCGGTGCACGCTCCCGGATTATTGCACGTCAATCAATAACCCCATCCCGTGTCCGCCAACACCCAGTGAAACTTTTTTTTTTTCTGGGTTAATGTGTGTCAGATTATTCGCTACTGTTCATAGCCCCGGGAAAATGCTTAGAAAACGTAGCGTTTGAACTTTTTCAAAAAATTAATAATGACCTCCACACCAAAGTATTTACAACAATAAATGTGTAACCTTGGCATCAAGAATAAAAGCTTTATCAGATAAAGCATTATTAATTCTTAATTGATAATTAATAATAGAAAATAACAAATATCAGAAAGTTTGGTTGTGTTTAAAGTTTATTCATCCCAAACTTCAGTGATCAAGAGTTCAAATAATTAAAGTGCCTTTTCAGAAGTATTAAAAAAAAAAAAAAAAAAACTCAAGTGAATAAATATTTGATCACAAATGCAAATCAATATAGATCGATGACTTAACTAGTAAATCATGTCACTGCTTTATTATTGTCATATCAATGTCAAAGACAAATATTCATGAGGTTTTCTTTACACAGCCTTTCGTTTTCAATGAAAAGAAAGTGGAAACATTTCAAAATAATTTCAGTCAATGTAATTAAACTGAGATGTGCATTATTTATCTATTGATAAATGTATAATAAAAATCTATAAATGTAATAAATGTGTCTAAACTGGAATTCCACCAAACTTGCGGAATGATGGAAACAGAGAAAAAAACGTAGGAGCGGAGGAAAGTGCACTGCAACAGGGGGCGCTACTTCCGCCAACGTTCCGGAAGTGACGTATAAGAACAGGAAGAGAACGGTGTCAGAAAAGTGACAACAGGATAAATATTTGTGTGGCCGCTTCAAAGAGCTGAATACAAGGTCAGGAGTCTCGGTGTACCTCAGGTAAAATACTTTTAAACCAGGCGTTTGCTCCTTAGCGCCGCGTCTCTCTCTCTCTCTCTCTGCGCTGTAAGCCGGATGTTGACCACCGGCTAGCCGGAGCTGTAAATACATTAGCAGGAAAGGCTCATCGGTCAGTTTGTGCACAGAGAATCATAACAGATTGGGCATGTTTGGCGACGTTTCTTATTTTTATTCCTAATTCATGATGTTCGTGGAGCAGTGGTTATCGCTTTCGCTCCACAGCGAGAATGTTCCAAGGTTCGAAGACAGGCCGGGACCTTTTCTCACTGGAGTTTGCATGTTCTCCCCTGTGTGTGCGGAGTTTCCTCCCACAGTGGGAGCAGATCGGTGATGACGGCTTGTGTGTCTGTCCGTGTTTGTCCTGTAATGGACTGGTGATCTGCTCAGGTGTCCACAGATAGCTGGGACTGGCTCCTGCACAGTACACACAGCGATATAGAAACAGGGCTTTTTCAGTAAATTATGCAACCAATTTACCACCAACGTCACAAGAAATATTATTTCAGAAAGCTATCAAAAGCTCTCATCAGTGACATTTTTAGTTTTAATGACTGTCCATTGAATTAATAACTCATGAATTACAAAGAAACTAAAGCAGTAACCCATCTTACTCATCATTTCTTCTTAAAATGAATTTGTAAATGGGATTAAAGTATATGCCAATTCGCTAACGTTTGCATGAGCATTTCAGAGACTCAGTAAACTTAGTTTTCCCCTGTCTTAGTGTAAATGAGCTGGGACGTCCCTCCCTGAGATCCCTCCCCTCATTCTCTCCAGAGAAGAGGAACAGTTGTGAATGTAGAGGAAAATAAGCTCTGGACCTTTGTTTAACACTGAACTGGAAAACATTATAGTTTTTTAAATATGGCTTTGAGCAGACGGCACTCCTATACCCCCAGGGTGAGTAATACAGACACTTGTCTGCGATCATTTAGGTTAATGTATGCGGTTAAGGTTATATCAAATGACAACTTTATCATTAGAAGATAAGTAACTTTGTTTAGTCATTTACCTTCTCATGGATGTAGGAATCACCTCCTCGCATCTTGAAGCTTCTTCAGATGGAATTACGTAACATATCTATATCTTTAAGACAAATCTAATATACTGTCGAGATAGCATCACTGATTTAGTAGGTTTTGCCAATTTAAATTGTTTAAAAGTAGCATTTTCTCCAACCGAAATGAGCCAAATCCTGCAGCGCAGTCGCTGCGACAGCGATATAATCGACTTTTTCTGTCTGGTCAGATGCCCTCTGGTTTAAATTTGCAGGGAAGCATGAATTCACATGTTCCTGCTTCTCACAGTTAGGCCTAGTTTGTACTGAATGAGCAGCTTTGTTTGTTGCATGGCTGGTTTATTTGGAGATGTGTTGTGGTCCAGGACATATGACTACACGAGTGTGTTCCCCTGCGCTGCCTGAAGACTCTCCTGCTGTTGAATACAATTTGCTTTTATTAATGCTGCTCTGAACTGTTGGAGCAGGGAGAAATAGTGAATATTACTGTCACACATAAAACTAACCTTCTTCAGGTCTATTAAACATTTATCCACGTCTACTAGATCGAGGATGCCATGTCTTAGGAATTCCTTAAATTTAAACAATAAATTCTCTGGTATTCACTGACCTTGCCTTTCTTTTTTTTCCCTCCATACCTTGCGCTCCCCATGGTAATAAATCACCCCCGTCCTCATCTTTTCCCCAAATCCTGCAGCTGACCAGCCCACTGATCAGCAAAATGAGCAGCAGCGGAACAGTGGAGAGCGGTAAACCTCCGAAGGTCGGTCGGCGTTCAGTGAAGATCTGACAAGAGAGTCGGTTTTTCATAACTCACGGTCTTCTTTTCCGCTCCTCACCTCGCAGCTTGGCTCAATCGTAGAGGTGACAGGAAAGGGTCAGCGCGGAACAGTCGCCTACATCGGCACAACCCTCTTTGCCACCGGGAAATGGGTGGGCGTCATACTTGACGAGGCCAAAGGCAAGAACGATGGCACCGTGCAGGGGAAACGCTACTTCACCTGCGAGGAGAATCATGGGATATTTGTCAGACAGTCTCAGGTTAGTAAAATCTGATGAAATGATCAATGCATATATTTCTATTTCTCTTTATTATTTGTTTATCATGTCTAATGGCCATTCATAAGCTGCTCTTTTTGAAGATATATTACTTTAAATGCAGCTTCAGGTAATAGAAGATGCCACCTCGCCGGATACTCCTGATTCAGGCACGGCAAAGCTTCCGAGGCAAAAAGGTGAGCGGAGAAAAGACGCGCGTGAAGCTGAACCAGAGCATCAGAGAATAGATGATAAAGTGTAATTTGTGGTTTTTCTAGATATTCCTGAAACTCCCAGAACAACCAAGCAGGTATGTAACCAGATCTCGGACCTCACTGTTTCCGAACGATTCCCTTGGTTATTGATTGGTTTCAAAATGTATTTAATTTTATTTAATTTTTTTTTTTTTGCTCTTTTGTACAATACCACCGTTTTATTTTTGTTTCTCCAATGAATCTTTGCAGACACCATCGAACCTTAAGAAGGTAGAAATATTCCAATTCAGCACATTTGCTTTGCTGTGGTTTTTGTTAACTGCACTAATGCGACAAATCATCTTTTGAGTTACCCCTTTTTCCATCTGTGGCCGTTTGCACGGGACGTACAGACATTCCTTGGCTTTGTTAACACATCTCCAGTGTGTTTTCTTGGTGTATTATGTGCTTTTTTTTTATTCTGGTAAAGGCATCTTGTGTATTGTGACAGGTTCAGGTCACCAATGATGAGATTTCATCATTTCTTGAGTGACGGTTTTGGCATGAATTCACATTCTGTTTTGCTCACATGCCTGGAGTCAGCATTCATTAAGTCGCTGTTAAATGGTGCATGGGATCAACAATTATATAATCTAACCAGTCTGATTATTACGTGCTGCTAATCTCTTATCTTGCTTCACCGCTGAATGTGTTTGTGTGTGTGTGTGTGGGCGTGTGTGTGTCATTCCTCCTTTCTGCAACTTACCTCCTCCTCCTCCCCTCCAGTCCTCTACCCGCCGCTCTGGAAAGGTGAGCCTGGAGAGGTCTACAAATATCCAAATTAGATCATTTCACATTAAGTCAGAGTTTCTCGGCTGGTTTAGATGATTTTTTCCTGCTAATTTTGACCATTTAGAGCAGATTTCTACCAGAGGATTTAGTCTCTGTAAGCACATACTTCTTGTATTTTGAAATTTAAATTGCTAGAACTTAGTCTTACTAGTAATTTTAAAATAAATAGAATGTCTGGAAGTTTCAATCCCCCATTTAAGATTCACACGTAGCTCGCTGGAGGCCTGACGCAGTGTGTATGATCAAACTGTGACAGTGGGGTACGCCATGTCGCCTCGCCCCTGCCTCCTCCCTCCCCTCCCTTTTGGTGCGTACGTCCCGGCGCTCCGGCCACGCGCTCACGGTACGCTCTGTGAACGTCGCCCGTCGACTCACGGGGAGTGGTGTGTTGAAGCTGTTGCGGATCAGGGTAAAGGTGCACTGGTGTGTGTGAACACTGGGAAGGTGTATACTGTACTTAACCCTGCAAGGCACAAAGTCTCTCCCTCTCTCTTTTTTGAAATCAGACTTGCATGATCACAGTATCTCTTTTGTTCTTTGACGTCTTCCAATCACCTCCTGTCGCCGCCTGATCCCTCCTTCTCCCACTCGTCAACAGGCGTCGCGTGACAGCCTCTCGGCCGCTCTGCCCGATGTCAGCGAGGCGGGCCTGCCCTCCCAGCAGGGCGCCCTGGCGGCTCCTGTCGTTCCTCAGCCCAGCGGGTCCCCTGCAGCGCCGGCCGCCTCCGCTCCGGCCACTCCGAGCAAAGTAGGTCCCCGTCTGTTGGAAGAAAATCGTGTTCAGTGTCGGCGACGGAACGCTGTGGTTCACCGTCAGTCTGTGACGTCTCTGTTTTTGGCTTTATTTTATTTCCACCCCGCTCATCATTCGACTCATCTTTCATTATTTTTGTCCTGTTCCATCCTTGTAACTGTGTGACCAGGCGGAACCTGCCATTTCCAAGCAGGTAGAGTTTTCTCATGGCCACATGCATGCTGATGGCACCTGGCATGAGTTCACTAACAAGCTCAGCGTTGGCCTCTCCTCATCTAAAAACCACACTTTTGAAATAACTTCAAGATCAGTTTAATTGATGATGGTGCATGGTTTAAAAGACACTCCCACGGTGGATTAGGGAAGTTATTAATCATGTTTTTACATCGGCTGGTTATGGGTCTTTATTGTGGGTGCTTGATCTGTTTTGACATTTCTTTGGTATTTTACAATATAATCTGAGTAATTCTGAGTTTCTCACCCATCTGTCCTTCATAGGAGGAAGAATCCATGCGAGCCCAAGTCAAGGACCTGGAGGAGAAGCTGGAGACTCTGAAGATGAAGCGAACCGAGGACAAGGCCAAACTGAAGGAGCTGGAGAAGCACAAGATCCAGCTGGAGCAGCTGCAGGAGTGGAAGACCAAGATGCAGGAGCAGCAGGCCGAGCTGCAGAAACAGCTCAAAGAGGCGAAGAAGGTACGATGTTCGGTCGTTGTCTCGGTATCGACGGTCTGATGTTTCAAAGATAATTTTAAAACGACTTTCTTTCTCCGACGCAGGAAGCCCGGGAGGCGCACGAGGCCAAGGACCGCTACATGGAAGAGATGTCGGACACGGCCGACGCCATCGAGATGGCCACCCTGGACAAAGAGATGGCCGAGGAGCGAGCAGAGTCGCTGCAGGTGGAGGTGGACTCGCTGAAAGAGAAGGTGGAGGAGCTCTCCATGGATCTGGAAATCCTGAGGCACGAGATCTCAGAGAAAGGTGGGTTTGAAAAGGTAACTAGCGTCTCTCCCATAACATCTCTTATTCTAGACTAATCTTTCTCACGTTTGTTTGTGTCTTTCGCCGCCGCAGGCTCAGATGGAGCAGCGTCGAGTTACCAGGTCAAACAGCTGGAGGAGCAGAACGGCAGACTCAAAGAGGCCCTGGTCAGGTCAGTTAAAGGCACAGCTTTTAATCAAGGTTTCAAAACTTTCCCTGCCAAGAAACAAATAAAAAACCCACTTTCCTGTTTCTCCTCAGGATGCGGGACCTGTCGGCTTCAGAGAAACAGGAACACGTGAAGCTGCAGAAGCAGATGGAGAAGAAAAACACCGAGCTGGAGACTCTGAGGGCTCAGAAAGAGAAGCTGCAGGAGGAAGTGAAGACCGCCGAGTCGACTATCGACGAGCTGAAGGAGCAGGTAAAGAAGCCAGGAGGAGATGACGCCCGACAGTAAAATCTGAAGCCGTGTCTGAACATTAAACCCGGTGTGTGTTTGACTGTAACAGGTGGACGCTGCTCTGGGGTCGGAGGAGATGGTGGAGATGCTGACTGAGAGGAACCTGGACCTGGAGGAGAAAGTCAGGGAGCTGAGAGAAACGGTCACCGATTTGGTCAGTGTGTGTTTGGTTTATTTTTTTGAGCGCATGTGGTCGACTGCAATGACTTAAAAGGGAAGGGTCTAATGGACAGAAACGTTAAAGTCTGTTTTCCCCGTATCAACAGGAAGCCATCAATGAGATGAACGACGAGCTCCAGGAGAACGCCAGAGAGACGGAGATGGAGCTGAGGGAGCAGCTGGACCTGAGTGCAGGGAAGGTCCGCGAGGCGGACAAACGAGTGGAAGCCGCTCAGGAGACCGTGGCCGACTACCAGCAGACCATCAACAAATACAGAGAGCTCACCTCCTCGCTTCAGGTGCGTCGACAGGACTGATGCCGCGTGGGGTCTGCGGTTCGATGCCGTATAAAAGGATCTGTCTGTCCGTTAGGAGGCCAACAGGGAGCTGGTCAGTCAGCAGAGCGCGAGCGCAGAACAGGTCCAGCAGCCACCTGCAGAGCTGTTCGACTTCAAGATCAAGTTTGCTGAGACCAAGGCGTACGCCAAGGTGGGAGGGCTTCGCTGAAACGTTCACTTCTCGAAGATGAACGCCGGTTTGTAAAATGTCCCAACCTGTCGTCGTTTCCAGGCCATCGAAATGGAGCTGAGGAAAATGGAAGTGGCTCAGTCCAACCGACAGGTCTCCCTCCTCACCTCCTTCATGCCCGACTCCTTCCTCCGCCACGGAGGAGACCACGACTGCATTCTGGTGCTCCTGCTCATTCCCAGGCTCATCTGCAAGGTATTGGTCGGCGCGACACTGCATTTGAGTCATTGTGGTTGTCGTATTGTGGAATTAAAGTTTGTGTTTCCCTGCGCGCAGGCTGAGCTGATCAGCAAACAGGCCCAGGAGAAGTTCGACCTGAACGGGAATCTGGCTCAGGGAGCAGGTCTGAGAGGAGCTCCGGGGGAACAGCGCAGCTTCGCGGCCGGACTGGTTTACTCCCTCAGCCTGCTGCAGGCCACCCTGCACAAATACGAACAGTGAGTTCTGCGTTTAAGGAAGTAAAATAAAGCTAATTCTAAAGCTTTCCGTCAATTCACTCTTTGTCTCTCTGTTTCTGTCTTCTGCTTTCAGGGCTCTGAATAACTGCACCGTAGAAGTGTTCAAGCGGATGGGTACGCTCTACTCTGAAATGAGCTTCCACGAGCGCTCTCTGGATTATTTCATCGACTTGCTGCATAAAGACCAGCTGGATGAGACTGTTCAGGTGGAGCCACTGACAAAAGCCATCAAGTACTATCAGGTAACGACATTTTCCACCGCGCTGTAGCCTCTGCCTCGCTCGGTTAAACGTTTCTTGTACAGAATTCTCTGAAAATGCACAATTATATACAATTGTCCAACAGTGGTGAAAAAGTTAAAGTATATCCTGCTGAAAGTTTTGTCAAACATCTTTGTTTTCCAGCAACTGTACAGCGTTCACCTGGCGGATCAGGCTGAGGACTGCACCGTGCAGCTGGCCGACCACATCAAGGTGTGTGAGAGGCTCGTTCAAAGAATACACCTGGGGGAAAAAACAATCAGGGTAGATTAAAAGGAAAAGTTTTGTTTTGAACTCTCAAAGCACCAACAACCCCTTCCTCTCACCTCCAGTTTACCCAGAGTGCTCTGGACTGTATGGGCGTGGAGGTGTCTCGCCTGAGGGCCTTCCTGTCCGCCGGTCAGGAGAACTCTGGACTCTCGGCTCTCCTGAAGGACCTGGACACGTCCTGCTCTGACATCAAGCAGTTCTGTAAGAAGATCCGCCGCCGTATGCCCGGAACCGACGTGGCCGGCGTCCCGGCGGCTCTCAGTTTTGGACCGCAGGTACAGAAAGAAGCGCGTCACGGGAGTGTTTCGGCGATCACCGAGATGCGGTTGGCCTGACGTGTGTGTGTGTCGTCCGAAGGTGTCGGAGACGCTGACGGAGTGCAGGCGCCAGCTGACCCGCGTGGTCGCCGTGCTCCAGGAAGTGGCCGCGGCCGGCGGTCAGATGATCGCTCCCCTGGCGGAGCAGGAGGGTCTCAACGCTCTCAGGCTGGAGGATATCGTCTGCAAGGCTGTGGAGCAGGTGGCTGCCGCGCCGTTCACAAATCCAGAAGCTTCTGTCGTTGCTCTTTTGTCACGATCTTTTTTTCTTTTGAAGGTATATGGAACTCAAGGCGTGAACGGCCCCGAGTTCCTGCGGCAGTCCTGCAGCTCCGTCATCGCCACAATGAACAAGATGGCCACTGCCATGCAGGAGGGAGAGTACGACGCCGAGAAACCACAGGGCAAGGTACGGATGCTTTCAGCACGTTGATATTTTGCACTGTTAAGATGCTTTAAACTCGCCCTCCAATCCAATCCTGCCATCAGACGCCTCCGGTAGAGATGAGAGCCTCCACCGTCAGGGCGGAGATGACCGACGCCGAAGGCCTGGGAGCCAAACTGGAGGACAGAGAAACCGTCATCAAGGAGCTGAAGAAGTCCCTCAAGATCAAGGTATCAGACGAAACCGAGAGTTTCGAATTTTTAAGCTGAAACAAAAGCCGTAACGTGTCCGGGCGTTCCTCAGGGCGAAGAGCTCAGCGAGGCCAACGTCCGCCTCAGCCTTCTGGAGAAGAAGCTCGACACTTCCACCAAGGACGCCGACGAGCGGGTGGAGAAGATCCAGACCAAGCTGGACGAGAGCCTGGCTCTGCTCAAAAAGAAAGAGAAGTAAGAAAACTCTTTTCGATTCGACCCCCTGCCTCCCGTTCCTCCGTCGCACATTCACTTCCTCACCCGTCCCTCTCTGTTCTCTCCTGCAGGGAGTTCGAGGAGACGATGGACGCTCTGCAGGCCGACATCGACCAGCTGGAGGCTGAGAAGGCCGAACTGAAGCAGCGCATCACTAACCAATCCAAGATTACGATTGAAGGACTACGAGGCCAACCCGGCATGGGGATCGCTTCTATTGTTCAGGGATCTCCAGGAGGTGAACTCCTGTGGTTTTAATAATAATCTAGACGGTTTAAGAGGATCCTTGATTGTCACGGTGGAATGTCTCCCGCTCTCTTCAGGTGTGCCTCCGTCCATGGCGGGACCGCTGCAGGTGGTGGATTCCCCTCTGCTCCGGCAGCAGGTGGAGGCTCAGCGGCTCGGCATTAAACACCTCAAGAACGAGAACAACAGGCTGAAGGTACGCTCGGATCAATTCCCCACCTTCTTTCTACAGAAGACTGCTGTTATCGTGGAAACCAATCACCTTTCTCTTCCAGGCAGAGAAGATAAAAGCTCAGCTGGCCTCCCTGCCGCCGCTCTGCCCTCCCAGGCTTCCACAAGTGCCCAAGGAAAGCTCCATGCCTCCAGAAGGCCTCAACACGGGCATCTACCGCCGGACCGACCAGCTCCTGGCGACCCTGCTCAAGCTCAGCGCTGAGGTTAAGGTGGTGGACATCACCGGGAAGACAGCAGGTGAGCGCGCATGTCTAGCCAGGACAGTCTGGAGTTTTCCCCCTCTCTCGCCACATCGACTTAATTTTCCCTTGTTTTCGTTTCCGACAGTGAGCGCCAGTGCCCAGCTGCTGGAGCAAACCGCCCGCCTGCAGAGCCTCAGCGACGCTCTGGACAAACTCAAGGTCAAACACATCCCCCGTAACACGCGCACCAGCATTTACCCGAGCCCAGAAACTGAACCGACGCCGTGTGTTTCAGGGAGAAGTGGCCGAACACGTGGTGTCGTATCATCCCGGCGCAAAGGCGACCTCCGACTTCGCCACATTCCCCGTCTCCTCCTTTGTTAAGGTAGCTGCACTCTGCTCAGCTGTGATGCCGCGTTGGTTGAGTAGATGATCACACGCATGGCGATATGATTTCCAGGCGAAGGACGAGAAGCAGGGAGGAACAGTGTTCGTGGGACGCGTCGCCATCCCGTGCACCCGCGGCCAGGAGCAAGTCCACCGCCTCGTGCTGTCCCAGCAGCAGCTGCAGCAAGTGCACCGCCTCCTCATGGTGTGAGACGCAGCCGCGTCCACCATCTCAACTCTAACATTCTTTATTTAACCATCTTTGCTTTGCACGTCCCTCAGGAAACAGTTTACACATGAATAGCATTGAAGAGAGCATCTGTTGGTTTTGTTTCCATAAGTCCATGACTGTCACATTATGAAGGTAATGTGTTCCAGAAGTCTGTACCAGTTCTGCCACCTCTGTCTGGAAATGAGGAACCCCAACAAGTCATTTCTGTTGTAATAGTCTCCTCCCCCTCCTTTGTACCTTTTTGTATTAGTAATAATTCTGACAATAAAAATATGCATCACTTACAAATTTAAATCTAAAATCATTGAATCATCTCCTTGCGCAAATTACCCAATTTGCTGATGTTTCGAGAGTAACGTAATGATAAACCTATAAAACGACTTCTGAATCTATCCAGATAAATCCAAAGTTGCTGATGGTCCATTCTTGATCTCTTCCTGGTGCTTCTTTACAAATGACAGGACGTAATGAAATGATAAACAAACTTTAATGATCTCCAGCAACTGTCTAAAAGGTTCCATATACGTACTCGAACCAAAGCCAAACGTCACAAAATGACTCGTCTGTATCAGAGTGACGCGCAGTTAAAACAAAAAGCTGAGTTAGATGCAGAACGCTGTGGTGAAACAGATCAGGACGCCATGTGAAAGTGTGTGAGCTGAATCTGAGCATCTCTGAAGAAGAACAACACTTCAGTAGTTGTATCGGTTACGTCTGCCGGGGGGGTACGGGGCGTAGTGCTGCCTGGTGGTGAGCTGGTTCCTCAACACAGACTGCCTGAACGGCCTGGAGGCAAAGTCTGCAAAACACCAGGGGCTCGGTCAGAGGCTGAGGCAGGAAACAGACCTCAACATGGCGGCGCCGCGGCGCTTACCGTCTCCAACAGGCCTGTTCTCATATGGAAACCTGAAAGACGGTGAGGGTGGTGGAGGGAGGGGGATGCGTCCGTACAAGGGGGAGTAAGGTTGTGGCGCTGGTGGGGCATGATAGGAAAGAGAAAGAATAAACAGTATGTCATTCCCTGCATAATTATCTTTAGTCTTTACGTTTTAAAACCAGTTCAATGGAATTAATCTCAGCCCACACGTCGTCCTCATGTGATTCTTACCAGTGTATTTTGGAGCTCCGTTTCTGTTGAAGTGCTGAATCTCATCCCCATTGTGCTCTGAAAGCAATGAACAATACACGCTTTAATACAAGGAAAACACTTGTCAGAGCAGCTTCAGTACATAGAAAACTAGGGACCGACCGATATTGGCTTTTTTTGAGGCCAACGCCGATTCTGATATTTGACAGAAAAAAATTCTGATGTCCGATTTATCAACCGATTAATTTACAAATTATTTCATGGATAAAATTTGAAGATATAATGGTCACAAATAGTCCGACCTATAATATTACTGCATAACACACACGCGCGTGGATCAGTGCGCATGCTCCAGAGCGGACACGGAAACGCAGACACGTGAAGCGTGGACGAGCCCCTCCGACTACTGAGAAAACAGCAGTGAGGACTGAGGATATGAATGAAGTCAGAGCTCCCTCTGGTGGACAAACGGTGCAAGGACATTATTCTGCACGACTGTGGATGGTAGATATCCGTGCTAAGCAGGTTTGCCTTCAAAAACAGGAAGTGACAAAACAAGCCGTTTGCAAACATTATATGCGTTCACCTGAGGCACCGTCGCACCGACGTGAGTATCTGCAAAATGTGTCTCCTCTCAGGACTGGAAGTAATGGATTTTCAACTTTTTTTTACCAATAATAATGAAATCTACCTGCCTATTATTAGATTCATTTAGATCAGCTTTCTCTACAATTTTAACAATTTGCTTGGTGGGATCGTGGGCCACATTGAAGCCTCTTGCGGGCTGATTTTAGCCCACAGGCCTTATATTTGACAACCCTGATTTTTATCGGACTATAAATCTTTATGTATGGCATCGTATCATATTGTGACTTTCATGATGATCAAGCTTAAACCATGAGGGTAGGGAATGAAACTGAGTCTGGGAGGAAAACGTACCGCTTGGAGCAGGCCTGTTTTCATAGGGAAACCTGTAATGTGGGGAGGGTGGTGGAGGAGGGAGGGGGACACGTCGGTACATGGGGGGATAAGGCCGTGGTCCTGGGTGGCGCTGGACGTCGCCGTAACCCTGGGAATCAGTGAAGAAGATCTCCCTGTGGTCGCTGTAGTGAATCCTCGTTGGGCGCAAATCTGCCAAAGATGCCGAAGATTAAAGATCCTTAAAGATGCTTTCATACAAGATTTGTGTTCTAAATGAAGTTCAATCACAGTCTGTGTCAGTGCCCGTGAACATACTGATGTGTCCATGCAATGAAATGAAAGCAAACGGTTAAGAAAAGAATCTATATTCTTCTACTTCAGTTAGTCATTGTGTTGATTCATGTTTTATCATCAGCTAAACAGAACTAACTTCAGCCCACCTTCGTGTTTTAGACCACCGTTTTTGTTGATGTTGGTCGAGAGCTTGATCTCCTCCACACTGCGCTCTGGAAGCAAAGAACAACACACATTTTAGAGGAAAGGAAATACTTGCCAGAGCAGTGTCAGTATATAGAAAACATTAAGCCTAAACCAGGAGGATGGGGAGTCATATCTGGAGTATATTGTGTGTGTGTGTGTGTGTGTGTGTGTGTGTGTGTGTGTGTGTGTGTGTGTGTGTGTGTGTGTGTGTGTGTGTGGTCTTATTCTTGCCACTAGCATCCAGCGGACTCATCAGCACCACACCCCAGGCGTCTGCGGCGTGCTGCAGCAGTACGGATGTTATCCTGCGGTGGGCCACGTTGTCCCAGTGCACGCCGTCGTTGGTTCGACGGTGCAGGGAGAAGCGGAAATGGAAGTGGAGGTCCACAACATCCAGGTTATACGCGTCGGCCAGCGTCCCGCTGAAGAAGTTGGCTTCGATCACATCAAAACGCAGCTGCGGAGCCATGTGCTGAATCTGAGGGGAGTGATTCAGAGACATTAAAAACATTTATAAACACGTGAACGAAGTAAAAACCTTTCTAAATTGATGCTATGCCCCAGTAATAAGGGGTATGGACGATTTCTAAATACAATCAGTGTGAAGCTAATCCAACAAGAGCAGATTTCCGTAACCATGTCAAATGCAAATGACTGTGGAGGACGCACCTCGGGCACCAGGAACCCTCCTTTGATCTTCTCTCCTAAAGGCAAGGTGAGGTTCCAGATGACCAGCGTTTCCTCCGGCAGGATCGCTTTTAGCTCCTCAAAGAATGTGTGGAGGTTCTCCTTGTAATCACCGATCCAATTGCGGGAGTACCTAAAACATAAAAAAACTGCTACATCAGGTCCACTTGCACCATTTAACGGGATCTCGCACCATAAATTCAACAACAGTACAAACCATCTTCCCACCTTGAAATATCCCAAACGCAGGAGTTGATGATGACCACGTCTGGTTTCAGACCCTGCCGGAAGTCCTCCAGGACACTTTCCATGTACCGCGAGAAGATGCGCGTCAGAAAGTAGAAGCGCACCAGGTGGTGGTCTGACTGGAACTGCCGGACCTCTCTGTATGCAATCCCGTTGTGCAGCTTGTTCAGACAGCCTCCCTCCACCAGGCAGTCCTGCTCGAAGCTCATCTCCCCCTGGAGGAGGAATTTGGAAAGGTAAGGCCCAAAGGAAAAACAAATAAAGATGTGTAAGCTTTTTAAACGTTTGTCTTTTCGTCCTTGCCTTGGTTCGTAGTTGTTTCAGGGTGAGAAATTTGTCTTTTTGGAGCAGCAGAACAAGATCTTTATATATTGCTCGCTGATCTGATGGGGAAATTTCAAGAAAGAATTTAAAATCACAATAAGGAAACACCACAGACTCAAGCAATTTACTGTGTTAAAAATTATACCCTAAACAGAAAACTACCTCTGTGTTCTTTTAACAGTTCAAAAGATGTATGAGAGGTTACATTAATTGCCAGGAGGTGTGAATGCTGATGTGTGACAAGTTCAAGTATGATACTGTCCTTTCATTTATGAACTGAAGGTAATTTAAAATATTTTAATCCGAGCTGCTCTGAACAAATCAACACTTGAAAAGAATATTTATAGGAGGTAAATTTAACTAGTACTCACTGGAGTCTCCCAACACCACCACAAATTTGTTGTGGAGCAGCTGGCTGGCCTGCTTGTGGCTCACAAAGCTCCTCATCTCTGCCTGTTGATTTGGGGAGGGTGGATATTGATATCATTTGACTGTCAGGCCTTGATTCAGAATGAAAACGCAAATAAATCAACACATTTGAAAATAAAAACAGTTTCACTGCATTTGGCTGGTTATGTAAATTAATCCAGCAAAAATTTACCGCGCTTTCAAATTAACTGGCTTCCCTGTTAACTGGTGACCAACTTCCTGGTGCTAGCAAGAGTAGAACCTCAAACTAAAAACTCAACAGCAAACAAACCAGCAGCTGTACCAGAGAATGCTGTTTGGTCACATTTGCAAGAAAGGTTTGAAGTTTTATAGCTTTTGTGAGTCACTTTTTAAACAGCTGCAAAAACAAGACACGCTAAATGAAGTTAACACTAGTTAACAAGGAAACCAATTAATCTGAAACACCTACTCACGAGCGACTTGGTTCCCCTAATTTGACAATTGTTTGTTAGCTACCGAACAGTAAGATTTGAAGACTTTAACCATCAGCTCCAAACTAGAGCCTTCACCTATAGAATTTAATTTATCGAACTTACCATTATTGTACTTTGAAGCCGCCGCTCGATGAGCACTTAGCGCCGCTAGCTTAGCCTCGGTTTCCTCGCTGATGTTTATTAAAACATGTATTTTGCCAAGCGGTTGTCCTGTTCCTCTGAAGAGTGGGATCTTTCAGTTGGGCAATTAGCGACCAGGAATAGTCACTCAGGTCCAAAATATTTCGAAAAAGGAAGAAATTTTAAAGGCCTCGCGCCAACAAATGGAGGGGAAAAGACAGTCTGAGGACACAGGTTCCTCTGAGCTCGCGGCGCGTTCAGGGACTGCAGGAGAAAAGACCTTCAAGGTGTTTCTTTATAGAAACCTTGAGCTCAGCTTTCTCAAACCATCTCCCCTCTGTGTTCCTGAATTCCCGCAGTCTTTGAAGTATCTTCTTCTTATATTTCAATATGAAATAAACGTAAATTCGCATATCTTACACTCTGTCTAAAACAGTGAAATAAATATATAGCTTTTTGTTGTATATATATTTATTCAAAATTATATCACCCATTATCTGAAGATATCTCCACTTCTGGGAATCTGGACTTTAATCTGGACAAAGTCGAGATTTCAGTCATCCAGCAGCAATAATAAATTGTAACTCTGATGTTGAAACACTCATTTATCCGTAGACAACATACGAAACTATACACAATTACTAAACAAAAAACTTGCTCCTTGGTTTTTGTTTTATTAGTTAATTTAAGCATAAATAAAAAGACAATTCACATTTTCAAGTCCTGAGTTTGTAGAAGGAAAAGAAGATACACAGTAGGTGACCTGGATTAAAAATAAATAAACTGGACATCAAATTTATAGAATATTCAAACTGGTGCAAACAGCTATTTATGTCTGTCCAATAGATCACTTCCTTCTCTTTGGTAATACTTCTGAAGCTATGAATGCATAAATAAATAAAATCAGACAAAGTCACTGTCGTCATCATAATCTATCACTTGAATCTGATCTTTTTTCTTGTCTCTTCCTGGTTCTTCCCGCTCCTCCTTCTCTTCTTCCTCCTCTTCGTCAGTCTGGTCTTCCTCCTTGGGTTCCTCTCTGCGGTGAAACTCCTGGTATATTCCAGTCAGAGCCTTGGCTGCTTCCAGAGACACTTTCAGGTTTCCGATCACCTCCTTGTCCTCATCCACACTCACAACTGAAGGAAAGATTTAGAAGTTGTCATAAAACTCTCCACCAATTTATAAAATATTCCCAGCAACAATATCTGGAAAAAAAAAATCTAAAGCTAAATTGATTGATTGATATAATCACACAAACACAACACTTACTGTCAATTTGTTCTTCAATGACATCGTTTCCCGAGAGGAGGAGCTCCTTCAGGTCGAGGAACGCATGTCCAACGTCCACACACTCGTCATCGTCGTCCATCGGCTCACTGACCACGGTGAACTTCAACCTTCCGCAGAACACAACTCTTGTCATGCTTACAGTTTGTGACATTGAAGCGAGTTTGAAGTTAGACCCTACCTGCCCTGGTTGGGATCAGTTCCCTCCAGCATGGTGTAGAGATACTGTCTGAGCGGAGCGGCCTGGGAGCCGTCCACATAAATCACTGCAGCGGAAAAAGACGAAAGGGTTAATACCTTCAACAACTTCATTCACAGAAAAGAACATATCAGTAAATCTCACCTCGTGTGAAGTTGTAGTGAATCTCCTCCCCCTCTGTGGGTTTGCGGAGCGACATGGGGGTCTCTGTGGTCTCCATCGGGACCCCCAGCAGCCGGTACTCCACATAGACCCGCTGCACCGACTCGTCCAGCGCCACGTGTGACGACGGTTCAAACGTCAAGGACAGAATCTCAACTCGGAGCTTGTCACCCTGGAACGCATTTACATCGTTTACGCACAAATAACCAGACCTTTTCCCGCACGTTGTTCCGTGTACCGTACCTTCCGCATCTTCCGTTTTGGAGATACGATGATAACATCGCTCTGTGAGGAGCTTGACTCTGAAGAGTCAGGGCCTTCACCGTCTCCAGCAGCAGCTACAAAATGAATTTTGTAAATTCATGATCCATCAAGTCGTTCAAGAGAGAAATGGAATGTGTGTAAACTACTTACCACTCACACTCTTCTCCTCTTCCTCCAGCTTTTCAAACACTGACACCTGATCCACAGAGGGGAGGTCCTGAAGCAAAGCAAGTGATATTTGAGCCAATCCACCAGCAGGTTCTCGGCTGGATTCTTACAGTTCTGAATCACACATGTTGAAGTTTTTAAGCCTTTTCAGCGGCATGAATCTGACCTGAGCCCGGGCGTCGCTGGCGGAACTTTTCCTCGATAAAGCTGTGAGTGATTGCCTGGGAGATCTTCCTTCTGAGGATCTTCAATCAGATGAGATACGTTTTGGTGAGAAAATAATAATTCAACGTGACAACAAAGACTTATTTTCGAATTGTTTTTCATGAAACTTTGTGAAAATGGAGAAAATATTACAGGCTGAAAACCTACCTGGTGCTGTGTAAATGTGAGGGTGTGGTCAGCCTCGGCTCCGGTGTGAGAGTCGGTGTTTTCTGGTACGATCCAGACGAGCTCTTGGTTGATCTCTTCCTGTCTGCGGACTTACGAGGAGCGGAGACGCTTTGTTCAGGTCGCAGGTTCTGTGAGCTTTTCTGTTTGACCGGTGGAGGCCGAGGCTGTGAACGAATGGCATAAAAATCACACTACTGTGTCCCGAAAACACTGAATCACCTGTGATGCTGCTTGAAATTTACACGGCTTTTTACCTCTTTCTGCACCGCAGTAGTCTCCCTGGGCTCAGGTTGCTGAGTCTGTGAAGAACAGGTATCAAACTTGGTAAATAAACTGGGTTTTTTTTAACCTTTTCAAAGCATTACTGGTTGTTCCTCAGTGTTTTTAGATAAATGGCACACCTTCACCCTGGGTTTGGCGACCGGCCTCTGCGATGCCTCAGCCTCCTCCCTCCTGATTTCCATGGCTTTGCTCCCCTGTCGGCTCAGCGAGACGTCCGCCGGGGGTTGGAAGGGGTACTTCCACCTCATGGTGACCCTGACCATGCCCCGGGGTCCTCCGGCCGCATCTCTTAAAACATAATCGCCTGGACGAGTGGAGACGAACAGACACACCTCCTGGTTAGTTCAGTATAGATCGTCTGGTTCTGTCGACATGATTTAGAATCACCGTGAACCTTCTTTTCTCGACTCCTCACCTCTGATCTCTTTCCCTGTAGCCAGGGATCGCAGCGGGACGGGGGTCTTGGATAAATAAGCCGGCGGTACCTGGTCATCGCTGTCATCGAACACATAAACCCACAGGCTGCTCGACCTGCGCGATAAAGCAGAAGACCATTTTTATATAACACCACTTTCACATAAATTGTCACATAAACATCCCGCTCTGTGTTGAGATGATACCTGAGGTAGTGCAGCACGTCGGTGGTCACCGCCAGCGGGTAGCTGGCGGCGTCGTTGAACACCGGATCGGCAGAACACTGGACCGTCGGGGAGACGTGGGGCGGGAGGTCGTAGAGCCGGTACGTCAGGTAGGCGTCGGGGAGGACTCCTGGCCAGCGGGCACTGAGGCCCACGCAGTGCTCCAGCATCACCAGCAGCTCGTTGGGGATGCCGCCGCCGTAATCATGCAGCTCCTGTCGCGCACAGGAAAGGATGGTCTCGACACACATCGGCACACATTCAGGAAACTAGAAGAGGTTGGTTTATTCTCTGTGGTTCACCTCCTGAAAGCTGTGCTGCCAGCCGAGCGTCTGCTGCAGAGGACTCCTCGACGGCGCTCCGCTCCCCAGCAGGCCGCCCAGGGGCTCGGCGGGAGGGAACAGGCGCACCCAGAAGTCCACAACACCAACGATTTCACCCTCATGTCCTGAGAGCCAAACACAGAACATTTTTATTCTAACAGAAGAAACAAGGTCAACAATGAGGATTATTCAGTGTTTCATGTTTGCAGGACTCACCAGTGATGTTGACACGCCCACCAACGCGCTCGCCTCTCCTCTCCATCGCCCCCATCAGACCAATCTGCCCACTCCCGTGGGTGACAAATCTGACTCCCCCTAAAGCCTGGTGCATCTCCACTCTGACCCTTGACCCCTGACCCCCTAGCCTTCCCAGATCTCGCGCGGTCAGGGTGTAGCGGGACGTGAAGCCGAAGCTGGGCTGGCTCCCCAACACCAGAGGGGTGGAGTGAACCTCGAAGTCCAGCAGGGAGTAGGTGCAGAACGTCACCACGCTCTCCGGCCGGTCTCCTTCAGGACAGATGCTGCTCATGAGTCGAAGCCCTGCTGGGGTGAAGGTGGCGGCCTTCAGATGGATCTCCAGCAGAGACTCTCCAGCCCTCAGCTGAGAGAAAGACCTGTCGTCATCGACGGGCTGAACTGCCTCCTCGTCTCCAGCGGGCCAGATGTATTGGGTGGGAATGGTCCGCTTGGAGCTCCTGGCGCCGTACGCCAGCTCTTTCAAGTGGCCTTTAAATGTCAGAACATCAAGATAAAAATCCTATAAACAGTTACACTAATTTTACTTTGGTTCGTTTCACTACAAATACAGGCGTTATTTTATCCATACCTTGCAACGTGTTGATCTGTAAAGCTCGTTTAGACAAAAGTTTATTCTTTTCTGCCATTCTCCTCTTGCTCTCTTCCTGTTCTCTCTCAAACTTATGCTTGATGGTAACTAACTCCTCCTTTTATGTGACAAAAAAAAAAAAAGAAATTTTTGCAGTTTAAAAGATAAAATCCCATGGAAATATCATGTAAAAGACGTATTTAAAGTTTGGGTTGCACCTGCAGGTCTTTAGTGATTTGATGCTCCAGAACTAGAAGGTTTCTGGCTTTCTGCAGCTCAAGCACAGTCTCGGCGTGCGATGCCTGCAGATGGACCTGCTCCCGGGTCGATCCGTCCCGCGTCCCGTCAGCCTGGAGGAACTGCAGAGCCTGTCTGTTCTCCTGCTGGATCCTGAAGGCCTGGAGTTGGAGGGACAACGTGACATAAGGCTTTTCCAGCTTGTATCTTTAGTTAAAATACATAAATAAATACAGTCCAAACCTTGATCTGCAGGAGAGTCTCACTGAGATCTTCAACGCTCATGTCAAACTCCTGCAAAAGAGGAGAGAGGAGGAGAAAATGTGCTGAACAGGGGATGAAGTCTGCATTGAAACAGCGGCCCAGCAGCGTCTTATTGTCGTCAGAATGACCGACCTTGGTGACGGAGTCTAGTCGCTCCTGAAGAGCAGAGATCTGCTGCCTGGACTGGAAAACCTCCCGCTCCAGCTGCTCTTCTTTGTCTCTGGACAACACAGAAATCTCTGAAAGCAACAACAAAACACAGGAATAAATGCATAAAAGAGAATTATTGATATTGTAGTTACTGAAGAATCTTCACAGTTATCTACAGAAATGAGAGCACGCATAGAAATATCTCATCATGGAATTGACTGTCTTGATTGATTTGCTGCTCGCCTCTTTCTCGTTCTCTCTCGTCCTCCAGGATTTCCTTCTCCTGCCTCAGTCTGTCCCTCTCCTGCTCCAGCCGGACCCGCTCCTCCCTCTCTGCCTGCAGCGCTTCCTCCAGACTCTGGATATCCGTCCTGCAGACGTTTTCACCCACACTCTCCTTCTTCTGGGCCACTTCTCTTGGTTTTTCCACCACGTCGTCTTGACTGTTTCTGACAGATAAGGTTCTGATGGACAGAGCAGCATGGATTCCATTTGTATTTTGATTTTTACTGTTCAGAACATGGTGATAAGTTAAATGTTGCCATTTTACAAAAGCCTTTCTGCTAAATGTCAGCATAATAAATAATTAAGTTGTTTTTGTTTCTTACCTCTCTAATAAAGTGTCAAAGTTTTCTTTTATCTGATCCCTCTCCCCCTCCAGGTCTGAAATCCTGTCTTGGAGCTGAAAAAAAAAAGTGAATCTTCTTAAAATTTGACATCATGGTGTCAAATACATAACATTTTCACAATGAAGGTGTCTTTCTAACACATCTGGTCCAGTACAGGTGATATTCTACCTTATCCAGAGTCTGCAGAGACACCGTGTTGGAGGCCAGCTGTCCCTCCAGTGCCAGAGCTCGGTGTCTTTCCTGCTTCAACTGTTCGGCCAGCTCCTCCACCTTCTGCAGCAGAGCTCCCTGGCTTTCCCTCAGAGATCTTTGACTCTGGTTCGACACGTCACACAGTCAGATTTACTACAGCCAATGAAGGAATTCGTATGAACTTTCAATGATCATTTTGTGCATGAGCAAAGCTTTTACCTCGTCTAGCTGCGTCTCGTAGGCCTGGTGTAGGAAAGAGGATAAGAGATGGGGAGGAATGACTCGTAAACCATAAACACACTAATGTAAAATGACAGAGAAGCTGGTTTCCAGACCTCTTGCAGATCAGTGAACTTCTCCTCAGAAACTCTGAGGGCTGCGCTCTTCTCCGAAAGCTGCTTTTGCAGACGGATCAGATCCACATTCTCTCTGATGTTTATTCTGATAGACGGAGGAGATGAGAGTAGAAAATGTTAAAAACAGTCGCTCTGTGCTGGTTTCTGAGCAGAGATCTGAAAGCTGTTCTGTAGCTACCTGTGTCTGTCGGCCTGCTGCCTCTTCATCTCTCTGACCGTCCCCTCCATCTCCCTCTCTCTGTCCTTTAGGGTGTCTCTGAGCGCCTGGGCCGTCAGCTCCAGCTCCGCCATCCTCACCTGCTCGGCCACGCCGCACCTGCTGGGCGGGATCCAGTGTGGAAACAGTGGTGGATCTTTCAATGGGCTGTCGAGGAGGGTGTGAGCTCATGTTGTACCAAACAGAAAACAGTCTTACAATCTGTCCATCTCCCCCCTGGTGTCTTCCAGCGTGGGGCCGTATCGAGGCGGTGCGGTCTGCGTCGTCCGCCTGATGCCGCCTTCCCCTTCCACATTTTTACCTAACAACATAAAGATGAAGAAATAAGTACAGATTACAACAGTCTCTGTGTATAAGCTGGACTCCTCCAGACCTTTGCTGAGCTTGTATGGCGTCCGGGCGCCCAGGTCGACGATGTGCTGCTTGGCCAGGCTGAGTTTGTTCTGCAGGACGCCCTTCTGGCTCTCCAGCGTCGCCACGCGTGCCTCCAGCTCCTGTATGGTGGCCTCCATGTCCCGGTCCTTCAGCCCGCCGGACCCGGGACGGGCCTGGCGGAGACGGCTCAGCCTCGTGGACATCCTGCAAGGAGACGGGAGGTCAGCCCGGCCGCAGGAGGACTTTTTAGAATAAAACAGATGAGAAGATGAAGGCGTGTGTGTTACCGGCGGAGTCTCTGCTCCTGCGTACGCGTGTGCTGTTTCAACACGCTGTTCTCCTCCTGCAGCCGCAGACACAGGTCCTCCAGGTGCTCCCTGGGAAACCGGAACAGGCGCTGAGGATCTGCTGAACAGAGACATTCGGAGAGTGAACGCAGACAGATGAAGAACTCAATACAGGGATCTGATTAGCTGAAAACTGATTTAAATCCAATATGTCTACCTTTTGACCTGATGACATGATGCCTCTTCCATGACTTTACATCTCGTAGCGTGTCTGTAAGAAACAGTGGAATGCTTTTTCTATTTAACTGTCTCCAGCTCAACACCAGGCCTCTGTAAATATTCATTATTTATCTCAACGCAGAAATTGAAAATTAACCTCGAGAAAAATTACATGTATCACATGATTGTAAAACGCATAATGTCTTCACTGCACTGTCCCTCTGTTGACCAAATTAATTATGTCAAATCCTAAACACATTAAAACTAAGAAATAGATTTATGTAGCTGAGGTGAATTATCACAGAATTTTAGTATCGAAACAAACCTGGCATGGTCGGCATCAGTCCTCCTCTCATCAGCCCCACGTCCCTGACTGGGAGGTCCCCGGCTGTCTCGTCCACAACTGGAGACATGTTGCTCTATTCAGAGCCAATCGGACAAGCTCGAGTTTTACAATCTTTAAAAAAGAAAAAGGAAAAAAATCATCATCATTATTATCATCATCCACAAATTTACCTTCTATGTTATGAGTGACCAGTTAAGGGATGCTCGGCACTGTGTTCACACCGGACAGTCACACACACTTAAATTCACATCTAAAGGCTATTTACTGTCATCAGTTAATCAGAAATGCAAGTTTCAGACAGGAGAAACCTCATTTTGACCCCAAAATACAATAGAAGGTGATGAAATGTCTTGAATATTTAAATTATGCCTTAAACACACTGGAATAATAACCTTGCAGTCTGTCTCTTATCAGTGTTAAAGCAGCAGGAGGCTTCGTCTCTCTAATTTCAGCTGCAGAAGACTGATGTCTGTGCAGCTGCTTGTTGCAGTATTAATTCTACACAACGGCAGGATTGTGGCTTTTAGTGTCTATTTTTCTCTCATCCAGACACTGAATAAAAACAAAGCAAACTCACCTTCTCCTGTCGGCCATTCAGACAAATCCTGCCTCCAGTAAAGCAATGTGCAGTGTGCTTAGTGGCCAGTATAAGCTGCAGACTCAGGAAGTGTGTGTGTGTGTGTGTGTGTGTTTGTCTCCGCCCTGTGTTTAGATGACCACAGTTTTAATCCTCCTCCAGTCTTTCTTCCCTTCTTCTCTGTCTCTATTGTATGGGGTTTAAGATGTGTTTCTTCCAAGATTGTGCATCATATTTTGTTTTCTTTTTCTTTGGACTTTTTGTTTTTGTCTCGTATTCCCTTCAGCACGGCGACGTACCTGAGTGTATTTGTTCATAATGCCTCCCACCAAGATTCAGTCTCTAAATCTGCCCAACTGCTCCATCTGCTTTCAGCCTAATCCGATTTCCCTGCTAATCTGATTAACAAGCGTCAGGTTGTGTGCCACCCAAAAGATCTGTCCTGGAGTCAGTTTTGAAGTTCACACATAAAGACTAATTCTAGCCACTGTTGGAGTGAGGCTGGTCCATGATCTGTTATTATATTACACACACACACACACAAATTAAAAAAGCAAATAAGGAAAAGGGGGGAGGATGACGACTGTGAGAAGGTTTGAGACATGAGATATGAGAGGTTATTTGAAGAGGGAGGAAACGAGCAGGTGCATGAATATCCAATATTAACAATAGTTAATCTGAGACATATTTCAGAAAATATCATTTATTTTTTTCATACTGTATTTATTGAGGTGAAATGAGGACTTATTGATTCAGACCAACACTATGATTTGAGATTTTGAAGAAATCAAAATCTAAATTTCAACATAGAATGAATTCACATAGGTTTTGTTCTTGTATTTTTTTCAATTTAGAATACATTTTTGTGATTTTCACAATAAAATATGAACTGTACAAAGAGCTGACGTTAATTTTCCATCATATAGTAGCAATGTCTTCGTCATTATGTAAGTTTTTAAAAACGGCGCTGGCCGAGCGGATGACTAGCGGCGACTTGTTGCCGCTGTCGCTGATATCTGGGTTGAGGAAGGGAAACATGGCCTCGGTGAAGTGGCACTGCGTGAAGGAATACATGAGCGACTTTGCCGCAGCGTCGTAGAACGACACGGTTCCTTCCTCGTAGTCCAAAAACAGGCCGATGACCTGCGGCCTCTGAGGGAGGTACAGCAGCTGGGCCTGCTCGGCGCAGGCCCGGTACTCCCTGCCCCTCCTCAGGCAGATGGCCCAGTAGCCCTCTTCCGGGCTCAGCACCACCACTCCCTTCCTGGTGACCGACTTCCTGGCGACGCCCAGGTCCCACGCCGTCTTGTCGCCCACGTCCACCTCCCAGTAGTGCCTTCCTGTGGTGAAGCCCTGTACAGCCAGCAAGACTGGGATGATGCTATGGATTTACAGTGAGTGAATCTGGAAAAAACGTTGAGGATTACCGTGAGGGCGAGAACACAAGGAGCCGTGTCGAAACGCTCCGGGAGATCGGGAACTTTATGCTCAACGTTTCCATCCTGGACCCGTCTGCCGTCCTCCGAGAGAACAAGCCACGGGTTGGCTGTTCTGGGGTCCAGACGGACATCAGCTGGAGGACAGATAAAGGAAGATCATGAACTTTGGCAGTCTACTTTGGAATGATATTATTTTTTAAACTTGATTTTGTCATTTCGTAAAAATATTGAGAAACGAAAGTTTATAGGATGTTTTCATGTCTGTAAAAAAGATGTGAAGCTGTACCTGCATACTTCTGCATCCTCTCGTATTCTGAAATATAATAAACATATTTGCATTTAAACATTCCTTTTCCATGTGGATGTTTAGTGACAGCAGCAGTTTGATGATGTGGTGCAGCATTCACCTCTAAAGGAAAGCTTTTTCAGCTCCGACTGGAGCTGCTGTTCGATGCTGGCCACCGCTCTCCTCACACTTCCCAGGCATGTGTCTGCATGGACGACGATATCAGAGCAGGACCTGCCTGACAGCGCTGAACTCAGGGCAGGAAACCTCTGAAATCAAATAGGTGAGACGTTATTTAGATCCACTATAGAGTTTTCTTTGGAAAAAAAAAAACAAAAAACAAACTTCAGGTGTTATGTTGGGACATTTGAACATTTCATAGTCATTTTTAAACACCTTTTGGTTCCATGCATGTAAAAACATGCCTGAAAAATGCTGATTATTAGACATTTACATTTTATTTTTCCAGGAAATATCATCAACATTGGTTTTATGTTGAGATAGGGAGCTTTTTTTAATCTATGTGAAATATTTTGAAAGAACTTTTTTTTTCTTTCAAAAGTGCTATTTTAACTTTAAAGTTAATGTTTAAAAGTTATTATGGCACAATTTTACTGGTCGACTCCACTGTGATTGACACTTCCTGCTTTAAAAGTTTGTTTAATTCTCAATGGATTTCTATAAATGATGGCTGCATGCTATTGAGTACCAAAATCCTCCTGTATATTGTAGTATTTGTCCAAAATTTGCCTTTTTTATAGTTGTTTTTTGAATTCACTGGAAGGAAAGCTTGAAATTTAAGATGGCAATTTACCTACATATTTATGTTTGTCATCAGTTCAAAAGTAACATAAATAAATGAAAATGAAATCTGGTTAATTGTCCAATTGAGGGTTAGAAGCCACCAGGACAGGACATCAATGTGGCGAAACGCCTCCCATCAAAAAGGAGCGAGGATAATGATAATAATCCATATGAGTCAGAGGTTTCCTGACCTGCAGGAGGTGGAGATGGTCTTCCGTGTGAAAAAGCTGCTCCAGTTCACTCCTCCTCCTGTGAAGCTCTGAGATTTCCTGTTGCAGCTCTGAGATGAGCTTCTCCGCCCTCAGCTCAGCTGCAGCCTGCTCTCTCTGGATCCTCTGCTGCAGCTCCAGCTGGCATTTCTTCATGGCGTGAAACAGATTGGAGAAAACCATCCCGCTTTCCTGGATGTCCCTCTTTGAGTTTTCCTGCGGAACGTAATCCTGTCAATAATTATTCGGCTGTGACGTGTAAAATTCCCTCACCAAAAAATTTAAAGGAATACTTTGAAGATTTTTGACCCACACCCTATCCCTATCACTGACAAAGTTAGACAAGCTCATAAATACCTTTTTTGTGTCTCTGCGTCCAGTGGCTGGCTCCCAGCTGTTAGCATCGTAGTTAGCTTAGCTCAATTGCTGGAAGTCAATTGGAAACAGAGCAGGACTGACTAAAGTGGACAAAATACTCCTTCCAGTGGTCCAGGTGATGGCGTATTAGCATGTGAAGTAAATCCGAATGGTTATAAAACATTTTAAAAAGTGCTCCGCGGAAGGATATACCGGTGCACAGTGGCTGAGTCTATGGCTTCTACTGCTGTGCTCCGGTATATCCTTCCGCGGAGCACTGCGCATGCGCAGGTCTGTGTGTATCAAAATGTTATTTTAACAGATTGAAAAGATAACATGTCTTTTATAATGTTTGATAACCATTCAGATTTACTTCACGTGCTAATACGCCATCCCCTGGACCACTGGAGGGAGTATTTTGTCCACTTTCGTCAGTCCGGCTATGTTTCCAATTGACTTCCAGCAATTGAGCTAAGCTAACTACGATGCTAACAACTGGGAACCAGCTACTGGACGCAGAGACACAACAAAGGTATTTAAGAGCTTGTCTAACTTTGTCAATGATAGGGATAGGGCGCGGGTCAAAAATCTTCGGAGTTTTCCTTTAATCTGTTACGTGTTAGTTTTAAAAACTTAGTCGATGTTTCCACTGATGTAACTATTTGATTTTATGTCTACTTGCTTTACTGAGCTCCACAGAGTGTTTGATCTCCTCCACTTTCTGCAGTCGTTCCTGGATCATCTGCTGAACGCTGGCCTCCATTGATTTCACCTGGTTCTGATCATCAAAACAGAAATACAGGATTCACTAATCTACACAACAGGAATCACAATAGCAATGGGAAAACACTGGATCTCACCTTCTTCTCCTGGCTCTCCCGCTCCACCGGGACGGTGTCGTGGCTGCGGTGGTCTGTCTCAGTGCACAGCACACAAACACACCGCTGGTCGCTCCTGCAGAACAGCTCCAGCAGCCTCTGGTGCTTTCCGCACATCCTCTTCTCCAGCATGGGCACCGGCTCGATCAGCTTGTGGATCTTTAAGGTGGCGACTCGCAGGTGAGGCTCCAGGTGACTCTCGCAATACGAGGTCAGGCACACGAGACAGGATTTCAAAGCTTCGGTACGCTCCCCCACGCACACGTCGCAGCGGATCGCCCTTCCTGACGCTGACGGCACGCCGCCGTGCTTCCGGGCCCGGATCTGCTCGGACATTTCCTTGGCGAAGGAGTTCTCACAGAGTTCTGGGAGGCCCTCGTAGACTGCGTGACACTTGGGGCAGGTGACGCTGGCGCTGGCGTCCCAGTGCGACGTGATGCAGGTGAAGCAGAAGCTGTGGCCACAGGGGATGGAGACCGGCTCCGTGAAAACATCCTGACAGATGCAACACTGGAACTGCACCTCCGACAGAAGGACGCCGGGGGCAGCCATGGCTTCAGGCCTCAGGAAAAAAAAAAAAAAAGGAACATTATCCATGGATTAACAGTAAAAGTGATAAATGTTTCATGATTCTGAATCAGTGACCTTTGAACATCTACGTTTTGTCCTACAGCGGCCACTGTAAGCCCTGTGATCGGTCTTATCATTAACTGGAAACAATTCTGAACTGCCCACTGGCCAAAGTACAGCAGCAAGGCCACATGGGCCGGCCTGTCCTCCTCTCTGTCAGATAAAAACATGGACTGCATAACCATGACAGCTGAGACTTCCCTTTTCCAACAAGTGCAGCTCATCACTGTGTGTACACTTTGAGAGGTACACACTCCTTTAACACACCACTCACAGCACCGGGGAACGCACTCACGGCTTCGCATAGGTGCCTGCCTGCATTGTTTTGCAGATTTGTTTAATTAAAAACCAAACAGATATGTAACATAACTATAATCAATAATACGGAGTAACATTTTTATCTATGACTGCGTTTGGCTTACCTTTTTAGTAACCTGTAACTTGACCTTATGAGGCAGCCGAGGCAAACACTGGCATTGTGGTTGTGAAGCCAAAGTCCTCTTCATTCAGCTGTTACCACTCCCTCTGGGACTTTGTTTTCTTTTTCTTTTTTTTTCCTGCTCTGCAGAGCTTCAGCACATTGTTCCACAGTGGGAGGAGTGAAGCCGGGTTCAAGTACATTACTGCATTTGTATTGTCTCCAGTTACTTCAGATGTCATCCTTCACGTTTGGATTAAAAATGGTTACAGATGTGAAATTCACTACTTCACCTTTTCAACAAGATTGTACTCCTTTATGCTTTCACTTATTTTTTATTAAAAAACCCCAGAAAAGTCCCATTGACATCAAAAGTCTTATTAGTATGTAGTGAAGACAAATTCAGACAATTCAAATTCACATTCATTAACTGTAATCTTAATTACTTTAATATACACACAATAAAACACAGGAGCTACATTATTACACAACCATTTTGTAAAACTATGCATAAAAAATCTGAGCGAGAAGGCTTTAATATGGTAATGCAAATCAACTCTGTACGCCATCTTATTATTTAGGGTATTCTCTTCCTCTGAATTGACCGAACTCTCAAGGAGAAAGTATGTGGTGGCAGCCCAAAGGTTTCCAAGCTCTAGATCGAAAAGAACAAGACAAGAATGTTATACAACAGCAAATTAAATACTATTTCAATGTAAGATTCTTCTTGTTGACAATAATAAAAAAACAAAAAGAAGCTATTCTCACCTGGGCCACGATATTTTCAATGTCTAGATCTGACAGTGGAACAGAGGACTTTATTCCAGCATTTATCCCAACAAGATAATCTGTGTGCAGAAATACAGAATCTGTGACAAAACATACAAACACAGCTGTGTTGTGAAGAAGCTATTCTACATACGAAGCATTAAAGGTGATTTTGAGTCTTATAAGCACATACACCTTGTTTGAACTACAACATCATTGTGTGGCTGTAACACTTAGGAAAAAAAAAATGTCTGTCACTATGACAAAAACACACACACACACACACACACACACACACACACACACACACACACACACACATATATATATATATATATATATATATATATATATATATATATACAGTGTTGGGCAAGTTACTTTAAAAAAGTAATTAGTTAGAATTACAATTTACTTCTCCCAAAAAGTAATTGAGTTAGTAACTCAGTTACCTCACTGAAAAAGTAATTAGTTCCTCAGCAAAGTAACTGATGTTATTTTTCATGTTCTACACATTACCACATTCTATAACATCTATAACATCAAAGATGTTTATATCAACTGATTGAAGAATAAAAACACTTCATACAGTATTTTAGAACATTTAGTATTTATTTGAACTAAATTGCAGCCTGTTAAGAAAACACAAATGTAAACTTCTGGCCATTAAGTATTGCAAATCTCTGTAACTGTACATTAGGCCTACTGTGTTCCAGTGGACCTGCAGTCAGTGTGTTCAGCTCGGCTCTGGTCGCCTGCTGGTTGCTTGTTTTAACAGAGCGGCCCCTCTCCCACCTGCTGCGTTTGGACTCGGGGTCGGGTTAGCAGCAGCAGCAACAAGTGTCATGCTGGCATGTGGCAGACGTGGATAAAGTCTCCAGTGAGGCTTCCAGTTTCAGAACGCTACCTTTCTATGTTCTGGGCTCGAGCTCCACGACATTGTCTCTGTCTTGTGTTTACCGGTCAGCGCGTGCAGCGAGTGAGACACGTGGACAGGGCATGCCCGCCCACCAACCAATCAGCATCGCGTCTTCATCACCCCCCCCCCCCCCCCCCCATTCCCCTCTCCCCCGTCCTCCCTGCTCTCTCCTGCAGCTGATGTGTGCGGCAGCAGCGGACACTCGCGCTTCATTCAGTCAGTAGTAACGCGCCACTTCATATTTTTAGTAACGGTAACGGCGTTGCAACGATGGGAAAAGTAACTAATTAGATTATTCGTTACTGAAAAAAATAACGCCGTTACTAACGCCGTTATTCCCAACACTGTACATATATATATATATATATATATATATATATATATATATATATATATATATATATATATATATATATATTCTTTAAAAACATTAATACTTTAAGTATGGATTGTGACTTTGAAATCACAATTTTATATTTACATGTACCCAACAGTAGGAAAATTTCAACTTACAAGGTTCTTTTTGATGTATGAGGCAGAGTCCAAGGCATTTTTGAGAAAATGAGGTAATTTATAGAAAGGAAAAAAAAAAAGAACAATTTTAGAACTGGTGAAAAAGAATTAAACATCCATGATAAAAACTTCACTCATAAACGGTTATCAGTGAGATAGGTATACTTTTAATGCTGTTTTGGGTAAAACCAAAATTAATCCTTTGTTAAGTCAATCTTGTGAAGAATTCAGATCATTAAGACTACAGATAATTAAGAAAACAAGCACAGTAGCACGGCTTTTTAAATTAACTTTGAGCAAATTAATGGGTTTACCAGTGACTGCAGTGATGCTGACTCCACTGCTTCTGACGTCCTCAAACACGGAGAAGATGGTGAATATGTATTTAGTAGCAGGAGTGAGCGATGAGACTGTGTGAGTCACTGGTCCGTCTCCATCTGGTACTGTGACATTTATCTCAGTACCATTGAAATGGATGATGAAGCTCACACTGTTGTTCACACTGTCCCACTGCAGAGTGACACTGGTCTCATTTTGCTCTATTATTCTGATGTTTGTTGGTTCTGAAGGCGCTGATTGAGTAAGATAAGAAGAAAATTTCAATGTTATAAAAAGTTAACTTAATATTTCTACAAAAACTGGTTGATTAATGTTTTGGACAACAAAAAAATGCACAAAAAGAACCTGTGACTGAAGTCGAGGGGTGAAGAGTGGTTGATGACAGGGATATGGACGAAGGTGTGGTGATCGTTGTAGTTGGAAATGTGGACAACATTGTGGAGGAAGGTGTAGGTATTATTGTATTTGGAGGTGCTGTTGACGTTGTGGGAGAAGTAGAAGCTGTTGTGAGAGAAGTGATTGTTGTAGTTCCATCTGTCGTAGTCGTAGTCGTCGTGCGAGAAGTTGAGGCTGTTGAGCCAGAAGTAGTTGATGGAGTTTCATCTGTTGTAGTCATTGAGGACAACATTGTGGAGGAAGGTGTAGGTATTATTGTACTTTGAGGCTCTGTGGACGTTGTGGGAGAAGTAGAAGCTGTTGTGAGAGAAGTGATTGTTGTAGTTCCATCTGTCGTAGTCGTAGTCATCGTGCGAGAAGTTGAGGCTGTTGAGGCAGAAGTGGTTGATGGAGTTTCATCTGTTGTAGTCATTGAGGACAACATTGTGGAGGAAGGTGTAGGTATTATTGTATTTGGAGGTGCTGTTGACGTTGTGGGAGAAGTAGAAGCTGTTGTGAGAGAAGTGATTGTTGTAGTTGCATCTGTCGGAGTCATAGTCATGTGAGAAGTTGAGGCTGTTGAGGCAGAAGTGGTTGTTGGAGTTTCATCTGTTGTAGTCATTGAGGACAACATTGTGGAGGAAGGTGTAGGTATTATTGTACTTTGAGGCTCTGTGGACGTTGTGGGAGAAGTAGAAGCTGTTGTGAGAGAAGTGATTGTTGTAGTTCCATCTGTCGTAGTCGTAGTCGTCGTGCGAGAAGTTGACGCTGTTGAGCCAGAAATGGTTGATGGAGTTTCATCTGTTGTAGTCATTGAGGACAACATTGTGGAGGAAGGTGTAGGTATTATTGTATTTGGAGGTGCTGTTGACGTTGTGGGAGAAGTAGAAGCTGTTGTGAGAGAAGTGATTGTTGTAGTTGCATCGTTCGTAGTTGTAGTCGTAATCATCGTGCGAGAAGTTGAGGCTGTTGAGGGAGAGATGGTTGTTGGAGTTACACTTGTAGTCGTGGGAGAAGTCAAGGTTGTTGAGGGAGAAGTGGTTGTTGGAGTTAAACTTGAAGTTGTGGGAGAAGTCGAGGTTGTTGAGGGAGAGATGGTTGTTGGATTTACACTTGAAGTTGTCGGAGAAATCGAGGTTGTTGAGGGAGAAGTGGTTGTTGGAGTTATACTTGTAGTTGTGGGAGAAGTCGAGGTTGTTGAGGGAGAGATGGTTGTTGGAGTTACAATTGTAGTCGTGGGAGAAGTCGAGGTTGTTGAAGGAGAAGTGGTTGTTGGAGTTTCATCCATCGTAGTTGTGTGAGAAGTCGAGGTTGTTGAGGGAGAAGTGGTTGTTGGAGTTTCATCCATCGTAGTTGTGTGAGAAGTCGAGGTTGTTGAGGGAGACGTGGTTGTTGGAGTAACATTTGTAGTCGTGGGAGAAGTTGAGGTAGGGGGAGAAGTGGTTGTTGGAGTTACACTTGTAGTCGTTGGAGAAGTTGAGGTTGTTGACGGAGAAGTGGTTGTTGGAGTAACACTTGCAGTCGTAGGAGAAGCTAAGGTAGGGGGAGAAGTGGTTGTTGGAGTTACACTTGAAGTCGGGGGAGAAGTTGAGGCTGATGAGGGAGAAGCGGTTGTTGGAGTAACACTTGTAATCGTGGGAGAAGTTGAGGTAGGGGGAGAAGTGGCAGTTGGATTTACACTTGTGGTCGTGGGAGAAGTTGAGGTTGTTGAGGGAGAAGTGGTTGTTGGAGTAACACTTGTAGTCGTGGGAGAAGTTGAGGTAGGGGGAGAAGTGGTTGTTGGAGTTATACTTGTAGTCGTGGGAGAAGTTGAGGTTGTTGAGGGAGAAGTAGTTGTTGGAGTAACACTTATAGTCGTGGGAGAAGTTGAGGTAGGTGGAGAAGTGGCTGTTGGTGTTACACTTGTAGTCGTGGGAGAAGTTGTGGTTGTTGAGGGAGAAGTGGTTGTTGGAGTAACACTTGTAGGCGTGGGAGAAGTCGAGGTTGGGGGAGAAGTGGTTGTTGGAGTTGCACTTGTAGTCGAGGGAGAAGTCGAGGTTGGGGGAGAAGTGGTTGTTGGAATTGCAATTGAAGTCGTGGGAGAAGTCGAGGTTGGAGGAGAAGTAGTTGTTGGAGTTACACTTGAAGTTGTGGGAGAAGTCGAGGTTGTTGAGGGAGAAGTGGTTGTTGGAGTTATACTTGTAGTTGTGGGAGAAGTCGGGGTTGTTGAGGGAGAGATGGTTGTTGGAGTTACACTTGTAGTCGTGGGAGAAGTCGAGGTTGTTGAGGGAGAAGTGGTTGTTGGAGTTACACTTGTAGTCGTGGGAGAAGTTGAGGTAGGGGGAGAAGTGGTTGTTGGAGTTACACTTGTAGTTGTGGGAGAAGTTGAGGTTGTTGAGGGAGAAGTGGTTGTTGGAGTAACACTTGAAGTCGTGGGAGAAGTTGAAGTAGGGGGAGGAGTGGTTGTTGGAGTTACACTTGTAGTCGTGGGAGAGGTTGAGGTTGTTGAGGAAGAAGTGGTTGATGGAGTAACACTTGTAGTCGTGGGAGAAGTTGAGGTTGGGGGAGAAGTGGTTGTTGGAGTTACACTTGTAGTCGTGGGAGAAGTTGAGGTTGTTGAGGGAGAAGTGGTTGTTGGAGTAACACTTGTAGTCGTGGGAGAAGTCGAGGTTGGGGGAGAAGTGGTTGTTGGAGTTGCACTTGTAGTCGTGGGAGAAGTTGAGGTTGGGGGAGAAGTGGTTGTTGGAGTTGCACTTGTAGTCGTGGGAGAAGTCGAGGTTGGAGGAGAAGTGGTTGTTGTTTCATCTGTCGGAATCGTGGGAGAAGTCGAGATTGTTGATGGAGAAGTGGTTGTTGGAGTTACACTTGTAGTCGTTGTGTGAGAAGTTGAGATTGTTGAGGGAAATGTGGTTGTTGGAGTTACACTTGTGGTCATGGGAGAAGTCGAGGTTGCTGAGGGAGAAGTGGTTGTTGGAGTTACACTTGTAGTCGTTGCGTGAGAAGTCGAGGTTGTTGAGGGAGAAGTGGTTGTTGGAGTTACACTTGTAGTCATGGGAGAAGTCGAGGTTGTTGAAGGAGATGTGGTTGTGGGAGTTTCATCCATCGTCGTTGTGGGAGAAGTCGAGGTTGTTGATGGAGAAGTGGTTGTTGGAGTTACACTTGTAGTCATTGCATGAGAAGTTGAGGTTGTTGAGGGAAAAGTGGTTGTTGGAATTACACTTGTAGTCGTGGGAGAAGTCGAGGTTGTTGAGGGAGAAGTGTTTGTTGGAGTTACACTTGTAGTTGTGGGAGAAGTTGAGGTTGGGGGAGAAGTGGTTGTTGGAGTTGCACTTGTAGTCGTGGGAGAAGTTGAGGTTGGGGGAGAAGTGGTTGTTGGAGTTGCACTTGTAGTCGTGGGAAAAGTCGAGGTTGGAGGAGAAGTGGTTGTTGTTTCATCTGTCGGAATCGTGGGAGAAGTCGAGGTTGTTGACGGAGAAGTGGTTGTTTGAGTTACACTTGTCGTTGTGCGAGAAGTCGAGGTTGTTGAGGGAGAAGTGGTTGTTTGAGTTACACTTGTAGTCATGCGAGAAGTCAAGGTTGTTGAGGGAGAAGTGGTTGTTGGAGTTACACTTGTAGTCATGGGAGAAGTCGAGGTTGTTGAAGGAGATGTGGTTGTGGGAGTTTCATCCATCGTCGTTGTGGGAGAAGTCGAGGTTGTTGATGGAGAAGTGTTTGTTGGAGTTACACTTGTAGTCATTGCATGAGAAGGTGAGGTTGTTGAGGGAAAAGTGGTTGTTGGAATTACACTTGTAGTCGTGGGAGAAGTCGAGGTTGTTGAGGGAAAAGTGGTTGTTGGAGTTACACTTGTAGTCGTGGGAGAAGTTGAGGTTGTTGAGGGAGAAGTGGTTGTTGGAGTAACACTTGTAGTCGTGGGAGAAGTCGAGGTTGGGGGAGAAGTGGTTGTTGGAGTTGCACTTGTAGTCGTGGGAGAAGTTGAGGTTGGGGGAGAAGTGGTTGTTGGAGTTGCACTTGTAGTCGTGGGAGAAGTCGAGGTTGGAGGAGAAGTGGTTGTTGTTTCATCTGTCGGAATCGTGGGAGAAGTCGAGGTTGTTGACGGAGAAGTGGTTGTTGGAGTTTCATCCATCGTACTTGTGGGAGAAGTCGAGGTTGCTGAGGGAGAAGTGGTTGTTGGAGTTACACTTGTAGTCGTTGCGTGAGAAGTCGAGGTTGTTGAGTTAGAAGTAGTTGTTGGAGTTACACTTGTAGTCATGGGAGAAGTCGAAGTTGTTGAGGGAGAAGTGGTTGTTTGAGTTACACTTGTAGTCGTGCGAGAAGTCGAGGTTGTTGAGGGAGAAGTCATTGTTGTCGTTTCATCTGTCGTAGTCGTGGGAGAAGTCAAGGTTGTTGAGGGAGAAGTAGTTGTTGGAGTTACACTTGTAGTCATGGGAGAAGTCGAGGTTGTTGAGGGAGAAGTGGTTGTTTGAGTTACACTTGTAGTCGTGCGAGAAGTCGAGGTTGTTGAGGGAGAAGTCATTGTTGTCGTTTCATCTGTCGTAGTCGTGGGAGAAGTCGAGGTTGTTGAGGGAGAAGTAGTTGTCGTATCATCTGTCGTAGTCGTGGGAGAAGTCGAGGTTGTTGAGGGAGAAGTGGTTGTTGGAGTTACACTTGTAGTCATGGGAGAAGTTGAGGTAGGGGGAGAAGTGGTTGTTGTTTCATCTGTCGGAATCATGGGAGAAGTCGAGGTTGTTGACGGAGAAGTGGTTGTTGGAGTTTCATCCATCGTACTTGTGGGAGAAGTCGAGGTTGCTGAGGGAGAAGTGGTTGTTGGAGTTACACTTGTAGTCGTTGCGTGAGAAGTCGAGGTTGCTGAGGGAGAAGTGGTTGTTGGAGTTACACTTGTAGTCGTTGCGTGAGAAGTCGAGGTTGTTGAGGGAGAAGTGGTTGTTTGAGTTACACTTGTCGTCATGCGAGAAGTCGAGGTTGTTGAGGGAGAAGTGGTTGTTTGAGTTACACTTGTAGTCATGCGAGAAGTCGAGGTTGTTGAGGGAGAAGTCATTGTTGTCGTTTCATCTGTTGTAGTCGTCGGAGAAGTCGAGGTTGTTGACGGAGAAGTGGTTGTTGGAGTTTCATCCATCGTACTTGTGGGAGAAGTCGAGGTTGCTGAGGGAGAAGTGGTTGTTGGAGTTACACTTGTAGTCGTTGCGTGAGAAGTCGAGGTTGTTGAGGGAGAAGTAGTTGTTGGAGTTACACTTGTAATCATGGGAGAAGTCGAAGTTGTTGAAGGAGATGTGGTTGTTGGACTTTCATCCATCGTCGTTGTGGGAGAAGTCGAGGTTGTTGATGGAGAAGTGGTTGTTTGAGTTACACTTGTCGTCGTGCGAGAAGTCGAGGTTGTTGAGGGAGAAGTGGTTGTTTGAGTTACACTTGTAGTCGTGCGAGAAGTCGAGGTTGTTGAGGGAGAAGTCATTGTTGTCGTTTCATCTGTCGTAGTCGTGGGAGAAGTCGAGGTTGTTGAGGGAGAAGTAGTTGTCGTATCATCTGTCGTAGTCGTGCGAGAAGTCGAGGTTGTTGAGGGAGAAGTGGTTGTTGGAGTTACACTTGTAGTCATGGGAGAAGTTGAGGTAGGGGGAGAAGTGGTTGTTGTTTCATCTGTCGGAATCATGGGAGAAGTCGAGGTTGTTGACGGAGAAGTGGTTGTTGGAGTTTCATCCATCGTACTTGTGGGAGAAGTCGAGGTTGCTGAGGGAGAAGTGGTTGTTGGAGTTACACTTGTAGTCGTTGCGTGAGAAGTCGAGGTTGCTGAGGGAGAAGTGGTTGTTGGAGTTACACTTGTAGTCGTTGCGTGAGAAGTCGAGGTTGTTGAGGGAGAAGTGGTTGTTTGAGTTACACTTGTCGTCATGCGAGAAGTCGAGGTTGTTGAGGGAGAAGTGGTTGTTTGAGTTACACTTGTAGTCATGCGAGAAGTCGAGGTTGTTGAGGGAGAAGTCATTGTTGTCGTTTCATCTGTTGTAGTCGTGGGAGAAGTCGAGGTTGTTGAGGGAGAAGTAGTTGTCGTATCATCTGTCGTAGTCGTGGGAGAAGTCGAGGTTGGAGGAGAAGTGGTTGTTGTTTCATCTGTCGGAATCGTGGGAGAAGTCGAGGTTGTTGACGGAGAAGTGGTTGTTGGAGTTTCATCCATCGTACTTGTGGGAGAAGTCGAGGTTGCTGAGGGAGAAGTGGTTGTTGGAGTTACACTTGTAGTCGTTGCGTGAGAAGTCGAGGTTGTTGAGTTAGAAGTAGTTGTTGGAGTTACACTTGTAGTCATGGGAGAAGTCGAAGTTGTTGAGGGAGAAGTGGTTGTTTGAGTTACACTTGTAGTCGTGCGAGAAGTCGAGGTTGTTGAGGGAGAAGTCATTGTTGTCGTTTCATCTGTCGTAGTCGTGGGAGAAGTCGAGGTTGTTGAGGGAGAAGTAGTTGTTTGAGTTACACTTGTCGTCGTGCGAGAAGTCGAGGTTGTTGAGGGAGAAGTGGTTGTTTGAGTTACACTTGTAGTCGTGCGAGAAGTCGAGGTTGTTGAGGGAGAAGTGGTTGTTTGAGTTACACTTGTAGTTGTGCGAGAAGTCGAGGTTGTTGAGGGAGAAGTCATTGTTGTCGTTTCATCTGTCGTAGTCGTGGGAGAAGTCGAGGTTGTTGAGGGAGAAGTAGTTGTTGGAGTTACACTTGTAGTCATGGGAGAAGTTGAGGTAGGGGGAGAAGTGGTTGTTGTTTCATCTGTCGGAATCATGGGAGAAGTCGAGGTTGTTGACGGAGAAGTGGTTGTTGGAGTTTCATCCATCGTACTTGTGGGAGAAGTCGAGGTTGCTGAGGGAGAAGTGGTTGTTGGAGTTACACTTGTAGTCGTTGCGTGAGAAGTCGAGGTTGCTGAGGGAGAAGTGGTTGTTGGAGTTACACTTGTAGTCGTTGCGTGAGAAGTCGAGGTTGTTGAGGGAGAAGTGGTTGTTTGAGTTACACTTGTCGTCATGCGAGAAGTCGAGGTTGTTGAGGGAGAAGTGGTTGTTTGAGTTACACTTGTAGTCATGCGAGAAGTCGAGGTTGTTGAGGGAGAAGTCATTGTTGTCGTTTCATCTGTTGTAGTCGTGGGAGAAGTCGAGGTTGTTGAGGGAGAAGTAGTTGTCGTATCATCTGTCGTAGTCGTGGGAGAAGTCGAGGTTGGAGGAGAAGTGGTTGTTGTTTCATCTGTCGGAATCGTGGGAGAAGTCGAGGTTGTTGACGGAGAAGTGGTTGTTGGAGTTTCATCCATCGTACTTGTGGGAGAAGTCGAGGTTGCTGAGGGAGAAGTGGTTGTTGGAGTTACACTTGTAGTCGTTGCGTGAGAAGTCGAGGTTGTTGAGTTAGAAGTAGTTGTTGGAGTTACACTTGTAGTCATGGGAGAAGTCGAAGTTGTTGAGGGAGAAGTGGTTGTTTGAGTTACACTTGTAGTCGTGCGAGAAGTCGAGGTTGTTGAGGGAGAAGTCATTGTTGTCGTTTCATCTGTCGTAGTCGTGGGAGAAGTCGAGGTTGTTGAGGGAGAAGTAGTTGTTTGAGTTACACTTGTCGTCGTGCGAGAAGTCGAGGTTGTTGAGGGAGAAGTGGTTGTTTGAGTTACACTTGTAGTCGTGCGAGAAGTCGAGGTTGTTGAGGGAGAAGTGGTTGTTTGAGTTACACTTGTAGTTGTGCGAGAAGTCGAGGTTGTTGAGGGAGAAGTCATTGTTGTCGTTTCATCTGTCGTAGTCGTGGGAGAAGTCGAGGTTGTTGAGGGAGAAGTAGTTGTCGTATCATCTGTCGTAGTCGTGGGAGAAGTCGAGGTTGTTGAGGGAGAAGTGGTTGTTGGAGTTACACTTGTAGTCATGGGAGAAGTTGAGGTAGGGGGAGAAGTGGTTGTTGTTTCATCTGTCGGAATCATGGGAGAAGTCGAGGTTGTTGACGGAGAAGTGGTTGTTGGAGTTTCATCCATCGTACTTGTGGGAGAAGTCGAGGTTGCTGAGGGAGAAGTGGTTGTTGGAGTTACACTTGTAGTCGTTGCGTGAGAAGTCGAGGTTGCTGAGGGAGAAGTGGTTGTTGGAGTTACACTTGTAGTCGTTGCGTGAGAAGTCGAGGTTGTTGAGGGAGAAGTGGTTGTTTGAGTTACACTTGTCGTCATGCGAGAAGTCGAGGTTGTTGAGGGAGAAGTGGTTGTTTGAGTTACACTTGTAGTCATGCGAGAAGTCGAGGTTGTTAAGGGAGAAGTCATTGTTGTCGTTTCATCTGTTGTAGTCGTGGGAGAAGTCGAGGTTGTTGACGGAGAAGTGGTTGTTGGAGTTTCATCCATCGTACTTGTGGGAGAAGTCGAGGTTGCTGAGGGAGAAGTGGTTGTTGGAGTTACACTTGTAGTCGTTGCGTGAGAAGTCGAGGTTGCTGAGGGAGAAGTGGTTGTTGGAGTTACACTTGTAGTCGTTGCGTGAGAAGTCGAGGTTGTTGAGGGAGAAGTGGTTGTTTGAGTTACACTTGTCGTCATGCGAGAAGTCGAGGTTGTTGAGGGAGAAGTGGTTGTTTGAGTTACACTTGTAGTCATGCGAGAAGTCGAGGTTGTTGAGGGAGAAGTCATTGTTGTCGTTTCATCTGTTGTAGTCGTGGGAGAAGTCGAGGTTGTTGACGGAGAAGTGGTTGTTGGAGTTTCATCCATCGTACTTGTGGGAGAAGTCGAGGTTGCTGAGGGAGAAGTGGTTGTTTGAGTTACACTTGTAGTCGTGCGAGAAGTCGAGGTTGTTGAGGGAGAAGTGGTTGTTTGAGTTACACTTGTAGTCGTGCGAGAAGTCGAGGTTGTTGAGGGAGAAGTCATTGTTGTCGTTTCATCTGTCGTAGTCGTGGGAGAAGTCGAGGTTGTTGAGGGAGAAGTAGTTGTCGTATCATCTGTCGTAGTCGTGGGAGAAGTCGAGGTTGGAGGAGAAGTGGTTGTTGTTTCATCTGTCGGAATCGTGGGAGAAGTCGAGGTTGTTGACGGAGAAGTGGTTGTTGGAGTTTCATCCATCGTACTTGTGGGAGAAGTCGAGGTTGCTGAGGGAGAAGTGGTTGTTGGAGTTACACTTGTAGTCGTTGCGTGAGAAGTCGAGGTTGTTGAGTTAGAAGTAGTTGTTGGAGTTACACTTGTAGTCATGGGAGAAGTCGAAGTTGTTGAGGGAGAAGTGGTTGTTTGAGTTACACTTGTAGTCGTGCGAGAAGTCGAGGTTGTTGAGGGAGAAGTCATTGTTGTCGTTTCATCTGTCGTAGTCGTGGGAGAAGTCGAGGTTGTTGAGGGAGAAGTAGTTGTTTGAGTTACACTTGTCGTCGTGCGAGAAGTCGAGGTTGTTGAGGGAGAAGTGGTTGTTTGAGTTACACTTGTAGTCGTGCGAGAAGTCGAGGTTGTTGAGGGAGAAGTGGTTGTTTGAGTTACACTTGTAGTTGTGCGAGAAGTCGAGGTTGTTGAGGGAGAAGTCATTGTTGTCGTTTCATCTGTCGTAGTCGTGGGAGAAGTCGAGGTTGTTGAGGGAGAAGTAGTTGTCGTATCATCTGTCGTAGTCGTGGGAGAAGTCGAGGTTGTTGAGGGAGAAGTGGTTGTTGGAGTTACACTTGTAGTCATGGGAGAAGTTGAGGTAGGGGGAGAAGTGGTTGTTGTTTCATCTGTCGGAATCATGGGAGAAGTCGAGGTTGTTGACGGAGAAGTGGTTGTTGGAGTTTCATCCATCGTACTTGTGGGAGAAGTCGAGGTTGCTGAGGGAGAAGTGGTTGTTGGAGTTACACTTGTAGTCGTTGCGTGAGAAGTCGAGGTTGCTGAGGGAGAAGTGGTTGTTGGAGTTACACTTGTAGTCGTTGCGTGAGAAGTCGAGGTTGTTGAGGGAGAAGTGGTTGTTTGAGTTACACTTGTCGTCATGCGAGAAGTCGAGGTTGTTGAGGGAGAAGTGGTTGTTTGAGTTACACTTGTAGTCATGCGAGAAGTCGAGGTTGTTAAGGGAGAAGTCATTGTTGTCGTTTCATCTGTTGTAGTCGTGGGAGAAGTCGAGGTTGTTGACGGAGAAGTGGTTGTTGGAGTTTCATCCATCGTACTTGTGGGAGAAGTCGAGGTTGCTGAGGGAGAAGTGGTTGTTGGAGTTACACTTGTAGTCGTTGCGTGAGAAGTCGAGGTTGTTGAGGGAGAAGTAGTTGTTGGAGTTACACTTGTAATCATGGGAGAAGTCGAAGTTGTTGAAGGAGATGTGGTTGTTGGACTTTCATCCATCGTCGTTGTGGGAGAAGTCGAGGTTGTTGATGGAGAAGTGGTTGTTGGAGTTACACTTGCAGTCGTTGCGTGAGAAGTCGAGGTTGTTGAGGGAGAAGTGGTTGTTTGAGTTACACTTGTCGTCGTGCGAGAAGTCGAGGTTGCTGAGGGAGAAGTGGTTGTTGGAGTTACACTTGCAGTCGTTGCGTGAGAAGTCGAGGTTGTTGAGGGAGAAGTAGTTGTTGGAGTTACACTTGTAGTCATGGGAGAAGTCGAAGTTGTTGAAGGAGATGTGGTTGTTTGAGTTACACTTGTCGTCGTGCGAGAAGTCGAGGTTGTTGAGGGAGAAGTGGTTGTTTGAGTTACACTTGTAGTCGTGCGAGAAGTCGAGGTTGTTGAGGGAGAAGTCATTGTTGTCGTTTCATCTGTCGTAAATGGTAAATGGTCTGTCGTAGTCGTGGGAGAAGTCGAGGTTGTTGAGGGAGAAGTAGTTGTTGTCGTATCATCTGTCGTCGTCGTCGTGGCAGAAGTCGAGGTTGTTGAGGGAGAAGTGGTTGTTGAAGTTACATTTGTAGTCGTGCGAGAAGTCAACGATGTTGAGGGAGAAGTGGTTGTTGGAGTTACACTTGTAGTTGTGCGAGAAGTTGAGGTTGTTGAGGGAGAAGTCATTGTTGTCGTTTCATCTGTCGTAGTCGTGGGAGAAGTCGAGGTTGTTGAGGGAGAAGTAGTTGTCGTATCATCTGTCGTAGTCGTGGGAGAAGTCGAGGTTGGAGGAGAAGTGGTTGTTGTTTCATCTGTCGGAATCGTGGGAGAAGTCGAGGTTGTTGACGGAGAAGTGGTTGTTGGAGTTTCATCCATCGTACTTGTGGGAGAAGTCGAGGTTGCTGAGGGAGAAGTGGTTGTTGGAGTTACACTTGTAGTCGTTGCGTGAGAAGTCGAGGTTGTTGAGTTAGAAGTAGTTGTTGGAGTTACACTTGTAGTCATGGGAGAAGTCGAAGTTGTTGAGGGAGAAGTGGTTGTTTGAGTTACACTTGTAGTCGTGCGAGAAGTCGAGGTTGTTGAGGGAGAAGTCATTGTTGTCGTTTCATCTGTCGTAGTCGTGGGAGAAGTCGAGGTTGTTGAGGGAGAAGTAGTTGTTTGAGTTACACTTGTCGTCGTGCGAGAAGTCGAGGTTGTTGAGGGAGAAGTGGTTGTTTGAGTTACACTTGTAGTCGTGCGAGAAGTCGAGGTTGTTGAGGGAGAAGTGGTTGTTTGAGTTACACTTGTAGTTGTGCGAGAAGTCGAGGTTGTTGAGGGAGAAGTCATTGTTGTCGTTTCATCTGTCGTAGTCGTGGGAGAAGTCGAGGTTGTTGAGGGAGAAGTAGTTGTCGTATCATCTGTCGTAGTCGTGGGAGAAGTCGAGGTTGTTGAGGGAGAAGTGGTTGTTGGAGTTACACTTGTAGTCATGGGAGAAGTTGAGGTAGGGGGAGAAGTGGTTGTTGTTTCATCTGTCGGAATCATGGGAGAAGTCGAGGTTGTTGACGGAGAAGTGGTTGTTGGAGTTTCATCCATCGTACTTGTGGGAGAAGTCGAGGTTGCTGAGGGAGAAGTGGTTGTTGGAGTTACACTTGTAGTCGTTGCGTGAGAAGTCGAGGTTGCTGAGGGAGAAGTGGTTGTTGGAGTTACACTTGTAGTCGTTGCGTGAGAAGTCGAGGTTGTTGAGGGAGAAGTGGTTGTTTGAGTTACACTTGTCGTCATGCGAGAAGTCGAGGTTGTTGAGGGAGAAGTGGTTGTTTGAGTTACACTTGTAGTCATGCGAGAAGTCGAGGTTGTTAAGGGAGAAGTCATTGTTGTCGTTTCATCTGTTGTAGTCGTGGGAGAAGTCGAGGTTGTTGACGGAGAAGTGGTTGTTGGAGTTTCATCCATCGTACTTGTGGGAGAAGTCGAGGTTGCTGAGGGAGAAGTGGTTGTTGGAGTTACACTTGTAGTCGTTGCGTGAGAAGTCGAGGTTGTTGAGGGAGAAGTAGTTGTTGGAGTTACACTTGTAATCATGGGAGAAGTCGAAGTTGTTGAAGGAGATGTGGTTGTTGGACTTTCATCCATCGTCGTTGTGGGAGAAGTCGAGGTTGTTGATGGAGAAGTGGTTGTTGGAGTTACACTTGCAGTCGTTGCGTGAGAAGTCGAGGTTGTTGAGGGAGAAGTGGTTGTTTGAGTTACACTTGTCGTCGTGCGAGAAGTCGAGGTTGCTGAGGGAGAAGTGGTTGTTGGAGTTACACTTGCAGTCGTTGCGTGAGAAGTCGAGGTTGTTGAGGGAGAAGTAGTTGTTGGAGTTACACTTGTAGTCATGGGAGAAGTCGAAGTTGTTGAAGGAGATGTGGTTGTTTGAGTTACACTTGTCGTCGTGCGAGAAGTCGAGGTTGTTGAGGGAGAAGTGGTTGTTTGAGTTACACTTGTAGTCGTGCGAGAAGTCGAGGTTGTTGAGGGAGAAGTCATTGTTGTCGTTTCATCTGTCGTAAATGGTAAATGGTCTGTCGTAGTCGTGGGAGAAGTCGAGGTTGTTGAGGGAGAAGTAGTTGTTGTCGTATCATCTGTCGTCGTCGTCGTGGCAGAAGTCGAGGTTGTTGAGGGAGAAGTGGTTGTTGAAGTTACATTTGTAGTCGTGCGAGAAGTCAACGATGTTGAGGGAGAAGTGGTTGTTGGAGTTACACTTGTAGTTGTGCGAGAAGTTGAGGTTGTTGAGGGAGAAGTCATTGTTGTCGTTTCATCTGTTGTAGTCATAGTCGCAGTCGTTGTGCCAGAAGTTGAGGCTGTTGAGGCAGAAGTGGTTGTTGGAGTTTCATCTGTTGTAGTCATTGAGAACATTGTAGAGGAAGGTGTCGGTATTATTGTACTTTGAAGCTCTGTGGACATTGTGGGAGAAGTAGAAGCTGTTGTGAAAGCAGTGGTTGTTGTAGTTTCATCTGTTGTAGGCATCATGTAATAAGTCGCGGTTGTTGAGGGAGAAGCCGAGTTTGTTGAGGGAGACGTGGTTGTTGGAGTTTCATCTGTTGTTATCGTGTAATAAGTAGAGGGTGTTGAGTAAGATGTGGTTGTTGTAGTTGTGTCTCTCCTGGTTGTCATTAGGAAATAAGGTGTTCGAGAAATGGTTGTTTTAGTTCCGTCTGTTGCTGTCACGGTGTAATAAGTCGAGGTTGTTGAGGAAGGACTGGTTGCGGGCGTTGTGTACATCGTTGTGGGAGAAGAAGCGGATGTTTCCATTTGACGCCTCGTGGATGTTGGTGCATTTGGAGATGCCTCGGTTTGTGTTGTTGAAGCAGTTGTGTTTGTTGGGACTGATGCTGTTGCATTGACAATTCTTGTTGTGATGGTAGTTGGTGATGTTGTCGTAGATGTTGAATAGACAGTAACTATTGACACTGTTAGCAAAGAAAAAGAATTAATTTTTGATATAACTGTCAGGCAAATATCCTCAAATGATAATTGCAGTCCTTACCAGTTAGCATGAAGTGTAGTGACATCTTCCATCGGACACCCATTTTTCTTTTCCTTATCTGTTCAAATTATAATTTTTAAAAACATGTCATCGACATTAGATTTGTGTTCATACTTAAATCCTGAGAGTTTAGATTTTGTCAAAAATTCATTTTCAACAAGCAAAAAATACAGTCATCAGCTGAAACTGTGACTTTTTATATTCACAAAATTCAATATAAATAAGGACTTGCTGCCCTTTAGAAGATACAATTTAAACTATACATTTATTCATGATGGTACAGAATTTTAACAAACCTGGACTTTGTTGAAAATTGATCCTACCCAGGAATCAAACAATATGTAACCTGCACTGAATAATTTTTAATTCTTAGCACAGCATTTTTCTCTCACTGTTGTTCAGTGTCACATCAAAGCATCAGCCGGGGAGACGTTTACTTCGTAACTTCGTAATTTTGCAAAAAGACAAAAAAACAAAACAAAAAACAAACAAAAAAAACTGTTCCACCCAGTTCACAAGGAAGCAGAAGTGTTATGATAACCATAACGAGCTGATCAGGCTGAAGCTGGAAACTCCAAAGCCAAAACATTACACAGAATTAACATTCTATGTGGTTGTTGCTCCAGAAGAATCTGTGTGTTCACAGGACTGCTTGTTATTAAATCACACTGAATTTTCACTGGGACTGAGACAACACTCTGACAGACTGGCAGTGAGACCACTGCTTGCTTCTCACTTCTTAATTTGTATGAAAACACTGAATTGAGATTCGAACTTTAAGGAGATCACTTCAGCATATATTCATTTTTACACTTCAGTAAAACTGCTCACAATGCAGTTTCAGCTGTGTGAATGATTAAGTTCAAATCAAGTAAACACATAACAAATACTTTACATTAACCAGAAACATACTTAACTTATCTATGAATTTAAGAAAAAATAGTAAGAACTGCACTCACCTAAAGGTAAAAGAGACGTCAGTCACTTCTCTGAGGCTGCAGCTCTTCTTGTGCGTCTGGCGGCTTCAAGCCAATGTCATGGCAATGGATCCTGTCAAATGCCGTAAATATCGCCAGTCATTGTTCAGTTCTGTTCCAGTCCAGTGGAACAGGTTATACACACAAATCATACAAGCTGATGGCAAACAGAGCATGAGAGGAAATGGAAGCCGAATACATGCTTGAATTATTAAGGAAATGTCATCATTTTAATTGTGTTGCATAATATTAAAAACGGAGATCTTTTTTCTGATTGTATGAGAGAAAAGTACAACTTTATAGGCTTTGATTATTTTTTTTAAACACCGATGAAGATTTAGTGCTTTTGTTTAGTTTCTTGTTGAACTTTATTGACACCTCATTCTGTGGCTGCAGTGTTATATTTTGACATAATGTAGGTCCGGTCCACAACTCAAAATACCATCAGGAATCATCATAGGCTTCAATTTTTTTTTTAGAATATTTACTTACATGGATCCCAGTATTTGACAGCAAAGGAGTTTTAACAGGCGAGATGCTCCTTTCGCACTGCCATCAGACTCCGAACAGCTGACAGGAGTCACATTTGACAGAAAACTGATGGTGCACAGTTAATGCTGCTTCTTATGACTCCAATCTTAGTGTTTGTGCATGAATATTTTTCTAACTAGTTTTGCTCCACTTTCGATTTTGTATTCTACTCAGTCTTGAACTTATCTTGCACTGTTTTCTCCTGCATGCTATTTCACAGCTGGCATTCTTTATTGACAGCAGAGAAAGGATTTCATTGCTCAGGGGAAACAGGTTTGCTGATATGCATATGACAATAAACTTGAGTTGCATTGAAATAAAATTCCTAATTTTGATTTAGAAAAGGTTATTTATAGCTATATAAGTTCATATTACTTTGTTTTTTTTTGTCTCCACATGCTGTGACTATGAAAGAGTATGACTCAGCCTACTATCAATGCTACAATTGAACAACAAAGTTTATGAACTCTGGCATCCTGCAGCATTCCTCAGGCAGCGCATGAGATCTGTAGTGAATGCTTCACTGTCATGCCTTTATTGACGAGACACTCAGGGCTTGGCCTGCAATTTGAGGCTTAACCAGTTTGACAGGTGAAAACCGACACTGCATTTCTTTGATGGTGGAAAACACAAAGGAATGATTGACAGATAAAATGCAACAAAACTAAAAACCTACAAAGCTGGTTTGTCTTGAAGGATGGCAGAATTATTGTGCCTGCAGTACGCTGATCCCAAAGTCGAACGAGGGAGAGAGAATCTGCTTAAACATTCCAAAAAAGCTTGTTGATCGGATGCAAAATGTAAAAGCTGGTCATTTTGGACTGTAAATGTTCAGGGCTGCACAGTGGTTTATAAACCGACTCCTTGCAGACTTTGCGTGTTTTCTCCTACAGCCCAAAGTCATGCATTTGAGGTCTAATGGTGGATGTAAATCTGAGTGTGTGTGGCTGTCTGTCTCTCCGTGTTTGTCCTGCAAAAGCCTGTTAACCTGTCCAGGGTGTATCCTGCCTTCCCTTACAGACCCTAAGTGGGATAAGTTGATACAAAGGATGAGTGGAGCAAATCTGCAAATACATATGTGTGTTCATGCAACCAGACCGAGAGGGTATGGATGTTCCTTAAGAAAATATATAGATCAAACAGGAGAAAATTCACTTTTAAGGCAATGCAGAAGAGCAAAGCAAAACTCTACATCATGTCACCCTTTATATTCTGAGTCTGCTAAGTTATTTTTAGCCACAAATGGAAGCAGGATTTTTTTTTAATGTGACAGAGTGAGTAATGACAGAGGATAGTACAGAATTTCAACATCGACTGCCTTGAGGCACAAAGTTGGCAGTTCTGCTTGCAACCTGGGGAATGCATATCAAAACAGCATTTGCAGAATTCACCAACTTTGGTGGCATTTGAGTAGGTTTACCAGACAGGTAAGTGGGTCATAAAAGGTGCAGGGCAAAGAAAAAGACAGTAGAAACGGCAGTTAGAAAAAAAAAAAAAAAAGGAACTTCGAAGGGATTTACCACAATGACACAAATTTGTCTTAAAAACAATATTATTTTTATTAAAAACTGACATAAAAGCCGAAAGGATGAGACACGTGACAGTCATGACGTCATGAACCCTGGTTAAATCTGCCCCTCACATGCAGTACACAGAAGCAACCAACAGATGTCACTGCAATGAATCTATAGAGTGCTCGAGAATCACTTGTCTCAAATTTCACCACCTCCAAGCAAAAGTGCAAAATCCACAGGACAAAATCACAATCACAGTAAAAATGGTAAATAGAATTACAAATCCAAGAAACAGTCCTGTTTGTTTTTACTTGTGTGAACAATATATAGAATACATGACAAGATGGCAGACCTGAGCAATACAATGAAAATGATTTAGCAATGACAGAAAAGTGGTAATATCTTAATTAAAAATCATCCCTGCCACTGTTGCAGTTTCATAGGCAAAGTGGGCAAAGTGATGCTATGTATTTATTTCATGATTTCATCTGTTATATAATTCCATTAAGAAGCAATTTCAAGTATAAAAAAGTGTAAAACCCTCCATGCATCTCCTCCTAGTCGTTTGAAGTAACAGACTTGATCTTCACAGACAGTAACTGCGATGCCGCTGATCCATACCTTTCAACGAGCTGAATTGAAAAAGTAAAATAAATGAAAGCAAATGTATGGTTAAACATCAATGGCTGTTGAAAGTGAAAAATAAAGTGATAATACTGCAGTGAGTCTCACCTCATCCAGTAGAGCCTGAATTTCTGTTTGTGACAGTTCAGTGTCTGAACTCAATCTGACTTTCAATCCTACGACAAAATCTGTGGGTAGAAAAATAGAGAAGCTCACAAAATACAACCCTGTACCTGGTTAAAACATGATGGATTGAACTTTATTGGTGTATGTTTCGAGATATTTCTGTAGTGAGGAGCTGATGAAAACGTCCTGCACAAGAAAAATCTCAAAGAGAAAGAAGTGTATACTTACGAGGCCCTTCTGTTATAGGGAGTGGAGTCAAGGGTTATGGTTTATATGGAAAGAAGTAAACAGAAAATTAAAGTTTGTCTTGGAAATCTGAATGAGCTCTATGTACAGTTATTTGCAAAATGATTAATCGTCATATCTATAACATAACATCTGTTATGTAAAGAAGAAACATTTGTTTTTGCACAAAACTACTCTTTCTAAACATTGTCCCTGAAACTACTGATTTCACATAAATCAAGACATCTCACCAGTGACTGCAGTGATGCTGACTCCACTGCTTCTGACGTTCTCAAACACAGAGTAGACAGTGAATGTGTATATCGTTGACGGAGTGAGAGAAGAGACTGTGTGAGTTACTGGTCCGTCTCCATCTGGTGCTGTGATGTTTGTCTCAGTACCATTAAACTGGAGGATGAAGCTGATGTTGTTGTTCACTTTGCTCCACTGCAGAGTGACACTGCTCTCATTTTTTCTTGATACTCCAAGGCTCGTTATACTTGGAGGAGCTGAAAAAAAAAAAAAAAAAAAATTCCTTGTCAATTTCTTCTATCTGATTCAGAGGAAATCGGGGGTTTGGAGAGCATAAATTAATCAATCAATCAATTTATTTTTGTATAGTCCAGTATCACAACTACAGTTGCCTCAGAGGGCTTCAAGATGTTACATTGGTTGGTAAAAATAAAAACAGTGAATAAGCATAATGTTAATATGTCAAATTCACAGTAGCGAGACAAAACGAAGCAACCACCGCCTTAGACCCTCACATCCGGCAAGAAAAAACTCCAAAAACCCAGTGGGAAAAGAAGAAATCTTGGGGAGAACCACAGTATGGAGGGATCCCTCTCCCAGGGACGGACAGCTTTGGCAACAGCTAGCATGAGGCAATAAAAAGTAAAGCCTAGGACTATGTTGAGTACAGTCCATTGGACGGTCCAGCACAAGAACCACGGATCCCAGAAGTAGAAGCGAAGCCAGTCCGCGGGCAGCACTGACAGGAGTGTCCTCCTGGTCTGGACAGAGCTTGTTCGTAGGCCCTTGTTCGTTAGAAATTAGACAACAAATTAGATGATTTGCCTAGCTTAATATCCCACTGAGCAATAGATGCCTATTAGACTTCTGTTTTTTTTTTAGACCTGATTTCAACCGTCTAGATTCCGTCTGTTTTTAGATGGAATTTAGACGTTGCAGTTTAATCAATTATTCTATAATTATTTATTTAAAAAAACAACTGTAAGGTGCATAGCTAATCTCCAAATACTGAACTAATATAATTATGATAGCCGTTGAGCGATATACAGTATAGTATAAATATAGCCCAGATTTAGACGTCTAAATGTCTACCGCATTTCAACGTCTAGATATAGACCGAATCTAGACAACTGTATTTAATCCATCATTCAGTAGTTGTGTATTTAAAACAACAACTCCACGTTGCATAACTGATCTCTAAATATTGGATTGAGATCATTTTAATAGCCATAATCGTTATAAGGTACAGTTTAGATGTAGATGTCTAATATCCCGCATTTCAGCGTAGATAATTACACCATTCAATTTATTTTACATGTTCGGAATACAAATCAAACAAAAATCTGCTGGCAGAGCCAGCTCTTTGCAGTGCACAGCTTTCACAGTGGAGTGATCGGTGTTTTCGCGTTATTCTATCAAAACGTATGAAACCTCCCCAAAACCTTCGGTAAATCTGAAAGCCCAGATCCTGCTGAGCACTTGACAACGAAGTTTGTGGCTGAAATTCCCTTAGATTGTTAGATGTCGGTTGTGTTTTCTCAGCCTCTGTAATGCTGACTGCCGACATGTTGCTTTCGTTGTTGACAAACCCTTATTGGTGTACTACGCTCGCGTGACGCACTGTGCAACCACTTCTGGGAAAATGTTATTCCGCTCAGAGAGAAGTCGTCCGTGATAAAACTTAACTACTTTACAGTCTTATGGAGATTGTACGACCATAACCTGAAAACGGCTTCAACTTGTGCCTGTGGACTGCGCTACTTCCAACTGTGAAATCCTTGTGCACATGTGCTCCACTGTACTGAAACAACGACGGAAAAGTTGGTCGAAGAAGTGCTGTTTCGGGCATACAGAGGTGGGTGTCGAAGCAAATACTACAAAAAATTGTTTATTTTTGCAGTGTTTGGTCCTTTTACCGTCATTCATTAATTTAGCATTTGCTTGCATGTTGTGTTTGTTGTTAGCAGGCAGGCTGCCGTGTTACAAGCTGGGCCCAACAGCATCGGCTAGTCAGTGATAACTGGTCGTTCAGTAATTAAGGGCCTGCTCTCTCTGTAGGAATTGAGGTTAAAAACTTCTCTTTCAGCTATTTTCCAAACATTTTAGTGTTTAACTTTGAAGACGAGATATATTCAGATGCCAATACTTGACCATAATACATATAATACACCATAATACATAATACAATAGGCAGCCACATTTGCAGTTTTTCTTCATTTGTTCTATTGCTTTGTTTGCAGAAGCAATTCGGAAGAATTTTAAGGAGGCTACAGACAACCAAATCCACTCGGCCATGGGACTCCATTTCAAACAGGCCCCAGTTCGGACTGGTGGAGGGAGTTACAGGAGACCCAGGACACTAGTGGTGTAGTTTTATTTTAAAGGTTTGGTTTGCAACAATAAAACAAACCAAAAAAAAATCTGAAAAAAAATGTTGATGTTGTTGTTGTTGTTATTGTTATGGTTTTAATTTTGTATTTACAATTTGTTCTGTTTTTTTTCACTGCAGTGTTTATGTAACCCACCTCCAGAAGGGCTAATAAATACAATCTATTAATTTGCAGTCATTATTTAATTATTTCTTTATGTTTATAAGTGTTTTGTATTTTATTTTGAAAAACCTGAAGTTTATTTTGAAGACCGGAAGTACTAGGCCGCGCTAGTGAAGCAGCTTAACCTCACTAATGCACAGAGCACACGTCTTTACTTCCGTGTGAAAGAGAAAAACGGGAAAAAAGGTACGAAAACTGTACAATTTCGCAGTCAAACTGAGAAATGAAGTAGTTGTTGATACCATGCTCCGAAAATTCCGTTTCAGAGAGTGGAAAAACCGTCGTTGAAGCACTTTCCGGCCGCGTTTCTCCTGAAAAATCCATTGGTAAGCTAGCCGCCAGTGTTGCAATGTGTGTGTATGTGGAGATGTTAGAGGTGACCATGCTGTTTCAATTAAGGGTGTTTTGTACATTTTAAATTGTTTTTGTTTCATGTTTTGCATTTAAAGCATTTATATTAATTAATTGATGGTGAAATTTGACTGGAATGAGCACATTATGAGAGTTTTACTTTGTGAAATGCCTCATCTTTTGCACATGTGATGGGAAGTTAAAATGTGTTCAGAAGGAGTACAAAAAGTCATTTTAAGTTCATTTAAGTTGCTTAGAAGCAGCAAAGCTGTAATTGAAGTTACTTAGGTTATGAGAACTGATGTATTTTAGTGAAAATCTCTTCTCTGATGTTAAAAAAAATGAGAAAATGAGAGAAACACATGAGGAAGCACATGTTATGCCTTCATGTAGAAGTAAGAATTCATTGGTTGAAATGTTTTAAAACATTATTCCTTTTGATTTGAATTGATTGAAATACATTTTGACATGATAAGCTCTTAATTGTTAAGCTAAATTATGGTTTTCAGCATGTAACCCATAGTATTTTGATTCCTGTTTGATAAAGATTATCAGTGTTGTACAACCACCTTGAATTGAACATTTAGGTGATCATTTGAAGAGGTTCTATGCATTGAATTGGATTGTAAACCTGTTTTCTAAATACGGGTCAGGTTCTATTGTGATGCTTGGAAAGAGTGAAGCTTCAGCTTTCGTGTCTGATGAAGCTGATGAGCGATCCAACTGATGGCGAGCTCCCAGTCCACCTTCGGTGCTTCAAGCAGAACTTTTAATTCCGCCACTCCACTTAACGGATTAAGTGGTAGGATTTGTGTCAGTCCAACTGACCGGCACCAACGAAAGCCTTCCTTGGATATCCTTGAATCTTGACTTTTGACTTTGACTTTTGGATCCAAACCACCGAGGAACACTCCCATTTGGACATTTATTTAATTTATTTTATTTTATTTCTTAGTTTATGGGCCCAAGGTTGTAATGTCACTGTGTTTTGTATTGTTAAGATCTGTGTGGAACTAAAGAGTTTCAAATCATTCTGCCTCTGTGTCCAGTGGTTATTGTTTCACTCGGCTCCTACGAACCAAGTATGTGACGTGTACATACCCTGAAGTGGTTTACATTTTAAAAAAAAACTTTTTTTATATATTTTATGTAGGTAGTTTGTATTGGAGTTTGTACTTCTCTTTTCAAGTGGTGTAAAGAAATTAAAAATATTTTTTGGACATTCATATTTTTGAATTTTATTTAAAAGGTATTGGTTTAGATTACAGTACTAATGGTTAAAAAGAGATAAGATTTTAAAAAAAACATTGAAATATCGGTTTGTGGTGAATTAAAAAAATTAAAAAATCGCTGCATTTTTATTGGAATATCCTAATATTGCGTTCATTAGACGTCTATAAGATGAGTGGTTTCCATAAGGGTTTTAAATTTGGTACAAAAGTAAACGTCTAGCGAACGTGTAAATTTATACGTTTATAAATAGACGTTCATTAGCGGTTTTTTAAACATCTAAGATCAGAAGAGACGTATAAATTTGTTAAATAAATGAACATCTAATAAACGTCTAAATTTAGATGTCTACAAATAGACGTATATTAGTGGTATTTAAACGTCTAAGATGAGATGAGGCGTACAGACGTTGAGGGCTAATAGACAGCTAAAAGATGGCTAATGCTTAGACGTCTAAAAGACGTCTAGGCTTAGATCGATAAAAACTTAAATTTTTAGATCACTGGTGGACTAATTTTAGAGTAGACGTCCAAGAAACATTGAGACGTCATTTAGACCGAAAAATGCTCGGTGGGATAGTTTGGGTGACCAATGAATTCTCCTGAACAGACCACCTGAAAAACTTAAAATTCTCTTCTTGATTAGCAGCAGTTCACAGGGTTATGAGAAGCTTCTTCTGGTCTTGCCTTCTTTTTCTTGGAACTTTTTTAAACTTTCATCACTGTGAAGATGCACAAGCATGCAACCACAAGCAAGTCGTATATCAAACACATAGTCATCTCTGGGTCTTTTATCTACCTATTAATCCACCTGTGAGTTAATTCAAAAAGATAGTATCTCACCAGTGACTGCAGTGATGCTGACTCCACTGCTTCTGACGTTCCCAAACACAGAGTCGACAGTGAATGTGTATTCAGTTGCGGCATTGAGAGAAGAGACTGTGTGAGTTACTGGTCCGTCTCCACCATCTGCTGCTGTGATGTTTGTCTCAGTACCATTAAACTGGAGGATGAAGATGATGTTGTTGTTCACTTTGTTCCACTGCAGAGTGACACTGCTCTCATTTTGTCTTGATACTCCAAGGCTCGTTATACTTGGAGGAGCTGGAAAAAAAAAAGATTCCTTGTCAATTTCTTCTATCTGATTCAGAGGAAATCGGAGGTTTGGAGAACATAAATTAGATGATTTGCCTAGCTTAATATAGTTTGGGTGAGCAATGAATTCTCCTGAACAGACCACCTGAAAAACTTAAAATTCTCTTCTTGATTAGCAGCAGTTCACAGGGTTATGAGAAGCTTCTTCTGGTCTTGCATTTCTTTTTCTTTAACTTTTTCAAACTTTCATCACTGTGAAGATGCACAAGCATGCAACCACAAGCAAGTCGTATATCAAACACATCGTCATCTCTGGGTCTTTTATCTACCTATTAATCCACCTGTGAGTTAATTCAAAAATATAGTATCTCACCAGTGACTGCAGTGATGCTGACTCCACTGCTTCTGACGTTCCCAAACACAGAGTCGACAGTGAATGTGTATTCAGTTGCGGCATTGAGAGAAGAGACTGTGTGAGTTACTGGTCCGTCTCCATCTGGGGGTCTGATGTTTGTCTCAGTACCATTAAACTGGAGGATGAAGATGATGTTGTTGTTCACTTTGTTCCACTGCAGAGTGACACTGCTCTCATTTTGTCCTGTTGACCTCAAGTCTTCTACATTAGCTGGAGCTGAGAACGACAGAAAATATGACTTACTATCGATGACAAAGATGACACTGAATGACTAAATGTGCCAATACATAATTACTCCAGTATTCATGACCTCATGATATATTTTTGCATAACATGTTGACGTATAACATCAATACAAGACTTTCATTGTTGCAGTAGGTTGGAAACATTGAGTCCGAGTGGACCATGTTCTCCACCTCCATTGTCGAAGCAGCTGCCCGGAGCTGTGGTCGTAAAGTCTGTGGTGCCTGTCACGGCGGCAACCCCTGAACCCGGTGGTGGACACAGGAAGTAAGGGATGATGTCAAGCTGAAGAAGGAGGCCTTGTTGGCTTGTGGGACTCCAGAAGCAGCTGACAGGTACCAGCAGGCCAAGTGAACTGTAGCCCTAGTGGTTGTGGAGGCAGAAAATCAGGTCTGGGAGGAGTTCGGGGAGGCCACGGAGGAGGACTTCCGGTCGGCCTCGAAGAAATTCTGGCAAACCGTCTGGCGCCTCAGGAGAGGAAAGCAGGTCTCCACCAACACTGTTTACAGTGGAGGTGGGGAGCTGCTGACCTCAACTGGGGATGTTATAGCATGGTGGAAGGAATACTTTGAGGACCTCCTCAATCCCGTCGCCACGTCTTCCGTGGAGGAAGCAGAGGCTGAGGTCTCAGAGGTGGACTTGTCCATCACTCAAGCTGAAGTCACCGAGGTGGTTGGTAAGCTCCTCGGTGGCAAGGCACTGGGGTTGGATGAGATTCGCTTCGAGTACCTTAAGTCTCTGGATGTGCAGGGACTGTCTTGGTTGACACGTCTCTGCAACATCGCGTGGCGGTCGGGGACAGTGCCTCTGGATTGGCAGACCGGGGTGGTGGTTCCCCTTTTCAAAAGGGGGACTGGAGGGTGTGCTCCAACTATAGGGGGATCACACTCCTCAGCCTCCCCGGGAAAGTCTATTCCAGGGTACTGGAGAGGAGGATCCGACCGACAGTCAAACCTCGGATTCAGGAGGAACAACGCGGTTTTTGTCCTGGTTGCGAAACAGTGGACCAGCTCTATATCCTCCATAGGGTGCTTGAGGGTTCGTGGGAGTTCGCCCGACTAGTTCACATGTGTGTTGTGGACTTGGAGAAGGCATCCGACCGCGTCCCTCGTGGTGTCTTGTGGGGGGTGCTCCGGGAATATGGAGTCCCGGGCCCCTTGTTAAGGGCCGTCCGGTAGTGATGTTACCCGTGACACCGAAGCTTCGAAGCATGTGTTGAAAAAATGAACCTCTTCTCAGTGAAGCTTTGTATCGGAGCCTGATTCGTTTCCTGATAATCACGTGATCCGTGACGTCTGAAGCTTCGTTCGCGCGGACCCACGTGATGCTTCAACCGCTGCTTTACAGGTTTAAAAAGCGCTGTAACGCGGCCAGCTGTTTGTGGGTTGTGGAGGCGGTTTGTGAGTTGAGAGAGAGAGTAAGAGACGGCGAATTGAGATTTGATATGGAGCCTGTGGCAAAACGAGGACATTCTGAAGTTTGGGAACACTTTGATTTGATTTCACCCAACAAAGTTGGTATTAGAGCAAACGTGTTATGCCTATATTTTGTTCATTCGTCATGTTAAACTTTGAAATACATTTAGGGTGGTTGGTCGCAAGTTGCAACAATATGTCATATGTAAAGTATTGTTTTGTCAGACCAAATCCTTTCTTTAAAAAACATCCCTCATTTGTAATTTATTCTTTTAGGTCCAGTGTTTGGTTTGTGGCCAGCATCTGGCATATAATAACAACACTTCCTCAATGTTGAGGCACTATCGTGCAAAGCATTCCTCTGGCCAAGCTGCAACCAGCAGAGAAGGCAAACAGCTAATTTTCTTTATTCAGTTGCTTCACATGTTTCTGTACATCCATGCATTTATTTATAATATATGTTGCCTGCACACTTTTAATTAATGCAACTTTGTTCTGCAGGAAACAGAAAGGACAAAATTGATGACGACTCACAACCATTTAGCATTGTGGAGGATGTGGGTTTCTGCAATTTTGTGAGCCTGTTGGATCCCACATACATGCTCCCATCAAGAAACACCCTAAAAGCGATGGTAGAGAAAAAGTTTAAGGAAGAGAAAGAGAAGGCCAAGATTGAGGTGCAAAGCACCACGGCAGTGAGCCTGACCTCTGATATGTGGACTTCCATTCACATGGACGCTTACTTGGCTGTAACATGCCATTTTGTGGACAGCAAGGGTACACTTGCTACCATTTTACTGGGAGTTGGTCATTTTCCCCAAGCCCATAGTGCTGCTAATATTGCCACTGTAAAGGCTTCCCTCATGGAGGAATGGGGCATTAAAACAAAAATGAGATGTCTTGTTACGGATGGTGCACAAAATATGATCGCATGTGGGACTGCTTTACAAGTGAGACACAGTGTGTGTATTGCTCATGCACTGAATTTAGTCGTGAAAAAAGCTATTGAGCAAACACCAGGGCTGGATGACCTCAGGGGAAAGGCAAGGAAGATTGTGGCATATTTCAGGAGTAGCACTTTGGCCAAGGAGCGATTACTTGCTTTTCAGCAGCAAATGGGAAAACCAGTTCTGAAGCTGGTACAAGAAGTTGAGACACGCTGGAATAGCACATTTGACATGATGTCCAGGCTCCACGAGCAGAGGGAACCAGTTGGCGCCTCACTGGTGTCACTGCACACTGATGTGCCTCCACTCTCATCTTCAGACTACCACACCATGGCAGAATGTCTGTCAGTGCTGTCACCACTGAAAGATGCAACAGAAGAACTGTCTTCAGAGAAACGTGTCTGGATCCAAAGTCATTCCTCTCATACGTATGCTGAGACATACACTGGCAACAAAGCAGCGGGGAGTGACTGATGAGAAGGCTGCACAGCTCTGCAGCACACTACTGTGGCTGATGACTGACAGGCTGAGTCATTATGAACTGACCAGTCGGAACTCTCTGGCCACTCTTCTGGACCCCAGATTCAAAACAGTGGGGTTTTGCAGTTCCACAAATGCACAGAATGCTGTGAAGAGACTGACTGCAGAATGTGCCTCAACGGTGAGGGAAAACACAGCGCCTGAACCAGCAGCACCAGAGCCTGCTGAAGGTGCAGCTCCAGAATCATCAGGTATGACTTCAGATCTGTATGGTAATATTGTACAGTATTGCACCTATTTAATGTATTTTATTTTGTCATTGTTTCAGGGACTGGCCTGTGGGAACTTCTGGACCACCAAGTGTCAGAGTCCAGAAAAGTGAAGAGTGCCACCGCCAGTGCAACAGTCGAGGTTCAGCGGTACCTCAGCGAACCGAATTTCCCACGCTCAGAGGATCCCCTGCAGTTTTGGGCACAGCAGAAACACATGTACCCGAATTTGTATGTGCTGGCCCACAAGTACCTCTGCATTCCTGCTTCTTCAGTGCCCTGTGAGAGAGTCTTCTCCAAAGCTGGAGAAGTTGTGAACAAAAAAAGACACAGGCTGAAGCCGAGCACTGTGGAGAAAATTCTCCATCCATCCATCCATCTTCAGCCGCTTATCCGGGGCCGGGTCGCGGGGGCAGCAGTCTCAGCAGGGATGCCCAGACTTCCCTGTCCCCAGACACTTCCTCCAGCACTTCCGGGAGGATCCCAAGGCGTTCCCAGGCCAGCCGAGAGACATAGTCTCTCCAGCGTGTCCTGGGTCTTCCCCGGGGTCTCCTCCCGGTGGGACATGCCCGGAAAACCTCCCCAGGGAGGCGTCCAGGAGGCATCCTGAACGGTTCCCCTAGCCACCTCAGCTGGCCCCTCTTGATGTGGAGGAGAAGCGGCTCTACTCTGAGCTCCTCCCTGGTGACTGAGCTCCTCACCCTATCTCTAAGGGAGCGCACAGCTACCCTACGGAGGCAGCTCATTTCGGCCGCTTGTATCCGGGATCTTGTCCTTTCGGTCATGACCCAAAGTTCATGACCACAGGTGAGGGTGGGAACGTAGATTGACCGGTAAATCGAGAGCTTCGCCTTTCGGCTCAGCTCCCTCTTCACCACAATGGACCGATACAACGACTGCATCACTGCAGGCGCTGCACCGATCCGCCTGTCAATCTCACGCTCCATCCGTCCCCCACTCGTGAACAAGACCCCAAGATACTTAAACTCCTCCACCTGGGCTAGGGTCTCTCCACCTACCTGGAGAGGGCAAGCCACCTTGTTCCGGTTGAGGACCATGGCCTCGGATTTGGAGGTGCTGATCCTCATTCCTGTCGCTTCACACTCGGGTGCGAACCGCCCCAGTGCATGCTGTAGGTCCTGGTTCGATGAAGCCAACAGGACAACATCATCTGCAAAAAGCAGAGATGAAATCCTGTGGTCCCCGAACCGGACCCCCTCCGACCCCTGGCTGCACCTAGAAATTCTGTCCATAAAAATGATGAACAGAACCGGTGACAAAGGGCAGCCCTGCCGGAGTCCAACATGCACCGGGAACGGGTCCGACTTACTGCCGGCAATGCGGACCAGACTCCTACTCCGGTCATACAAAGAACGGACGGCCCTTAACAGGGGGCCCCGGACTCCGTATTCCCGGAGCACCCCCCACAAGACACCACGAGGGACGCGGTCGAATGCCTTCTCCAAGTCCACAAAACACATGTGGACTGGTTGGGCAAACTCCCACGAACCCTCGAGCACCCTATGGAGGGTATAGAGCTGGTCCACTGTTCCACGACCAGGACAAAAACCGCATTGTTCCTCCTGAATCCGAGGTTCGACTATCGGTCGGATCCTCCTCTCCAGTACCCTGGAATAGACTTTCCCGGGGAGGCTGAGGAGTGTGTTCCCCTTATAGTTGGAGCACACCCTCCGGTCCCCCTTTTTAAACAGGGGGACCACCACCCCGGTCTGCCAATCCAGAGGCACCGTCCCCGACCGCCACGCGATGTTGCAGAGACGTGTCAACCAAGACAGTCCCTGCACATCCAGAGACTTGAGGTACTCAGGGCGAATCTCATCCACCCCCGGTGCCTTGCCACCGAGGAGCTTACCAACCACCTCGGTGACTTCAGCTTGGGTGATGGACGAGTCCACCTCTGAGACCTCAGCCTCTGCTTCCTCCACGGAAGACGTGGCGACGGGATTGAGGAGGTCCTCGAAGTATTCCTTCCACTGTCCTGTGATATCCCCAGTTGAGGTCAGCAACTCCCCACCTCCACTGTAAACAGTGTTGGCGGAGACCTGCTTTCCCCTCCTGAGGCGCCAGACGGTTTGCCAGAATTTCTTCGAGGCTGACCGATAGTCCTCCTCCATGGCCTCCCCGAACTCCTCCCAGACCCGAGTTTTTGCCTCCACAACCGCTCGGGCTGCAGTTCGCTTGGCCTGCCCGTACCCGTCAGCTGCTTCGGGAGTCCCATGAGCCAGCAAGGCTCGATAGGACTCCTTCTTCAGCTTGACGGCAGCCCTCACCTCCGGTGTCCACCACCGGGTTCGGGGGTTGCCACCACGACAGGCACCAGAGACCTTACGACCACAGCTCCGGGCAGCTGCTTCGACAATGGAGGTGGAGAACATGGTCCACTCGGACTCAATGTCTCCAACCTCCCTCGGGACATGAGAGAAGCTCTCTCGGAGGTGGGAGTTGAAAACCATGCTGACAGAGGGTTCCACCAGACGTTCCCAACAGACCCTCACAATACGTTTGGGTCTGCCAAGTTTGTCCGGTTTTCTCCTCCGCCAGCGAATCCAACTCACCACCAGGTGGTGATCGGTCGACAGCTCTGCTCCTCTCTTCGCCCGAGTGTCCAAAACACACGGCCGAAGGTCAGATGACATGACAACAAAGTTGATCATCGACCTCCGACCTAGGGTGTCCTGGTGCCAAGTGCACTTATGGACACCCCTGTGCTCGAACATGGTGTTCGTTATGGACAAACTGTGACTAGCACAGAAGTCCAATAACAGAACACCACTCGGGTTCAGATCAGAGAGGCCATGCGATCCAATCACCCCCTTCCAGGTCTCACTGTCGCTGCCCACGTGGGCGTTGAAGTCCCCCAGTAGAACAATGGAGTCCCCAGTCGGAGCACTGTCCAGCACCCCTCCCAGGGACTCCAAGAAGGCTGGGTACTCTGCACTGCTGTTCGGCCCGTAAGCCGAGACAACAGTGAGGCACCTATCCCCGACCCGAAGGCGCAGGGATGCGACCCTCTCGTTCACTGGGGTGAACTCCAACACATGGCGGCTGAGCTGCGGGGCTATAAGCAAACCCACACCAGCCCGCCGCCTCTCACCGCGGGCAATGCCAGAGAAGTGGAGAGTCCAGCCCTTCTCGAGAGGTTGGGTTCCAGAGCCCAGGCTATGTGTGGAGGTGAGCCCGACTATATCTAGCCGGTATCTCTCAACCTCCCTTACAAGCTCGGGCTCCTTCCCCCCCAACGAGGTGACATTCCATGTCCCTAGAGCTAGTCTCTGTGTCTGAGAATCGGGTCGCCGGGCACCCTGCCGTCGGCTGCCACCCAATCCACATTGCACCCAGCCCCTACGATTCCCTCGGCGGGTGGTGGGTCCACCGGAGGGTCGGCCCACGTCGCCCCTTTGGGCTGAGCCCGGCCGGGCCCCGTGGGCAAAGGCCCGGCCACCAGGCGCTCGCTTGCGAGCCCCAACCCCAGGCCTGGCTCCAGGGTGGGGCCCCGGCTGCGCCATACCGGGCGACGTCACGGGCCTCGATTGTAATATATTCATAAGGGCTATTGAGAAAATTCTGTTCTTGAATAAAAATCTAATGTAAACACACCAAGCACTCACATCACCATGCACAATATTCACAATGATCACTCCACAAGCACCACCACTGTCCACAAGCACCACCACTGTCCACAAGCACCACCACTGTCCACAGGCTCCACCACTGTCCACAAGCACCACCACAAGCACTTACAATTTATTGTACCAGAGTTGACAATGTCGATTCACTTCCATTATCTCTCATAATACCTAAATAATTACTGTGTCTCAAATAAGTCAGCTTGCTGCTGACTTGTTATGTGAGACACAGCAAATGTCCTGGTCACTTCAAACACATTCAGTCTTGCATATGAACACTCTGCTTTTTCATCCCATCTTTTTTCAAGTTGGCCTATGAACAATAGAAATGCTGACATCAAAATATTAGCTATACTAGGTTTTAGTGATGTGGACAAATCATTCAATAATTTTACAAATGTAATCACTCGCTCATGCGTCACATACATTCATTCAGCTGACACATGAGACGCTTTCCTGAACTTTCACCACCAGGGGTCATTGTTGGGCTCTGATTCGAAAAGCTTCGAGTACTGAACCTTTTTTCGATACAATTGTGTTGAATGCTTTGTTGCTTCAGAAAGCTTTGGATTGCCATCACTACCGTCCGGTCTCAGTATGACCAGAGTAGGAGTCTGGTCCACATTGCCGGCAGTAAGTCGGACCTGTTCCCAGTGCATGTTGGACTCTGGCAGGGCTGCCCTTTGCCACCGGTTCTGTTCATAATCTTTATGGACAGAATTTCTAGGTGCAGCCAGGGGCCGGACGGGGTCCAGTACGGGCACCACAGGATTTCATCTTTGCTTTTTGCAGATGATGTTGTCCTGTTGGCTTCATCGAACCCAGACCTACAGCATGCACTGGGGAGGTTCATAGCCGAGTGTGAAGCGACAGGGATAAGGATCAGCACCTCCAAATCCGAGGCCATGGTCCTCAACCGGAACAAGGTGGCTTGCCCCCTCCAGGTCGGTGGAGAGACCCTGGCCCAAGTGGAGGAGTTTAAGTTTCTTGGGGTCTTGCTCACGAGTGGGGGAAAGATGGAATGTGAGATTGACAGGCGGATCGGTGCAGCGTCTGCAGTGTTGCAGTCGTTGTATCGGTCTGTTGTGGTAAAGAAGGAAATGAGCTGAAAGGCGAAGCTCTCGATTTACCGGTCAATCTACGTTCCCACCCTCACCTATGGTCATGAACTTTGGGTCATGACCGAAAGGACAAGATCCTGGATACAAGGGGCTAAAATGAGCTTCTTCCTTCTTCCTGGCTGGGCGCTCCCTTAGAGATAGGCTCAGTCACCAGGGATTAGGTAGGAGTAGAGCCGCTAGTCCTCCTCATCGAGAGGAGCCAGATGAGGTGGCTGGGGCACCTCTTTAGGATGCCTCCTGGACGTCTGCCAGGGGAGGTATTCCGGGCATGTCCCACCGGGAGGAGACCCCGGGGAGGACACGCTTGAGGGACTGTGTCTCTCGACTGGCCTGGGAACGCCTTGGGATCCTCCCAGAAGAGCTGGACGAAGTGTCTGGGGACAGGGAAGTCTGGGCATCTCTGCTTAGGCTGCTGCCCCTACGACCCGGTCCCGGACAAGCGGTGGAAAATGGATGGATGGCTTGATTGTTGCAGTACTGCACAGTGAGGGCCACTGATTCTTTTATCGTCAGAATTACAAATATAAACACGCAGACACAAGCACACACTTAAGATTAAATTATAATGTATATTTGGCCAAACAACAATAAGTGTGGTTACGTGGTGTTTTTAATTTCGGAATTGGTTTATTCTGAATTAAGTAATTCTGAATTATATTCATGACCGTCGTGTTTATGTGGGAAAACAAAGGATTAAATCCTCTCTACCGTCAGGGTCTGCAAAGTTTTCTGATTGGACAGGAGGCGACCGTGATGTACTGACATCTCCTGGAAGGAAACAGTGTTTTTCTCGTCTTTCTTTCTCAGTCAACTTTGACGCTACAGCTTTGAAAGTATCCACGTTAAGCACCCGTCCATCCGCTCGTTTCATTATATCCAACTCTTTTAAAACTTTCGGAAAATAAATTGTCTTCATACGAGTCGAAACGCGGACAGCGGGCCACCATCTTGGAAAATTATGTCATCACAATGGAGCATGCGCAGAACGATCAGAATGAAGTTGCGCCTAAATACCGTATTTTCGGCACTAAAAGGCTCACTGGATTAATAGGCGCACAGTCAATGAATGGTTTTTATTAAAAAAAAATTCATACATGGGGCGCACCACATTTTAATGCGCATAGGATGTATAGAATAGTATGAGAGAAATACATATTGGCAGTCTAGGTGGTTACATTCTCGGTTGAAATGTGTGAATAAAGTGACATATCAGAGCAAGTTTGACTGAGGATCGCTCCTCTTCACGGATATGCAGCTCAGAGCGCGGCCACGACTGGTCTAACTCGCTTGGTCACCGGGGTTCAGCCAGCTGCCGTCTCCTGAGTGAAGTGCTCCACCGACAGCTCAACCGCAGCCGGCCAGCTGCTCCCGGCGTCTCGGCGGGTGAGCGGCCGGGCACACCGGCCGTTCTCGGAGTTGCAGCGTGCATGCTGCCGCCCAGCGTCCAACCGCTCCCCACGCCGGCTGGCTGTGCAGCCGCATGCTGTGCTCCGTTCTGTTTAAACTAGCTAGCTTAGCAGCTTAGCAAACAGGGGTTGTTTGCGCACATGATCAGGGTGATTACCGTAATTCCCGCAAAAAAGGCGCATCGAATTATAAGGCGCTCTGTTGGATTTTAAGAAAATTACAGGCTTTTACGGTAGCATATAATTCCACTTCCAAAGGAAAATAAATCAGCCTATTCGGATTTAAACTTAATTCTGAAATGTTTTCAGGCATTTACATGGTCATTTTAGAGCCGTTATTGGCTTTACTCAGATTTGTAGAGTAATAAAAAGTCCCATGTAAATGCATGTATTGTTAATTTTGTATCAGCTCAATTATTGTTGACATCAAGTCTTCTACATTAGTTGGAGCAGAGAACGACAGAACAAGTTACTTATTATCAATGGCAGAAATGATATTGACTGACCAAACGTGATGACACTTCTTTTTAGTAGGTAGTTATCCATCTACTACCCTCGACCTGCGAGCTCCAATCTCCATGGTGTCAGGCTTCCCTCTCTGGCTGTGTAAACTGCACCCCTTACCTGTCTCACTTCCTGTTAACTATTGTCTCATCTGCCTGGTCGATGTCTCAGTGCACTTATCCTTCTGGTTTCATAATGAACCTGTTGTAGCTCACTTAAATAACAAAGCTGACATTCCCCCTTCACTGTCAGCTCTCCAAGGTTTTATCAGTACAGCTAATAAAACAATAGTTTTATGTGATTAATTACAGATGAATAAAGATAATTTCTCACCAGTGACTGCAGTGATGCTGATTCCACTGCTTCTGATGTCCTCAAACACAGAGTAGAGAGTGAATCTGTATTCAGTTGCAGCAGTGAGAAAAAAGGCTGTGTGAGTTACTGGTGTGAATCCAGCTATGATGCGCCTCTCGACACCATTAAACTGGAGGATGAAGCTGACGTCGTCGTTCACTTTGTTCCACTGCAGAGTGACACTGGTCTCATCTTGTCTTATTGACCTGAAATTTTCTACATCAGCTGGAGTTGAGAACAACAAAACAACTTAGTTACTATCAGTGAGAAAAGTGAAATGTAATGATGAATTGTGATGCTATCTTTTTTTTGGCACCTGCTGTGTAACAGACGAATGGCAGCTGGATGGAGCAGCTTTCATCTGACCACAGCCCCGACTCAAACGATGTGGCGACGCACTGCTCTTCACCAGAGTCGGGCTGGCTGCTGTCCCAGTTTCGATACAGTGAGACACTCCCGTCAGACCATATTTTTTGGCGATACAGACCAATCCACACAAAGTTTCCGTCTGTAATACTTCTGACCATTTCATTTTCCGTCTGGTTTCGAATGCTGTAGAGTGAAGAGTAGCAGATGCAAAAATTTTCACCTTAGTCCACTGCATGTTTCTTGGTGGGAACATGATGGAATCGTCCATAGACTGTATGCATGCCAACCATTACACCCCACACACACTCTCGGTGCACGCATGAGTTACTTTCCTTTTTCTCTTGAAATTCACCTTTAGTCAGCTGGGATAGACTCCAGCTCTGCGTGACTGTGACAAGATGGATGAATGGATGGAATGGACAGATGAGTGAATTAATACTGTACCTGGCCAGATCTACATAATTCTCTCTGCAGAACCTCTGAGCTTCTGTCCAATTGAGTAATGTTTCAATCCTGACAAACGTTGCTGTGCCATTCAATGTACCTGGAAATACATGGACATTTTGTTTGTTTTCATAAAACTAGTTTCCATTAAAATAAAAATGAGAATATTTTATAATTCCTTATTCTACAGTTGAAAGCATTTTTTTACATATCAAAGTATTGACATTTCTGGAAATTCTTTTCAAAAAGCGATGTGTTTTAAAATGTCACTATAAAAACTCACCATTGAAGCAGACAAACTGCCGTTCCAGACTGCAGGTAGAGTCAATCCACCTGCCAAAGTATGGACTCCCACTCAAGAGCTGTACACAGTATTCTTGCCCATTCAAATTGTTTGGCTGACCGGTGAACCAATTTCTGTATGTGTCTTCTCCTTCTCCATAGAAGCTGCTGTCATTTAACGACCACATCCAGCTGTTTATCAGGTCGTCATGGAGACCGATCCAAGCCTTTCCTGTTCAAGTAAAGATATTCATACAACACGACTGAATTGAAACTTCCTGCCGTGCATTGCAGTACCTGTGTCATCCATGGTGCAGATATTAAGAACTCACCTGCGTAAATGGGGTTTAAAACTGCTTCAGCGTCAGCTGAGCTTTCAATGGTGGCCAGGTCCGTGAAGAGATCCCTGCACATGTGCTGAGCGTCGGTCCAGTTCACGGATGTGTTCACAAAGTTGTAGTGAAATTGGGCAAAAGCCACATTGGCAAATGCTCCTGAAGCAAACCATGAAAATATACAATATATCAATGAAAGGTTCTTGATTTGTTTGTCATCTATCATCATTTCCCTGGTGTTTTTCTTTCAGTCCCTTCTGCTAGAATTCTACAAAGAATTCTGGACAAACCAGAGCAACAGTCTTTCCATCTTATATAAACTTGATCTTCACTTTGGAATTGTTTCAAAAAGTCTCAGTTTTTACTGTTTGATTGGATCAGAAGACTCTGCACTTAACACGCTGATGTTTTTGTCCCATGTTTTCTTTGACATAAAATAATTCATGCTCTGTTTCTTCGTGTCCATCCAGGACATTTAAACAAATTTTGGAGTACTAGAGGACACTGCATTGATTTATAGTCTCAGATTCTTCCTTCATCCATTCTGGATACTCTCACAGAAAAACCTCAACACCCTCAGATCTGCTACTATTTATTTTTTCAGTGAATTTAAAGAGACAAGAAAAGTAATTAAATGTCTGAGTTTTTGTGAAAATGAAACAAAACTATTGTATGTAAACTTCATAAACACCTTAGAAGGATGGCAACAGACTTCTCCACTCTGATTAAAACACACCTTCACCAAGAGTTCATACACTGATTTTTTTCTTCTTGACAAGCACACCTACAGCAGGTTCTCACTTATCTCTGTTCATCTGTGTTTTCTTAACTTTTACAGGAAACTTTCCATGTCGCTGTGCGACCAGATCAGATCAGTCCCTGAGCATTACAACACCTTCATCTTTGGATCAATGTAGGTATTTTCTCCTGTTTTTCTGGTTTATGTCTCTAATCTGGAGAACTCAACAATTGCTTTTATATTTGCTGTTCATAGACTAAGTTTCTCTCATTAATTAACAATCTGTGTCAAATCACTGACTGGATTATTCAACTGTGGAGATGTTTTAGATTAAGAACAATAAATGTAACACATACATTTTTTCAATCAGCCTTTAGGATGCCTAAAGAGTGTTTTTATTTTTGACAAAACTGATCAACTTACAGTTTGTCTCAGTACAGTAGGTGGTTAAGAACCAGTTTAACCACAGTTAATAAGCTGTAAATTCATTGTAGTCCAGAGAGACTCAAACAGGTCGTGGTTTCTCATTGTGCAAACCAAATAAATAACTTGTAGGTGAAAAACAATCTTAAAAGACTGGAACACAGCCATGACAGAATCGTCACGTACGATCAAACACTACAATCATTTTCTCAAGTAATTCTCTTAAGTACACACTCAGCACGTAACTGTTCTTTAAAGTGCACCAACCTGTGAGAACAAAAACAAACAGCCTCCGCTCCATGAGGTAAACCTTTAAAAAGATGCAAAAATTATTTCATTTTAATGTATAATTTATATTCACATTATTCATTCACATGTCACATCTTATAAGGAGTTTCAGGAAGAGTCTCAGTAAAAACAGTTTCCTTTAATATAAGGTAAATATATTGGACTTACCATTGTCTCGGTATCCTTCGAACTCCTGGGGACACTGCAGTGGCTACAGGCTTGTTTGGCTTATATCAGTGTTCAGCAGATGTGAGAGTAAAAAAAAGCACTTAAAAATGGGTTTCAAAACATGCACACACAAACCCAAGCTGGTGAAGACTGGAGCAGGAACAAGGAAGTAAAAAAAAAAAAAGAAGAAAAAAAAAAAGACAATATGACATGTGGGTCTGTCTTTGTCTACTCTGCCTGAAAGAATGGCATGCCAGCCTCTGCTTTTTTCTCTTCTGACTAAACACAAAGCAGCTCTCAAATCAGAGTTCAGCTGAAACGGAACATGATATTCTTGTTTGATTTTGACTGTAATGAAACAACTTTTTTTTTTTTTGCTTTCGAAATCCCGGAGTGAAACAGTTCTCGTGTTACATTCTTTCAAAAAAGAATTTCCTGCCCATGAAACATGAGCTGGGGAATAGCTTTGTTCCGTTTGACCTGATGTTTGGGTAAACACACAACTGCTGTTTCATTACAGCTTTGAAAGGAAGTAATCACCTATGAACGTCACAAGAATTTCGTTCTGTCACTATTGAACAAACACAACACTACACAATGTAGTTACAATGTTTAATCATCTGATACTTTCTATGTGTGATTATGTTCAGAACATTTTGTCAACAAACCAAAGAAAAAAGTCTAATATTTTCTTAAGTGTAGCTAATATTGCTACATAAAATACATTACAGTTTTTGAAAATATAAGAATTTTTTGTAATTTGTAATTGTAAAAATGGTAAATAAAATCACAAATCCAAGAATTCATCCTGTTGTTTTAACTTGTGTGAAGAATATAGAATACATGACAAGAGGGCAAACCTGAACAATACAATGAAAATTATTTAACAATGACAGAAACGCAGTAATATCTTGATTAAAAATCATCCCTGCCACTGTTGCAATTGCACAAAGTGCACAAAGTGATGCTATGCATTTATTTCATGATTTCACCTCCCTATAATTCTATTCAAAATCAATTTCAAGTCTAAAAAAGTGTAAGAGCGCGCAGCAGCATTGAGAGCGCGCAGCAGCACAGACGCTTGGATCCGAGGCGGAGCGGCGGCTCACGAGTGGCGAGCCGGTAGGAGCGGTGAGGCGGCAAGACGGCGGCACGGTTACACCGGTAGTGAACCCGGGCACCAGGGACTGAGGCGTGTGCCCGTGGGTACCGGTGTGCGAGGCCGTGCCGCCAGCCCAACATGGCCGCAGCGTTGCACCGCGGACCTCGCCTGCACCCCCTGGTCGTGAAGGCGGACAGGATCGTCTCCGACCTGAGGGAGGACATCCGCCGGCTGTCGGAGAGACGATCTGCTGGAGCAGGCCCGGACGCTGGCCGAAGGACAATCCATGATCATCACGTCCTTCATGACCACCACCGCTCCAGCTCCCTGGGCTCCCTCCTGCTCAACACCGGACCATCAGCGCTCTTGGGCGGAGGTGGTGGTGCGGGGCCACAAGCCTAAGCCCACCGCGGCTTTGCCTCCACTGCCCCTCTCGAACCGCTTCCACGCCCTGGCGCAATATGACAGCCCGGCGGGTGGTGAGGGTCCGCGGCCTGCTGCGGCCGCTGCTGCTCCCGCGTCCTCTGGCGGGTCCGCCGCTCGCCGCCACGACACCCCGGAAGCCACGCCACCAAACACCGCCAAGCACTGCCGTCGCTCCGCCACGGCCCTGGATCGCTACACCCCGGCCCCGGAAACGGCTCCCTCCACCGCGGCCCACTCCTCCTCTGCCTCGGAGAAGGAGCTCCCCGCCGCGGCCACGGATCACTCCGCCGCGGCCCGGGCCAACTCCACCTCCACCTCGGCCTCGGAGAAGGAGCTCCCCGCCGCGGCCACGGATCGCTCCGCCGCGGCCCGGGCCAACTCCACTTCGGCCTCGGAGAAGGAGCTCCCCGCCGCTGTCCCGGAGAAGGATGTCCCCGCCGCGGCCAGGGAGCCGGGCCGCTCCCCGCCGGTCCCGGAGCGGCGGCGATCGCCCCGGACCGCGGCCTCCGCTGCCCGCCTGAGGCTGATTAGGGAGGCGGTGAGGAGGCATTCCGTGAGCCACCACCGCGGGGAGAACCAGAACCAGGGCCAGGACCACCGCTCCGGCAGCGAGGTTGCTGCCGGCGGCGTCGCTGTACCGGCGGAGCGCTCCCCAGCCCTGGGCGCTGACACCGCCGCCCCGGACACCCACGACGTCGCCCCACAGCCGCCCCCGCCCCGTCCCCTCTTTTCCCCCACGACACTCCTGGTTGGGGACAGTAGCATCAGGAATATTCGCTTTTTTAACGCCATCACGCGGTGTATTCCTGGTGCTACTGTCCCCACGATCCTCCACGGACTCCCGGAGCTCCTGCAGTCCCTCCCCTCCACTGTCCGCCGGGTCATCGTTCACGTCGGGACTAACGACACGGCCCGGCGGCAGTCGGAGGTCACCAAGCAGGATTTTAAGGACCTTTTTAACCTGTTGTTGGAGAGCTGTGGAAGGTCGGTTTTTATCTCTGGACCTTTGCCGACCTTCTTCAGGGGCGCTGAACGCTTCTCCAGACTGCTCGGCTTAAACACCTGGCTTCAGCGCTCCTGCACAGCCTCCAACTTTTATTTCATTGATAATTTTAACCTTTTCTGGAACCGCCCAGCTTTTTATCATCAGGACGGACTTCACCCGAGCACGCTGGGCAGCTCCATTTTAGCAGGTAACATTCAGCATACAGTCCACACATCCCCCACTGACTGACTACCTGCAAGCCCCCCCCCATCCACCACACGCCACACACACCCCTCACACACCTTCACTGCCCCCGGACACACCACACACTATCCACAGCATCCCAGTTATCACCTAGTGCAGACACCACATCCCCCGGACTGTTCTTAAACACAAAAAGACTCTTTTAACAGTGAAACTTCACCGAGAGCGCACATCCAGCCCGCCCACCACCATTAACATGGCCCTGCTGAATGTGCGCTCTCTTTTAAACAAATCCTTTATTATTAATGATCTTATTTTAGATAATAACTTGGACAGTCTGCTTTTAACTGAGACATGGCTCGGCACCGATGCACCTGTTATCCTCACTGAGGCTTCCCCACCGAGTTTTAACTTTTTATTTTCAACCAGACAGGGTAAGAGGGGTGGAGGGACTGCTTCCATTTTAAAAACTTCATTTAGTGCGTGTGCAGTAGCTTTTAACAGTTTTACATCCTTCGAGCACTACGCCTTTATTTTTAGCAGTCCCCCGATCCTGTGTTTAACAGTATACAGACCCCCTCAATACTCTAGTCTTTTTATTTGTGAATTTTCAGAACTTTTAACAATAATTCATTCTAAATATAGTAGAATTTTAATAACTGGTGATTTTAACTTACACCTTGATGACAACTCGGACTCTATGTCCAGAGAATTCTTAAACCTTTTAAACTGTTTAGATTTTAAACAGCATGTCGCACAGCCAACTCACAACAGAGGACACACCCTGGACCTGGTTATAACCCACGGTCTGTCCATCAGTGTGTCCTCTGTTGTTGACCTGGCTGTGTCTGATCACTACTGTGTGTTTTTTAACATCACCAGTTTTAACCAGCAGGAAGCCCCGGTGAGAACAGTGAGGAGACGCTACCTTACTTCTGAAGTGGCTGCAGATTTTATAGAGATTTTACAGAGCACTCCTGCAGTGATTTTACCTGCATCTTGTGATTTTATTGTTGACGATTTTAACAGTAAACTGAAGTCCAGTCTGGATTCAGTCGCTCCACTTTTAACTAAAACAATCAAGGGCCATTCCAAACCCCCGTGAAGGAGAAATGATATAGTCATCAAACTTAAAAGAAACTGCAGGAGTGCTGAAAGAAGGTGGAGAAAATCCAAGTTGACTGTACATCACCAGATTCTACGTCAACAACTCAAAATTTACAATAATGCAGTTAAACAGGCCCGAACTTCCCACTTCTCTAAACTTATTTCAGACAATAAAGACAACCCCCGGTTCCTCTTCTCCACCTTCAACATTTTAACTGGCACTAATTTTAATAAAGCTTTTAAGGAGCCAACAGACGCTCTCTGTGAAGACTTTGCAGACCACTTCAGAACTAAAATCATGGACATCAGGTCCAGTCTTTTACCCCAACAGGTTTTATCAGTGAACACAGCTGAACCGTTGTCCATGCCTGAGGAAACACTGGACAGTTTTGACCTGGTTGATGCGAGGACTCTTGGTCGAGTTTTCTCCCAAGTAAAATCAACAACCTGCCTTTTAGATCCCATCCCCACACCACTTTTTAAATCACTTTATGGATTCCTTGAGGAACAGATTTTAAATATCATGAACAGCTCTCTTCAGACGGGTGTCTTCCCCACTGCCTTTAAAACGGCGGTGGTGAAGCCCCTTCTGAAGAAGAGCAATTTAGACCCCGATGTTTTTAATAACTACAGACCAGTATCCAACTTACCATTTTTAAGTAAAGTTTTAGAAAGACTGGTTTTTAACCAAGTCAATGACTTTTTAATGATTAATAACATTTTAGAAAGACATCAGTCTGGTTTTAGAGTGAACCACAGTACCGAGACGGCCCTTTTAAAGATTTTAAATGATATCAGGTGGAATTTAGACAATAAAAAACTCACAGTGTTGGTTCTACTGGACCTGAGTGCTTCATTTGATACAGTAGACCACCACATTTTAATAAATAGACTGAGTCACCTGGTGGGCCTCTCTGGTACTTTTCTTAACTGGTTCAGTTCTTATCTCACAGATCAATGTTTTTATGTAAGTTTGGATACTTGTTCCTCAGGAACCCATGAAATTAGGTGTGGGGTTCCCCAAGGTTCAATTTTAGGTCCTATACTTTTTAATCTCTACATGCTTCCACTTGGGGACGTCATCAGGAGACACGGCATCAGTTTCCATAGTTACGCTGACGACACTCAGCTGTACATCGCCGTGTCTCCTGATGACTCAGGGCCAATAGAAACCCTTTTTAACTGTATTTCAGACATCAAGTCATGGATGGCAGTGAATTTCCTACAGCTCAACCAGGACAAGACTGAGGTTTTAGTTATCGGTCCTGAAGGTCAGAGAGAGAAGATTTTACCAAAATTACGGGATTTTAAACCAGCACAATCAGTTAAGAACCTGGGCGTGATTTTTGACTCCGAGCTAAATTTTATTCCACACATAAAAAACATAACTAAGATTGGATTTTATCATCTTAAGAACATAGCTAGAGTCCGCCCGTTTCTCTCTCAGGCCAGCACAGAGGTGCTAATGCATGCTTTTATCTCCTGTAGATTAGACTACTGTAATGCCTTGCTCTCTGGTCTTCCCAAAAAGAATATTTCAAACTTACAGCTATTACAAAACGCAGCCGCACGCGTGCTGACGAGGACCAGGGGGCGGGCCCACATTACACCGGTTTTACAGTCGCTGCATTGGCTCCCTGTCCGCTTCAGGATCGATTTTAAGGTTCTCTTATTAGTTTTTAAATGTCTTAACGGCCTTGCGCCTTCTTATTTAGCTGATCTGTTTTTACCCTATCGACCCTCGCGGGCCCTGAGGTCCTCTGGCAGTGCCTTATTGTGTGTTCCTAAAGCCAGAACCAAGACTCATGGTGAGGCGGCTTTTGGCCATTGTGGCCCCCGCCTGTGGAACAGCCTGCCAGAGAACCTCAGGACCGCAGAGACCGTTGATATTTTTAAAGGGAGGTTGAAAACACACCTTTTTAATCAGGCTTTTAACTGACCTTTTATAGTCCTCTTATTCCATTCTTATTTATGTAATTTTATTCTATTTTATTATGCACATTCAACTTTTTTTTTTTTTTTTACTTTATAATCCTATCTTATTATCTTATTTTAATTTCGTGTCATATTTTATTATGTTTTAGCTGTTTAATTCCAGTGTTTCCTCAGGGGGGCCCTTCACACCGGGAGTTGGTGCTGGTCCAATGCTGGGGTTACTGTGCCCGGGTCCTCTGGTCCTGGCTGGCCTGGGGGCTCCACACTTTGGTGTGCGAGTTCCCATGGTCTGTCGGGGTCGGGGGTCGGGCGCTGGAGCCCCAGTTTTAATTGACCCTCGATTTCCCTTGGTGTGGGGGGCCCCACTGATGGCGTTTTCCCTAAGATGCTCAGTGCCATGCCATGTCTCCTCTGTTCTGTGCGAATTAATGGTAGAGTGTGAGTGTGAGTGTGGTGCATACTGTTTGATGGCGCGGTTTTTATTCTTTTTGTTTTTATGACTGTTTTTAATGTTCAGCACTTTGCGTTGTTTTTATTAATATGAAAAGTGCTATATAAATAAAATCTGATTTGATTTGATTTGATAAATTCCTCCATGTATCAAGAAATAGACTTGATCTTCACAGACAGCAACTGTGATGCCGCTGACCCATATCTTGCAACGAGCTGTAATGAAAAAATAAAATTCATGAAAGCAGAAAATAGGTCAATATTAAGGCTTGATAAACATTTTTAAATGTATGATTAAATATCAATGATTGTTGAAAGTGAAAAATAAAGTGATAATACTGCAGTGAGTCTCACCTCTTCCATTAGAGCCTGAATTTCTGCTTGTGACAGTTCAGTGTCTGAACTCAATCTGACTTTCAATCCTACGACAAAATCTGTGAGTAGAAAAATAGAGAAGCTCACAAAATACAACCCTGTACCTGGTTAAAACATGATGGATTGAACTTTATTGGTGTATGTTTTAAGGCATTTCTGCAATGAGGAGCTGATGAAAACATCATGCACAGGAAAAATCTCAAAGACAAAGAAGTGTATACTTACGAGGCCCTTCTGTTGCAGGAAGTGGAGTCAAGGGTTATGGTTTATATGGAAAGAAGTAAACAGAAAGTTAAAGTTTGTCTTGGAAATCTGAATGATATCTATGTACAGTTATTTGCAGAATGAATTTATTGTCATATCTATAACATAACATCTGTTATGTAAAGAAAAAAACATTTGTTTTTGCACAAAACTACTCTTTCTAAACATTGTCCCTTAAACTACTGATTCCACATGTATCCAGACATCTCACCAGTGACTGCAGTGATGTTGACTCCACTGCTTCTGACGTTCTCAAACACGGAGAAGACAGTGAATGTGTATATCGTTGAAGGAGTGAGAGATGAGACTGTGTGAGTTACTGGTCCGTCTCCATCTGGTGCTGTGATGTTTGTCTCAGTACCATTAAACTGGAGGATGAAGCTGATGTTGTTCACTTTGTTCCACTGCAGAGTGACACTGCTCTCATTTTTTCTTGATACTTCAAGGCTAGTTATACTTGGAGGAGCTGAAAACAACAACAACAACAAAAAGATTCTTTGTCAATTATTGTGTCTGATTCAAAGAAAATCAGAGGAAAACCTAAATTAGATGATTTGCCTAGCTTAATATAGTTTAGGTGAGCAATGAATTCTCCTGAAAAGACCACTTGAAAAACTTAAAATTCTCTTCTTGAATAGCAGCAGTTAACAGGGCCATGAGAAGCTTCTGCTTTTGGTCTTGCCTTTCTTTTTCTTGAACTTTTCCAAACTTTCATCACTGTGAAGATGTACAAGCATGCAACCACAAGCAAGTCGTATATCAAACACATAGTCATCTTTGGGTCTTTCACTGATTAATCCACTTGTGAGTTAATTCAAAAAGATATCTCACCAGTGACTGCAGTGATGTTGACTCCACTGCTTCTGACGTTCTCAAACACAGAGTAGACAGTGAATGAGCATTCAGTTGCAGAATTCAGAGATAAAACTGTGTGAGTTACTGATCCGTGTCCATCTGGTGCTGTGATATTTGTCTCAGTACCATTAATCTCAGTACCATAAACATTAATGAATTAATTTTAATAGTAATTACTCCACTATCCATTACCTCATGAAATATTTTTTCATAACACGTTGATGTATAACATCAGTAAGACTTTCATTGTTGCACTATTGTACAGTGAGGGCTACTAACTCTTTCATTGTCAGAATTACAAATACAAGCATGCATACACAAGCACACACTTAAAATTAAGGTATACTGTATATTTGGCCAAACAACAATGAGTGTGGTTACGTGGTGTTTTTAATTGGGAATTGGTTTATTCTGAATTAAGAAATTCAGGATAATATTCATGACCGTTGTGTTTACAAGGGAAAATCGAAGGATTAAATCCTCTCTCATGCCGGGGTCTGTGAAGTTTTGTGATTGGACAGGGGGCGGCCATGATGTACTGACGTTTCAAGGAAGTAAACAGCATTTTTCTCTTCGTTTCTAGATTAACTTTGACACTACAGCTTTGAAAGTATCCGCGTTGTTGGGTGCCCGTCCATCCGCTTGCTTCATTATATCCTTACTTAGTTACTTACTTAGTGCTCCAGCAAGGGTCAGGGTATCCCATCCCAGTGCGTTGAGCTGACCAGATGAAGCAGGTTTTTTCCAGTGCTGGCGATCTTGTGCCAGCTGTTCTGCATTCTCCACAGCAACTCCACGTTGTTGAGGTCGCCCGCAGCAACGTCGAGCCATCGAGTCCGGGGTTTCCCTTGTGGTCGTCTCCAGCCTGCGGCCTTTGGGTCAAACTGGAGAATGGCTTGTGTCGGATGTTCTGGGGGTAGATGAAGGACATGACCGAGCCAGCGGGTGCGGCGTTGTGCGACCAAGGAAGATGCTCGGGGCTGGCCTGTGCGGGCTCAGAGCACTTCATTGGAAACTTGCTGGGGCCACCTGATGTTCTCGATGGTTCTAAGAGCCCTGCTATCAAAGCCGTCGATTCTTGCAGACAGAGTGTCATTCAGGAGCCATGTTTCTGAACCATAAAGCAGGATGGAGAGTACCACTAAGTTGTAAATCCGGAGCTTCGTCTTGTGTGAGATGGTCTGGTGCCGCCAGAGTGGTTTCCAGAGGGACTGCCGAGCAGATGCTGCCAGGGCTCGTCTGCGATAAATCTCTGGTTTTAGGTCCCCGTTGTCTGTCACCATGGACCCCAGATACACAACGCTCTTGACAGGCTCTATGATGTCGCTCCCAATTTGCATGGGAGGTGGATCTGGTCCATCACCGACATACATGAACTTGGTTTTAGTCCAGCTCACTTGGAGGCCAAGCTGTGCTGCCTCCTCACTGTAAATGCCCAGGGCGCCTCTCAGCTGACTGTAGTTTGTGCTGAACAGGATGGTATCATCAGCATAATCCAGGTCAGTCAGGTGGTAGTTGCCAAAGGACACTCCGGGGATGCACCCGCAGACCTTGGCCATCAGATGGTCGATGATGCAGTTAAAAAGATCAGGAGCAGCCACACAACCCTGGCAAACGCCACTGGAGATGGTAAACCAGTTGGAGTCAATACCATTAATATGGACACAGCTCTCTGCATTGCTGTAGAGCAGCTTGAACAGAGCGATAATCTTGGGTGGAGCTCCAAGAGTTTGGATGATGTTCCACAGTGAGGAGTGGCAGACGGTGTCAAAGGTGGCCTTCAGATCAATGAATCTGACATACAGATGGCGATCTTTATGGAACTCATGGGTCTTCTTGAACAGCAGACGTACGGCAGAGATGTGGTCAGTTGTGGAGCGATTGGGCATAAAGCCAGCCTGCGGCGGCGGCGGCTTCTGATCGCTAGTAGGGCACGGTTAAGCAAGATCCTGGTGACGACCTTGCCAGGGATGGAGAGCAGGGTAGTGCCTCTATGGTTTCCACAGACAAGCCTATCACCCTTGCGTTTCCAGAAGGGCAGGATGACCCCTCTGGTCCAGTCGGTGGGCAGCTGCTCTGTTTCCCACACTTGATTGAATAGGTGGGTTAGCCACTCCACCATGCCATCACCGCCGGCTTTGAGCATCTCACCGGTGATGGCACAGGTGCCGGGGGCTTTCCTGATGTTCAGTTTTTTTCAGTGCAGCTCTCACTTCCCCGGGTGTTATAGGGTCTGTGCAGCAGGCGTCGCTAGGGGGTGCAGCATTTGCAGCCTCTAGGAGGGTGGAATCAGCCGGGATGGTGCTGTGCTGCAGCTGAGGCTAAAGTGTTCTTTCCAGCAATCGATGCAGTTGGTTTCAGTTGTAATGAGATTACCGTCAGAATCTTTTACCAAGGCTGTCTTTTTCTGTGGACTGCTATGGGCTTGGCTCGGTAGACTGAATGCACAGTTGAAATTATTGTTGTTGGCCGTGGACTCAAGCTGTTGGGCTTCTGCTTCCCAGAACCTCTCCCTATCCTCAGCGATGCACAGGCGGCTCAGTCACCGATACTCCGTGAGGTTGCCTCGGAGCCGGGCCTCACATCGCTGTTCGATGATGTTTAGTGTCCTCTCTGATATTCAGCGCTTTCTCGGGGACGATTGTGAGTGTCCGAGAACATTGTGAGCAGACTGGAGGACACTTTCCTTGAAGGTCGCCCAATCTCTCACTTTGTCGGAAGCCAGGGCATCAAGAGTGCGGCGGATGGAGCAACTGAAGTCTGTGGCGATGTTGGGGTCATTTAGTTGGGAGGAGTCGGGGCGAGGCAGAGTCTTGTGCTGGTTGGCTCGGAGCTTTAGCTTAAGCTGGGCCACCAGCAGACGATGGTCTGTGTTACCAAGCTGTGCTCCTCTGTACACCCGGCAGTTGGTGACAAATGACATTCAGTGTCAAGAAATGAGGATATGGTCCAACGCCTTCCTGGTTTTGCTATCTGGACTGTACCACATCCAGTGATGGATTTGTTTCCAAGGAAACCAGGTGTCAGCAACGCAGAGGCTGTTATGTTGGCAGAGGAGGAGGAGGAGGAGGAGGCGGTTGCCATTGTTATTTGTTTTCCTGCTGATGAAGGTGGTGCCGACAGGTGAGCCGGGGGACCGATCACTGCTGGATAGAATGGCGTTGGCATCAGTGAGAATGATGGTGACATCATGTGGTGGAGCTTGGTTGACAGCCTGGTGGAGTTGGTCGAAGAACGCGTCCTTCACATCCTCATCAGCGACATCTGTGGGGGCATAGACGACAACCACTGTCATCTTGCCTTGGTGGTGGAGGAAGCGAGGAGACAATAGTCTGTCGCTTAGAGGTGTCCAGCTGATGAGGGACCTCCGGAGGGCTTATGGAATGTCAAGAGCCACACCATAAAGGTCAGTCCGGCTCTCGGGGCCACTCCAGATGTAACAATGGTTGCCTGCTGTTGTTTCACCATTACCTTGCCATCGGACCTCACAGAGCCCTGCCAGGGAGATGTTGTAGTGGCAGCTCCGGGGCGAAGGAGTGTCTGGACATTCCATGTGGCAATACAGGTCCTACGACATAGGTCGATCCATACTCACTGGTCGGGGGCAGGCTGGGGTTCGTTATTGTGTGGGTCAGTCCGGCTTCTTTCTCTGGTCGGTTTCGTAACAAGGGGGTTTCTCCTGGGTGGGTTGTTGGCCCTCCGCAGGATAGCCGGTTGGTGGGGCTGCCACCTCACAGCATACCAGCATGCTGGGGTTTGTAGTCGGAGTTGCCCTTCTCCTAGACAGACTGCTTACCAAGGCTAACGAGCTCTGGAAAATTGCGTCATCACAACGGAGCATGCGCAGAACGACCAGAAAGAAGTCGTGCCTAATTAGCATATACAGGTGCTCGTCAAAAAATTCAAATTTCATGAAAAAATGTGTTTTGTTTTTGGAGATTAGAACTGAAAACCAATAAAAAAATCAAATTCACTTTCTCAGAAAATTTGAATATTCTGAAAAGGGTCAGTATTGAAGACAGCTGGTGCCACACTCGATCAGCCTAATAACTGAAAACACCTGCAAAGGCCTTTAAATGGTCTCTCAGTCTAGTTATGTAGGCAACACAATTATGGGGAAGGCTGCTGACCTGACAGTTGTCCAAAAGACCATCATTGACACCTTACATAAGGATGGCAAGACACAAAAGGTAATTGCAAAAGAATCTAGTTGTTCACAGAGCTCTGTTTCCAAACACATTCATCGAGAGGCAAAGGGAAGGAAAAGATGTGGTAGAAAAAACTGTACAAACACAAGGGACAACCACACCGTGGAGAGGATTGTGATACAGAACCCATTCAAAAATGTGATGGAGATTCACAAAGAGTGGACTGCAGACCCACTCCCTGGGTCTTTCAGTGATTAATCCACCTGTGAGTGAATTCAAAAAGATAATATCTCACCAGTGACTGCAGTGATGTTGACTCCACTGCTTCTGACGTTCTCAAACACAGAGTAGACAGTGAATGAGTATTCAGTTGCAGCATTGAGAGAAGAGACTGTGTGAGTTACTGGTCCGTCTCCATCTGGTGCTTTGATGTTTGTCTCAGTACCATTAAAATGGAGGATGAAGCTGATGTTGTTGTTCACTTTGCTCCACTGCAGAGTGACACTGCTCTCACTTTGTCCTGTTGACCTCAAGTCTTCTACATTACCTGGAGCTAAGAACGACAGAACAACATACTTAGTATAAATAGTAGAAATGATATTAAATAACCAAACGTGATGACACTTCTTCTTTTTAGTAGATAATTATTCACCTACTATCCTCCACCAGCGAGCTCAGGTCTTGATCTCCATGGTGTCAGGTTTCCCTCTGTGGCTGCATAGTATGTACCCCTTACCTGTCTCACTTCCTGTTTACTATTGTCTCATCTGCCTGGTCTGTGCCCCTGTACACTTTTCTACTATATTTCTGGCTTAATAATCAATCTAATGTAGCTGACCTGTTTCTCTGTGTATTTAAACCCTCTCTTTCAGCGTGTCATTGCCAGATTGTCAGTGTACCCTGAGACATCGTCATCTTACATTTTGTACTTCAACCACATCCTGGATTGCTAACCTCCACACCTGCTCTGCACTCTGTCCTGGTTTTGCGGTTTGGTCATCTCTGCTCTGGACCTTTGAACAACACCTCAGTGTTGTACATCCCTACGTCTTTCACATATGAATCCACCTGTGAGTTCACATTATTCCACAACTGCAAAAAGTAGCTTTTCGATATCTCTTATGACATGTTACTCATGGAAGCTCTTTCTAGTTCTTATCTAAACCACTTACTGTCACAGCTCCAGTTCACTTCTCACAGTCACTAATTCCACTCATTATTCATCCATTCATTAGTTCATTTAGACAATAAAGGTGACATTCACCAATCAATGTCACCTCTCCCAGGTTTTATTAGTACATCTAATAAAAGTTTTATTAGATCTTAGTACTGTTGTACTATTGATTTATTAAAAAACAATGGTTTTATGTGATTAATAACAGACGAATAAACATAATATCTCACCAGTGACTGCAGTGATGCTGATTCCACTGCTTCTGATGTTCTCAAACACAGAGTAGAGCCTGAATGTGTGTTCAGTTGCAGTGGGAAAAAAGACTGTGACAGTTATTGGTGTGCTGTCAGATGAGATGCCCACCTCGTGAACATCAATTTTCAAGATGAAGCTGACGTCGTCGTTCACTTTGTTCCACTGCAGAGTGACACTGGTCTCATCTTGTCTTATTGGCTTGAAGTCTACGACATTAGCTGGAGTTGAGAACAACAAAACAACTGTTTGTGGTCGGGTCCATTTTAAGAAACACAAAGACCTTTTGTTTTACCTGCTGTGTAACAGACGAAAGGCAGCTGGATGGAGCAGCTTTCATCTGACCACAGTCCCGACTCAAACGATGTGGCGACGCACTGCTCTTCACCAGAGTCGGGCTGGTTTCTGTCCCAGTTTCGATACAGTGAGTCACTCCCGTCAGACCATATTTTTTGGCGATGCAGACCAATCCACACAAAGTTTCCGTCTGCTATACTTCTGACCATTTCATTTTCCGTCTGGTTTCGAATGCTGTGGAGGGAAGAGCAGCAGATGTAAAAAATATTCACCTTACAGTCCACTGCATGTTTCTTTGTGGGAACATGAATCGCCCATGGACTTGATTAGTGCCAACCATTACACCCCACACACACTCTCGGTGCATGTATGAGTTACTTTCCTTTTTCTCTTGAAATTCACCTTTAGTCAGCTGGGATCGACTCCAGCTCTGCGTGACTGTGACAAGATGGATGAATGGATGGAATGGACAGGTGAGTGAATTAATACTGTACCTGGCCAGATCTACATAATTCTCTCTGCAGAACCTCTGAGCTTCTGTCCAATTGCGTAACGTTTCAATCCTGACAAACGTTGCTGTGCCATTCAATGTACCTAGAAATGCATGCACATTTTGTTTGTTTTCATAAAACTAGTTTCCAATAAAATAAAAAGGAGAATATTTGACAATTCCTTATTCTACAGTTGAAAGCATTTTTTTACATGATCAAAGTATCGACATTTCTGGAAATTCTTTTCGAAAAGCGATGTGTTTTAAAATGTCACTATAAAAACTCACCATTGAAGCAGACAAACTGCCGTTCTTCACTGCAGTACGTGTCATTCCACCTGCCAAAGTATGGACTCCTACTCACAAGCTCAACACAGTACTCTTGACCATTCACATTATTCGGCTCACCAGTGAACCAATTTCTGTATGTGTCTTCTCCTTCTCCATAGAAGCTGCTGTCATTTAACGACCACATCCAGCTGTTTATCAAGTCGTCATGGAGACCAATCCAAGCCTTTCCTGTTCAAGTAAAGACGTTCATGATGTCAAAAACGATTGAATTGAAACTTCCTGCCGAGCATTACAGTACCTTTGTCATCCATGGTGCAGATATTAAGAACTCACCTACGTAAGTGGGGTTTAAAACTGCTTCAGCGTCAGCTGCACTTTCAATGGTTGCCAGGTCCGTGAAGAGATCCCTGCACATGCGCTGAGCGTCGGTCCAGTTCACGGATGTGTTCACAAAGTTGTAGTGAAATTGGCCAAAAACCACATTGGCAAATACTCCTAAAGCAAACCATAAAAATATGCAACATACAGTATCAAGAAAAAATGTGCACTTCTTGGTTTGTTTTTCATCCATCAGCATTTCCCTGGTGTTTTTCTTTCAGTCCCTTTTGTTGGAATTCTTCATAGAGCTCTTTAGAAGTGGACGTGGAAGGTCCTTCCAGTCTCTCTGCCTGCTCTGTCATCACTGGAAAGCCTTGCTTGTCAGATCACCAGCCCCACTCCCACAATCATTGCCACTCTCTACTATCCCCCCAAGCCCCATACAGATTTTTTAACTGAATTTTCGGCCTTTCCCACCCACTTTTCCACTCTCTCTCCAAATGTAATTCTGCTGGGTGACTTCAACATACACATGGTCAATCCTGCTCTTCCCCTTACCAAGGACTTCTCCTCATCACTGAACAGTTTTGACTTCCATCAGTTTGCAGACTTCCCCACTCACATCAAAGGACACACCCAGGACTTAATTTGCTGCTCTGGTCTCACTCCTAACTGTACTGCTGCTCAACTTCATATTACAGACCATTTCTTCCTCTCATTTAATGTCCCCCTTTGTCTCTCCGTTTCCAAGACCCCTCGTGTCATTTCTTTCCGCAACATAAAGGATATTAACATGGATTCCCTCTCCTCCTCCATCTCCACCCTGACGTTTGACTCTTCCTCCACCCCCGATGACCTTGTCTCCCTGTACGATAATGGACTCACTCACATCCTCAACTCACTCGCTCCTGTAAAATCTCGTTCTGTTTTTTTTCACCCGGTCTACTCCCTGGTTCACTCCTGATCTCCACGCCATGAAATCCAAAAATCGTCAGCTTGAAAGACTCTTTGGAAAAACGGGACTCATTATCCACAAAGACACGTATAATGCACATCTATCTCTTTAGAAGGACTCCATATCTCATGCTAAATCACAATATTATTCTGGTCTCATCTGCTCCAATGCAAGCAGCAGTAAGACACTCTTTTCTGTTTTCAACAGTATCATCCAACCCCCTGACTCTCTACCCCCCCACCTGTACTCTGTAGAGTCTTGTAACTCTCTTCTCCAGTTCTTCAATGACAAGGTCATGAAAATCCACCAACACCTCGGCTCCACTACCTCACCTCTTCCCTCCTCTGAACCTCTCCCGCCATCTCATCTACTTTCCACCTTTGATCTCCCTCCTCCCTCTGATATTTCCAACCTCATCACCAATTCCAAGACCTCAACCTGTCAGCTGGACCCCCTCCCCACAGTCCTGGTCAAACCCTGCCTCCCCTCTCTACTCCCCCTCATATCAGCCATCATTCACTCTTTGCTGTCCTCTGGAATTGTTCCCGCTCTTTTTAAATCTACAGCTGTCAGTCCTATCCTGAAGAAACCCGGTTCGGATCCCAACAACTTCAATAACCTCTGCCCCATTGCCCACTTTCCCTTCATCTCCAAAATCCTAGAGAAAATTGTTGCCTCTCAACTCCACTCCCATCTCACCCTCACAGTCTTTATGAACAATTCCAGTCCGGTTTCCGTCCCCGCCACAGCACCGAAACAGCACTATTAAAGATCACAGATGACCTTCTCATGGCAGCCGACTCTGGTTTGATCTCCATCCTCATCCTCCTTGATCTCAGTGCGGCCTTCGACTCCATTTCTCACTTCATCCTGCTCAATAGACTCTCCTCCATTGGCATCACACACTTCTCTGGTTTCACTCTCACCTCACTGGCCGCACTGAGTTCATTCAGCTCAAGTCCTTCATCTCTCAGTCCTCCCCTGTCACTTCTGGTGTGCCCCAGGGCTCTGTCCTGGGGCCCCTCCTCTTTATCATATACCTCCTTCCCCTCTGCAATATTTTCAGACAACATGGCAAACATGGTATTAATTTTCACTGCTACGCGGATGACACCCAGCTCTATCTCTCTAGTAAACCTGACTCCACTCTCCCACCCTCCTCCCTCACCCTCTGCATCTCTGAAATCAAATCCCGGTTCACCTCAAACTTTCTAACATTGAACAGTGATAAAACAGAATTTGTTCTTGTTGGCACCAAGTCCTCACTGTCCAAATCTAATAGATTTTCCCTCATTATCGACAGCTCCACAGTGCCCCCCTCCCCTCAGGTTAAGAGTCTGGGTGTCATCCTCAACAGCTCACTTTCCTTCCACTCCCACATTAATAACATCACTTGGTCTGCATACTTCCGGCCGTAACATAAACCGTACGTAACATAAACCGTCTCCACCCCTCCCTCAAAACTCAGACCACTGCCATCCTAGTTCACAGCCTGGTCACCTCCCGCATCGACTACTGCAACTCACTCCTCTTTGGTGTCCCCCACAAATCCCTCCATAAGCTCGAACTGGTCCAGAACTCAGCAGCTCGCATCATCACCAAAACCCCTTCCTTTCACCACATCACTCCCGTCCTCCAGCAGCTCCATTGGCACCCTGTCAAATTCCAGATCATTTTCAAAATACTTCTGTTTGCTTTTAAAGCCATCCACAATCTTAGCCCCACCTACCTATCTGATCCCCATACACGTTGCCACCCCCTCACGCTCCTTCGGGCCTTCCTCCTCTCTCCACCTCTCTGTGCCCTCCGCCCACCTCAGCACCATGGGGAGCAGAGCTTTCAGCCGCTCTGCTCCTCGACTCTGGAATTCTCTCCCATCAGACATCCACAACATTGACTCTCTTCCTCAAATTCAAATCCATCTGTTTCAGGCTGCCTATATCCCGTAATTTCTTTCGCTGTGCTACGTTGTCCTTTTCCTTGTTGTTTAATTTATTTGTGATGTGTTTTTAATCTTGTGTAAAGTGTCCTTGAGTGTTGTGAAAGGCGCTGTGACATAAAATGTATTATCATAATTATTATTATTATTATTGTTATTATTATTATTATTATTATTATTACAAACCAGAGTGTGACAGTCTTTCCATGAAGTAACCTTAAGTAAACTTGATCTTCACTTAGGAATTGTTTCAAAAAGCTATTTTTTTTATAGTGTGATTGGATCAGAAGTCTCTGCACTAAACATGCTGATGTTTTTGTCCCAAGTTTTCCTCGATATAAATGATGCTCTGTTTCTTTAATTTCGTAGAGAACATGTAAACAAATTTTGGAGGAATAGAGGACCACTGCATTGATTTATACCTGTGGTTTCAGATTCTTTCTTAATTCATTTCGGATACTCTCACAGAAAAGCCTCAGCACCCTCAGATTCAATCCAGTTCAAATCAATTCAATTCAATTCAGCTTTATCTATAAAGTCCCGAATACAACATATTAATTCTACACACTTTTACAGAGCAGACCCAACAGATCCACATGAGCAAGCATAAGCGACTGCGGAAAGGAAAAACTCCCTTTTAACAGGAAGAAACCTTTGCAGAACCAGGCTCAGAGGTGGCGGCTTTCTGCTATTCCGGTTGGGGTGAGGAGACAGAAAGAGAAGGAGATAGGACAGACAGTTTCTTGTATCTACATTTCATGTATAAACAGAGAGTACATATGCTACAGGGGGAACAATCATCAATGACACGAAGTACCAGAAGATCTGCCACTATTTATTTTTTTCAGTGAATTTAAAGAGACAAGACAAGTAATTAAATATCAGAGTTTTTGTGAAAATTTAACAGAAACTATTTATGTAAAGCCTACAGCAGGTTCTCACTTATCTCTTTTCATCTGTGTTTTCTTATCTTTTACAAGAAACATTTCATGTCGCCACCAGATCAGATCAGTCCCTGAGCATCACAATGCACTAATCTTTGGATCATTGTAGGTATTCTCTCCTGTTTTTCTGGTTCATGTTTCTAATTTGGAGAACTCAACAAATGCTTTTATATTTGCTGTTCATAGACGAAGTTCATCTCATTAATTAACAATCTGTGTCAAATCACTGACTGGAGTTGTTTTAGATTAAGAACAATAAACTTATCACATATACGTACGTTTTCAATCAGCCTGTAGGATGAATAAAGAGTGTTTTTATTTTTGACAAAACTGATCAACTTACAGTTTGTCTCAGTACAAATGGTTAAATTGGTTAAATTGGTTAGGAACCAATTTAACCACAGTTAATGAGCTGTAAATTCATTGTAGTCCAGAGAGATTCAAACAGGTTGTGGTCTCTCATAATGCAAACCAAATAAATAACTTGAAAGTTACAAGTAAAAGACTGGAACACAGCCCTCAACCTTTTCCCTAAACCTGAGTTGTCACGTACGATCAAACATACCAATCATTTTCTCAAGTAATTCTCTTATACACTCAGAATGTAACTGTTTTTTTAAGTGCACCAACCTGTGAGAACAAAAACATTCAGCCCCCGCTCCATGAGGTAAACCTTTTAAAAGATGCAAAATTATTTCATTTTAATATAGATTTCAAATTATTCCTTTACATGTCACATACTATATGGAGCTTCAATATATGGTAAATATACTGGACTTACCTTCGTCTCTGTAACCTTCGAACTCCTGGGGACACTGCAGTGGCTACAGGCTTGTTTGGCTCATATCAGTTTTCAGCAGATGTGAGTGTAAATAAAGCACCTAAAAATGGGTTTCAAAACATGCACACACAAACCCAAGCTGGCAGGACTGGAGCAGGAATGAGAAAGTAAAAAACAAACAAACAAAAAAAAAACAATATGACATGTGGGTATCTACTGTGTTCGAAAGAATGACATGCCCGCCCCTTCTTTTTTTCTCTTCCAACGAAACACAAAGCAGCTCTCAAATCACAGTTCAGCTGAAAATGAACATCATATTCCTGTGTTTGATTTGGACTGTAATGAAGCAACTTTTTTTTAATGCGAAAATCTAGCAGTGAAACAGTTCTGCTCATGAAACATGAGCTGGTGAAAGCTTTGTTCTGTTTGACTTGATGTTTGGATCAACACAGAACTGCTTTATCATCACAACTTCAAAAGGAAGAAATCACCTTTGAACATCACAAGAATTTCCCCCTGTCACTATTGAACAAACACAACACTACACAATGTAGTTAGAATGTTTAATCATCTGATACTTTCTATTTGTGATTATATTCAGAACATTTTGTCAACAAAACAATAAAAACATATTTTCTAAAGAATTGCTAATATTGCTACATGAAACTACAATTCTTGAAAATACAAGAATTTTTTTTGTAATGTTTTTTACAACATTGGCTTTTTTACTTTAAAAATGTTCAGAATTGTTGGAATTTCTCCTGGTTTATTCTGGTTATGAACAAAACAGCAATTATGACCCGGAAATAATTGTGCAGAAAAGTATTGCTATCATAACCTGAGCGGCAGAGTCAGAGTCAGTCACCCTGTTGAGGGAGGAGTGGTTGTTGGCGTTGTGTACGTCGTTGTGGGAGAGGAAGCGGATGTTTCCTTTAGACGCCTCGTGGATGTCGCTGTGAACAAAGTGGGTGATGTTGGTGTATTTAGAGATGCCGCGTTCGATTTCATCCCTACTGACAGCCAGAGGCGGTGCTGAAACATGGTCTCCTCATACTCCAGTTTTCTCCCACAGCCCAAAGTCATGCATTTGAGGTTGCAGTCCAGTGAGACGAACGACGGTCACAAAGTCATTACCCCTGGTTAAATCTCACCCTTACATGCAGTACACAGAATCAACCAGCAGATGTCACTGTTATGATTATAGAGTGCCAGAATCGCTTGTCTCAAATTTCAACACCTCCAAGCAAAAGCATGAAAATCCACAGGACAAAATCGCAATCAAAGTAAAATTGGCAAATAAAATCACAAAACCAAGAATTTGTCCTGTTTGTTTTAACTTGTGTGAAGAATATAGAATACAAGACAAGAGGGCAGACCTGAGCAATACAATGAAAATGAGTCAACAATGACATAAAAGCGTTAATATCACAATTAAAAATCCTCCCTGCCACTATTGCAATTGCAAAGTGCACAAAGCGATGCTATGCATTTATTCAGTGATTTCACCTGATATATAATTCTATTCAAAATCAATTTCAAGAATAAAAAAGTATAAAATCCTCCATGCATCTTCGCCTAGTCGTTAGTAACAGACTTGATCTTCACAGACAGTAACTGTGATGCCACCGATCCATATCTTTCAACGAGCTGAATTGAAAAAATAAAATACATGAAAGCAGAAATAAGTTCATGTCAAGACTCGATAAACATTTTTAAATGGATGATTAAACATAAATGATTTTTGAAAGTGAAAAATAAAGTAATAATACTGCAGTGAGTCTCACCTCTTCCATTAGAGCCTGAATTTCTGCTTGAGACAGTTCAGTGTCTGAACTCAATCTGACTTTCAATCCAACAACAAAATCTGTGAGTAGAAAAATAGAGAAGCTCACAAAATACAACCCTGTACCTGGTTAAAACATGATGGATTGAATTTCATTGGTGTATGTTTTAAGGCATTTCTGCAGTGAGGAGCTGATGGAAACACCATGCACAGGAAAATCCCAAAGAGAAAGAAGTGTATACTTACGAGGCCCTTCTGTTGTAGGAAGTGGAGTCAAGGATTATGGTTTATATGGAAAGAAGTAAACAGAAAGTTAAAGTTTGTCTTGGAATTCTGAATGATCTCTATGTACATTTTTCTGCAATATGACCTCATAGTCATATCTATAACATAACATCTGCTATGTAAAGAAAAAAACATTTGTTTTTGCACAAAACTACTCTTTCTAAACATTGTCCCTTAAACTACTGATTCCATATGAATCCAGACATCTCACCAGTGACTGCAGTGATGCTGACTCCACTGCTTCTGACGTTCTCAAACACAGAGTAGACAGTGAATGTGTATTTCATTGAAGGAGTGAGAGAAGAGATTGTGTGAGTTACTGGTCCGTCTCCATCTGGTGCTGTGATGTTTGTCTCAGTACCATTAAACTGGAGGATGAAGGTGATGTTGCTGTTCACTTTGTTCCACTGCAGAGTGACACCGCTCTCATTTTTTCTTGATACTTCAAGGCTGGTTATACTTGGAGGAGCTGAAAAAAAAGGATTCTTTGTCAATTACATACTGAATCAAATTCAGAGGAAATCGTAGGTTTGGAGAGCATAGATTAGATGATCTGCCCAGTTTAATATATTTTGGGTAAGCACCAAAGTCTCCTGAAAAGACCACCTGAAAAACTTAAAGGGACTTAAGGCAACTTTTCAAAATTTACCTCAGTGCTGCCGCGATAGGCGCTGTGGGGAACTGCAGCCACCAGCCAAGGCGGCACGGGAGCGCGCACAAACATTTTACAGAATGTCCGGCTTCACAGCACTGCACCAGGGATGCTCATGCTGTTTACTACGTCGCGGATTACTGCAGGACCACAGTGCATATTATGTGATTTTTGTAAGCATCCATTTTCACTCCCAAATGCAGCTGAAGTTCCCTTCATGAACCAAACGCATATCCAATATTTATTCAGGTGCCTGCCCGGCTTCGGTTATTTTTTTTTTTTTCTTTTGACTCACGAGATAACGCTGATAATAGGGCTGCGTTAAACGATTACTTTTGTAATCGATTAATCTAGGAAATAGTTCTTCGATGCATTGATTAATCTAACGATTTATTTTTAAATCCGCCGCGGAGCTCCTCTCTGCCTCCGTGTTTATGCGGCGGGTCCCTGCGCGCTCCGCGGCCGGCACGGAGCGCGTCTCCGCCCGGGAGCAGAGATCCGGAGCTCTCCCGTCAGCCTCCGTGGGGCAGCTCCACTCGGCCCGTGGAAGCCGCGACCTGCTTCACGCGCCTCCGTGGAGCAAGCCGCGGCAGCTCCGGATCTCCGCTCCCGGGCGGAGACGCGCTCTGTGCCGGCCGCGGAGCGCGCGGGGACCCGCCGCATAACCACGGAGGCGCGTGAAGCAGGCCGCAGCTGCTGGAGCTCTCCCGTCGCCGCCGTGGAGCAGCTCCGGGCCGTTTACCCAATCGGCCCCAACTCAGCAGGGAGCGCTGCTGAGACTGGCCGCCTGTGAGTGCTTTGGGACGGGGGAGGGGCTCACGCAGCACCCGCTGCTTGCTGAGGACAGCGGAGACGTCCTGTCACGTCTCCAGAGCACCAGAAAAAGCCGCTAAATTTGTCGCTAGTTACTTTTGACCAAAAAAAAGTCGAAAAGAGGCTTTGGAAAGTCGCCAGATTTAGCGAGAAAGTCAACAAGTCAGCAACACTGCCCGCCCCTGATCCCAGCAGTGTTTGAGTCCGTGTCCACGGCGGCCATGTTCTTCCTGTTCGGCAACGCGCATACAGCGTCAATTTACGTCACATCCCCACGACTGCACGGGAAATTCGGACCCCGAACAGCAACAAATTATTTGGCACACAGCCTGTATAAGGCAACAGACAGATACGCGGATTGGCCTGTTATTTTAGGTTTTTAATGCTTCACGACCCAGTAGCATTGAATAAAGTGGAAATGCATGTGTAGTTTTTCACAAATCTTGCCTTAAGTCCCTTTAAGATTCTCTTCTTGAATAGCAGCAGTTCACAGGGTTATGAGAAGCTTCTGCTTTTGGTCTTGCATTTCTTTTTCTTGAACTTTTTCAAACTTTCATCACTGTGAAGATGTACAAACGTGCACCGACAAGAAGTCTTATATCAAATACAATATATATCTGTCTCCTTGGCTCTGCCATCCACGGGCATGTAAGGGTGGCGTTGCTAACGCTAGCGAGGGTTTAATGCTTGTTTTACATGCTTTTTTACTTGTACTTCCATATGAGCGCTGTAAAGCAGGTTTGTTCTCGTGAGATTTACTCGGTCTGATCCTCTAACATGCAAGTGCTGTTTTCAGGACACAGACACTGGGGGCAGGGGAGGGACTGGCGAATCACTGCACCAAGTCTTTATTTACCCCCAGAGGGATTCTGAAAAACAGAACTACTTACTTCTACTTAATACTTCAATATTTTTGGCAAATTGGCCCATTTAGCGGAATTCCTTAGTCATTTCGAACAGCATGCTTACTTTTTTTGTGAGGGTGAGCTGTTGTTTATTCAGAGGTGAGTCGGGGAAGGTTTTCGGGATGGACACAATGGAAGTGGATGGTATTTTTGTTCCCCCTCGTCAAACTCATCAAATACACAATCCAACAACCCCAACACACTTTGGTGGACACGTAATTTGCACATTCACTACGCCGTGAAATATTAATGCAAAATTACGAGATTGAGTTGTTTATGCGAAGATTGCTAAGACGAAACTACTTACTAAACATGGCGTCTGGGCATATTTGCTTCAGCGTCGTAACGCTACAATATTATTTGTTGGTGTTCCACAGCGTAGTGAATGTGCGGATTATAATGTGTCCACCAAAGTGTTTTGGGGTTGTTGGATTTTGTATTTAATGAGTTTGACAAGGGGGAACAAAAATACCATCCACTTCCATTGTGTCCATCCTGAAAACCTTCCCCGACTCGCCTCTGAATAAACAACAGCTCGCCCTCACAAAAAAAAGTATGCATGCTGTTCGAAATAACTAAGGAATTGTGCTAAATGGGCCAATTTGCCAAAATGTTGAAGTATCGCTTTATGTCCCTTTAATTCAAAAAGATAATATCTCACCAGTGACTGCAGTGATGCTGACTCCACTGCTTCTGATGTTCTTAAACACTGAGTAGACAGTGAATGAGTATTCAGTTGCAGAATTGAGAGATGACACTGTGTGAGTTACTGGTGCGTCTCCATCTGGGGCTCTGATGTTTGTCTCAGCACCATTAAACCGGAGGATGAAGCTGATGTTGTTGTTCACTTTGTTCCACTGCAGAGTGACACTGCTCTCATTTTGTCCAGCTGATATTACATTCAATGCATTTGGAGGAGCTGAAACAGAAAAACCTGAGTGATTTTCTTGACATGTCAAACACTGGCAATCAGTCAGACCTCGTCATTCTATATTAACATTATTAATCTTTCACTGAAACACATACTTCATCAACTGTAACTTGGAAACAAAAGCAATTGAGCTTTCCCCGGTTCATCTCAAAATAATGAGAATCATCATCTCACCAGTGACTGCAGTGATGCTGACTCCACTGCTTCTGATGTTCTCAAACACAGAGTAGACAGTGAATGAGTATTCAGTTGCAGAATTGAGAGAAGAGGCTGTGTGAGTTACTGGTCCGTCTCCATCTGGTGCTGTGATGTTTGTCTCAGTACCATTAAACTGGAGGATGAAGCTGATGTTGTTCACTTTGTTCCACTGCAGAGTGACACTGCTCTCATTTTGTCCTGTTGACCTCAAATCTGCTACATTAGCTGGAGCTGAGAATGACAGAAAATATTACTTACTGTCAATGACAAAGATGACACTGAATGACGAAATGTGGCGATTAGAGCTGGGCAACGAATACATTTCTTAATCGCGATTAACTGCACCCCAATCCTGGAGTTAATCACGATTAGCCATGATTAAAATGGCTCATTTGAAGTCTGCCGAAGCCATTCAAAATATGCATGTTACATAATATTTTACAATTCATCAAATATGATTCATAATAGCTTGAAATACCAAGTCCTTACCAAGATTGCCCCCTAAAACACACACACACACACACACACACACACACACACACACACACACACACACACACACACACACACACACACACACACACACACACACACACACACACACACACACACACACGCGCGCGCGCGCAAGAGCAGGGCAGATGAAAAATGGAAGTTTCTTATGAGCGCTCACTTCCTCAAACTTCATTGTGTCTCCGACCCTCAGACACAGAAGACAGCCTAAATTCAGTCACACCGACTTGTGCCCCATACTTGCCTTTATTATGCCAGATTGTGTGTTGAAGGGAAATGTACTTTATTTTGCGTGTTTTCGGTGCATGAAATAGGCCCAGCGGGCCGAAACGTTGCGCCAGCAAAACACAAGATTTAGGTTTCACTTTAATTTTTTTCATATTTGCCCTCCTTATTTCAGTTTGTGCCTTATACCAGCCTTTTCCTCGTCATTTTGCTGATAATTAGGCCCAGTTCAATGTGGCATATAATGAGGAATGTACCGTGTTTCACTGCTAAAAGCACCGTGACCTGCGTGCAGCGTGGGGTGAGGGGGAGAAGGCGGGTTGGTGAGGAAGGCCTGTGGGGAAGGTGATCGGTGCCACCAAGCTCTTTTTTTTTTAATTTTGTTTGCTGCGTGCATTGACAGGTATGTACAATAATTAATCCAATATGTATTACCTTATGAAATATTTTTGCATAACACGTTGACGTATAACATCATTAACAGTCTCACATTATAGTAGAAGTGTACGGTGAGGTCCACAGACTCTTTTATTGTCAGAAATACAAATAAAAGCGCAAAGACACATGCACACGCACAAAATGAGGGGATATATTTTGCCAAAGAACATTGTTAATTTTGTATCAGCTCAGTTCTTCATTTCTGTTTCCTAATCAGTTTTTTTTTTGTTTTTTAACCTTGGGAGCTGCTTTGCTCCACGCTGGTTAACCTCAGCCAGACCCCAGAGGTTAAACAGCTACTTACAAGAAAACTATCGAGTTTATCTTGTTAATTAAAATGAAGTATTAACTTACCAGTGACTGCAGTGATGCTGACTCCACTGCTTCTGACGTTCTCAAACACAGAGTAGACAGTGAATGAGTATTCAGTTGCAGCATTGAGAGAAGAGACTGTGTGAGTTACTGGTCCGTCTCCATCTGGTGCTGTGATGTTTGTCTCAGTACCATTAAACTGGAGGATGAAGCTGATGTTGTTGTTCATTTTGTTCCACTGCAGAGTGACACTGCTCTCATTTTGTCCAAGTGATATTACATTGAATGCATTTGGAGGAGCTGAAACAGAAAAACTTCAGTGATTTTCTTGACATGTCCAACACTGGCAATCAGTCAGACCTCGTCATGCTAAATTACAACACATGAGGGCAATAACGAGGTGGGTGACGAGGTGCAAGAACATGAGGAACAGACAAACAGGTGAGACAAGGAATGCAAAAATAGGCAAACACAAAAACCAAAACCTGTCCAGAGCGCCCCCACATGGCCGCAGGGGCACAGGGTGTAACATAATCCACCTGAGAGTTAATTGAAAAAGATAATATCTCACCAGTGACTGCAGTGATGCTGACTCCACTGCTTCTGATGTTCTCGAACACAGAGTAGACAGTGAATGAGTATTCAGTTGCAGAATGGAGAGAAGAGACTGTGTGAGTTACTGGTCCGTCTCCATCTGGTGCTGTGATGTTTGTCTCAGTACCATTAAACCGGAGGATGAAGCTGATGTTGTTGTTCACTTTGTTCCACTGCAGAGTGACACTGCTCTCATTTTGTCCTACTGATATTACATTCAATGCATTTGTAGGAGCTGAAACAGAAAAACTTCAGTGATTTTCTTGACCTGTCAAACACTGGCAATCAGTCAGACCTCGTCATGCTAAATTAACACTATTAATCTTTCACTGAAACACATACTTCATCAACTGTAACTTGGAAATGAAAGCAATTGAGCTTTCCCGGTGCATCATTTGTTTACTTCCGCTTTACAAACAGGAGCTGAAGCACCACAAACCACACTGCAGCAGTGCCCCCCAATGGACGGAGGGCGCCATTACACAACTCCAAGGCTCCTTAGCCTGCACTAACTGGGATATTTTTGATGGGAATCTGGATGACAGGGTATCCGCCATCACAGACTACATCAAATTTTGCATCAGTTCCACAATTCCAACCAAAATAATAAAGACCTATCCCAACTCCAAACCATGGATTACTCCACAGTTAAACTAGAGCCTGAGGGAAAAACATAAATCCTTCCAACACAAGGACTGGACCAGCCTTAATGTAATAAACAGGACTCTAAAAAATGAGGTGTTTAAAGCCAAACTGGACTACAAGAACAAACTGGAAACAGAATTCAGCCATATGAACACCAAGCAAGCCTTTCAGAAGGTGAAAGCCCTGACTGGATGCAAACCCAAACCCACATGCACAGTCAGTGACCCAAAAATATTCACCCAGGACTTAAACACCTTCTACACCCGTTTTGATAAACAGGACTTTTCATCAGAGTGTCAGGACTTGCTGAGAGCTCTCCCACCACCAGACCCTGAAGAACCGGCGTCAGCTGAGCCGCTGTAAGGCGAGCAAGGCCCCAGGGCCTGATGGCATTCCAGCCAGGGTGGTCAAAAGCTGCGCCATGGAGCTCGCTCCCATCCTACACTCACTCTTCTGCCAATCATACCGGACTGCCACAATACCCACACTATGGAAAACTGCAACCATAATTCCGATACCGAAAAAACCCAGACCCACAGAACTCAATCGCTACTGCCCCATAGCCCTCACATCCATAATAATGAAGTGCCTGGAGAAATTACTGCTGAATATCATCCTTCCACTTGTCACCCCACACCTGGACCCCCTCCAATTTGCCTACAAGGCTAAGAGAGGCACAGAGGATGCTGTAGCCTGCCTGCTGTACCTCCTCCTCCAGCACCTGGATTCTCCAGGCAACTTCACCAGGATCCTCTTCGTGGACTTCAGTTCCGCTTTCAACTCCCTACAGAAGCACCTATTGATACGGAAGCTACATCATCTCAACATCCCGCCGCAGCTGATCCATCTCATCCACAACTTCCTCACAGACAGACTGCAAGCAGTAAGGGTGGGCTCAACCACATCCCCTGTACTCACCATCAACACCGGGGTCCCACAGGGATGTGTGTTGAGCCCTTTCCTGTATGGACTTTACACCAACGACTGCCGCAGCATCTCACCCACCACAACATACCAAAAATACTCAGACGACACAGCCATCCTTGCACTTCTCTCTGATAATCAATCTACTTTGGACTACCACAACTCAGTCACAAACTTCACCAAGCTATGCACAGACAGCTATCTGGAGATTAATGTCAACAAAACTAAGGAACTATGGTTGAAACCCCCCTCACCCCAGGATCCCATTATCATAAACACCCAAACAGTTGAGTCAGTTGACCCCTGCAAATATCTAGGAATAACTCTGGACAATAAACTCCCCTTCGATCAGCACACCGCGGACATTCAAAAAAGAAGCCACCAAAGACTGTCAGCCATCCGCAAACTGAAAGGATTACAAGTAGCACCCCACCTCCTGTTGTTACTCTACAAAAGTATCATCCAACCCATCCTCCTGTACTGCTCCACATGTTTCTACACCATGCTCTCTGTCACTAACCGGGTCAAATAAATAACAGCTAGCTAAATAACAGATCCATCACCCGAATGGCAAACACAATAGTCCAGGACATCACACACCCATTACACCGCTACTTCATCCTACTACCCTCAGGGCGCAGGTACAGAAAACTAAAATTCAGGAGGGCTCGCCTTGGGAAAAGCCTGATTCCTGCAGCTATAGCCGCCCTAAAAACCAGGCCCCGCTGACAGGCTGACCAGTTCGTTAACCGTCGTCTGTTGTCATCAATGTCCCCATACTGTTATGTCTGCCCTCACTGTAGTTGCTCTTGTCTGTGACGTACAATGTGTGTTGTTGTTGTATGTCTCTGTCGGTGAAGACAAATTTCCCCATGGGGACGAATAAATTAAATCTGAATCTGAATCACAAAATAATGAGAATCATCTCACCAGTGACTGCAGTGATGCTGACTCCACTGCTTCTGACGTTCTCGAACACAGAGTAGACAGTGAATGAGTATTCAGTTGCAGCATTGAGAGAAGAGACTGTGTGAGTTACTGGTCCGTCTCCATCTGGGGCTCTGATGTTTGTCTCAGTCCCATTAAAATGGAGGATGAAACTGATATTGTTGTTCACTTTGTTCCACTGCAGAGTGACGCTGCTCTCATTTTGTCCAACTGATTTTACATTCAATGCATTTGGAGGAGCTGAAACAGACAAACTTCAGTGATTTTCTTGATCAGTCAAACTCTGGCAACCAGTCAGACCTCGTTATGATAAATTAAAACATATTAGGGCAATAACGAGGTGGGTGACCAGGTGCGAGAACATGAGGAACAGAAAAACAGGTGAGACAGGGAATGCAAAAATGTGCAAACACAAAACCAAAACCTGTCCAGAGCGCCCGCACATGGCCGCAAAGGCACAGGGTGTAACATAATCCACTTGTGAGTTAAATGAAAAAGATAATATCTCACCAGAGACTGCAGTAATGCTGACTCCACTGCTTCTTACGTTCTCAAACACAGAGTAGACAGTGAATGAGTATTCAGTTGCAGCATTGAGAGAACAGACTGTGTGAGTTACTGGTGCGTCTCCACCTAGTGCTGTGATGTTTGTCTCAGTACCATTAAACTGGAGGATGAAGCTGATGGTGTTGCTGACTTTGTTCCACTGCAGAGTGACACTGCCCTCATTTTGTCCTGTTGACCTCAAATCTTTTACATTAGCTGGATCTGAGAACGACAGAAAATATTACTTACTGTCAATGACAAAGATGACACTGAATGATTAAATGTGGCGATTAGAGCTGGGCAACGAATACATTTCTTAATCGCGATTAACCGCACCCTAATCCTGGAGTTAATCACAATTAATTATGATTAAAATGGCTCAAATGAAGTCTGCCGAGGCCATTCAAGATATGTGTGTTACATAATATTTTACAATTCATCAAATATGATTTATAATAGCTTGAAATACCAAGTCTTTACCAAGATTGCCCCCCCAACACACACACACACACGGAAGAGCAGGGCAGATGAAAAATGGAAGTTTCTTATGAGCGCTCACTTCCTCAAACTTCATTGTGTCTCCGACCCTCAGACAGAGAAGACAGCCTAAATTCAGTCACACCGACTTGTGCCTCATACTTGCCTTTATTAAGCCAGATTGTGTGTTGAAGGGAAATGTACTTTATTTTGTGTGTTTTCAGTGCCTGAAAAAGGCCCAGCGGGCCTAAACGTTGTGCCAGCAAAACACAAGATTGAAGTTTCACTTTCATTTTTTTCATATTTGTGCTCCTTATTTCAGTTTGTGTCTTGTACCAGCCTTTTCCTCACCATTTTTCTGATAATTAGGCCCAGTTCAATGTGGCATATAATGAGGAATGTACCGTGTTTCACCGCTAAAAGCGCCGTGACCTGTGTGCTTTTTTGACGCTCAGCTGGAGCGCGGTGTGAGACTCTCTGCAGGACAGGTTGGGCTTGTTCACGCCCCCCACAGCGTTATTCAGCCAAGCTGGGCCAGGCATACATCCACACTAAAATATATCAAAGTGAATTTCACAGCTTGCATGTGTAGACCCAGCTCCCAGACCCAACTTTGAAAAGCTTAGATTAACGGCGACATATAGTTATCATGCGATAAGAGTCTGTGATAATGCAGCATGATATCGCCGTTAACAGCCCAGCTATAGAGACGATACATTTTTTAATAGCAAATACATGCACCTTCAAGTGATACGGTTTCGCCGCATTTTAATTTGAGAAAATGCAATTTTAGCAAATATGTTGGTGTTGCCATTTCTGTACACCAAAAAGAAAAATGTACAGCAGGAAAAAAAAACTAAACATATTGAGAGAACCTCAAATCAACTGAACAGTAATTGGGTGCCTGGCTGTCAGTCAAAGTCGTGGCCGGTTTATTTGTGTGCGATTGGTCGTTGGGGCCAGCTTTGTGTCTGCCATAAGTTTGATTGGTTCAAGGGAGAGGGAGGAGCGTTTGTTTTGTTAATGGGGAGCGTGGGGTGAAGGGGAGAAGGCGGGTTGGTGAGGAAGGCCTGTGGGGAAGTTGATTGGTGCCACCAAGCTCTTTTTTTTTTAAATTTTGTTTGCTGGTGGACTTTGTGTGAACCAGGGCACATTCTGAGTGTGTTCTGAATTTGTTCCCGAGTCCCGAGATGTGAACTGTAGTGGATGCACTGAGGTTCGACTAAACATGGTTTATATCTGTTCCAGGCACGGGCTGAAGACAGCACGGACTCTTACAAATTCCAAGTGTATCTATTTCGCTGACAATTAAGAGCTATACTCAGAATTATTCCTATTGTTTACTTTTTTTTGTGTGCTACTTGGCTTCTTATTTTCACATTACCAAAAAGTTATAGATATTGATAGTATATACAAATGTTGGACCCTTCGTAACGCCACCCATGGGGTTCGGAAATACCATTCTGAAGGTTTCAGTGACTTCAGCAGGACATCCCCATACTGAGCAATTGAAACCAGATGTAAATGTGATTGGTCCAGCCTGTCACATGACTGCATCACGTGGACAGTGGAGGCACTGTGATTGGGTGATTTTTGCAAAACTTTAACTTGTAAAATGAAATCAACTGATGATTTATGTGAAATTTACAGTGTGGTCAAGACGACAGGGTTGTTAGTCTGGCATGCCAGACTGTCTCTCCATGCTCAGGGATACACGGAGATACAGTCTGGTACCGCGCCAATTGAGTCTGACTTCTGCCCGGCAAACTTCTGCCGGGTGAATCACAGCCCACGAGAGGCGGGAGTTAGCAATGCGTCATCGTATACCCCCCCGCCCCCCTGCCTCAAAACAATCATGGTGGCGGCCGCAACACAGCGAGGCTTTACCACGGCTCTGTTTGAAGTTTTGAACGAACTGAATTTGGCGCTGAAACCACAGCTGGAATCTGCTCCGAAGGCTTTTCTTTAACCCCAAATTCACCGGACACCAAAGCGCCGCGCCGCGCCGCGTCCCAGAAGCGCCGGTGTTAGGAGGGATCACCAGAACGGAGGCGCGCGCCACGGCACTGGTGATTCGCTTCAGGTCGCCCCTTCTAAACGGCGCGGCGCGGCGCTGCGCTCCCGGTGTGCATTGACTTCAGGAACAAGATGCTGGCGTGACGCGGCGCTTAAGTGTCCGGTGGAATTTGGGGGTAAAACGGACGTAAAACTCCATGCCATGATCCCATGTTTTGGACTACAAAACTACTACAACGGAGCGCTGTGTACGTCGCATTGTCGTTGCGTCACAGCCTCGTTTCTTGGATTGGTTCTCTCCGCTCAATAGTCCCGCCTCTCGTCAGCCTGTTTGAAATGAAGCCCCAATGGCGCGGTACCAGACTGTCTCTGTGTGTAACATATGAAGTCAGTCTGGCATGCCAGGCTAGTAGAAACTACTGATAGACAGCACAACATGTTCAGAAACCGGGCGCATTATATGTTTACTTGCACTCTGAAAAATGGCATTTTTGTGTGGGTTCCAATGAGACCTAGACTCTTTTTGAAACCAACATCATCGCCCTCTGCTGGAATTTCCCTGGAATAACAGCATTTCTGCATTTGCACGTTATCTTCACATTTTAGCAGGGGAGGTTAGTGCTTGGTAATGGCTCAAGATTGTTTTGATATCAGTGGACATTCAAATAAATGGATTTGAAATGGTTCAAGTTGTTTCTTTGTTGTTTTTTTTACTTTTGTTTTTTCTTAAAGGTATAATGAACGATGTTTTCGCCAATGAATTGCATGATGCAAAACTCAACTATTGGTCCTCCAACATGTCAATCACGCTGGAGAAATGCTTGCGGAACACCGTCAGGCGTGCTCGTAGGAGCAGTAGAGCAGATAGGATGGTCTGGCGCGTGCGCGTTTTTCAAAAAGTGAGTAACAGACGTTTGGCTTCGACTTTTTCGAGAACATCGTCCAATTTACTGTACCTTTAAGTTTTCTTTCATCTACCGATAAATACAGTTTCTAAGTACTCAGTAAATGTGTGAAAGCCCTCCCAATAAGGGAGGCATGATACCTTTACAGGTATGTACAGTAATTACTCCAAGATGTATTACCTCATGAAATAATTTTGCATAACACGCTGACGTATAACATCATTAACAGTCTCACATTGTAGTAGTATTGTACGGTGAGGGCCACAGACTGTTATTGTCAGAATTACAAATAAGAGCGCACCGACATATGCACACTTGCACGAAAATAAGCTATACATTTGGCAAAAGAACATTGTTAATTTTGTATCAGCTCAGTTATTCATTTCTGTTCCACAGTCAGCTTTTTTTGAATCTTGGGATCAGCTTTGTTCCATGCTGGTTAACCTGAGCCGGACCCCAGAGGTTAAACTGCTACTTACAAGAAAACAATTGAGTTTTATCTTGTTAATTATAATGAAGTATTAACTTACCGGTGATTTCAGTGATGCTGACTCCACTGCTTCTGATGTTCTCAAACACAGAGTAGACAGTGAATGAGTATTCAGTTGCAGCATTGAGAGAAGAGACTGTGTGAGTTACTGGTCCGTCTCCATCTGGGGCTCTGATGTTTGTCTCAGTACCATTAAACTGGAGGATGAAGCTGATGTTGTTGTTCACTTTGCTCCACTGCAGAGTGACACTGCTCTCACTTTGTCCTGTTGACCTCAAATCTTCTACATTAGCTGGAGCTGAGAACGACAGAAAATATTACTTACTGTCAATGACAAAGATGACACTGAATGACTTAACGTGGCGATTAGAGCTGGGCAACGAATAGATTTCTTAATCGCGATTAACCACACAGTGGCGTTTTTTTTGCACAGGCCAACTAGGGCGGCAAACTCAAGGGGGCGGCATGATGAAGGGGGAAACAAATCATTAAATACAATTCCCTTCATAAGCACACAGCTGAGTAAGCATCCATTCACACTCTGATGGTGTAACGTTACATGACAAATGGCGCCCTCTTCAGGTGAAGACTCAGAGGTGCAACCTCTCTTCACAAATGGACAGTGGAATATACCAAATCAGGAAAGGTGAGAGGAGTGCGAGTTTACCGGTGACTGGGCGCGACAGACTGACGCAGGTTAATTGGTGGCTGTAATAATTCAAAGCCTTAGTAAGAGCCCACTTAGTAGCGACATATCAGACTACTTCGATAAAGCTTTTTTCACACATTCCACCTAACAAAGAAAAAAACATATTCTCACACATACACCTTGTTTCCAATTCCAGACCATAAGATGTTCGTTATTTGGTACAGTACGCCTCCTGACTGATGTGATAATATGCTGCTGCAAATGATCGAATGATGCTAATGTGTAGTTTGTTTAAGGGGGGGGGGGGGGGCGTCAGCAAGGTACTTGCCTAGGGAGTCAATACGGCTAGAACCGCCACTGACCGCACCCCAATCCTGGAGTTATACAAATAAAAGTGTACAGACACATGCACACACATAAAATGAGGGTATATATTTGGCCAAAGAACATTGTTAATTTTATATCAGCTCAGTTATTCATTTCTGTTCCCCAATCAGTTTTTTTTAACCTTGGGAGCTGCTTTGCTCCACGCTGGTGAACCTGAGCCAGACCCCAGAGGTTAAACTGCTACTTACAAGAAAACAATTGAGTTTTATCTTGTTAATTACAATGAAGTATTAACTTACCGGTGACTGCAGTGATGCTGACTCCACTGCTTCTGATGTTCTCAAACACAGAGTAGACAGTGAATGAGTATTCAGTTGCAGCATTGAGAGAAGAGACTGTGTGAGTTACTGGTCCGTCTCCATCTGGTGCTGTGATGTTTGTCTCAGTACCATTAAACTGGAGGATGAAGCTGATGTTGTTGTTCACTTTGTTCCACTGCAGAGTGACGCTGCTCTCATTTTGTCCAACTGATATTATATTCAATGCATTTGGAGGAGCTGAAATAGAAAGAAAAAGTTCAGTGATTTTGTTCACATTTCAAACATTGTCGATCAGTCAGATGTTGTCATGCTAAATTAACATCATAAATCTTTCATTCAAACACATACCGCATTGGCCCGAATACAAGATGACTGTGATTACAAGACAACCCCTATTTTTCAAATATCATTTTGTGAAAATAAAAATATGTTGAAGACAATAAGGTTACTCATAAAATAACTTTTTATTGTACAATTATTTTAAAGGTGCTGTAGGCAGGATTCCGCATCTCCGCCATCTTGCTTAGGGTTACCTAAGAAAGATGGAGATTTGACACATCTCAGATGGCAATTTGAAACCCAGCTCAGCCAATCCTGTCCTGTTTTCTCTGTTTTCTCTGACATCATGCCCTTACACAAGTTAAGCCCCTCCCACAAGAACGTGCGATGAACGCCCCTCGACCAATCACAGTTAGAGCCTCATTGGCTCTTCTGATTGGTCAAAGATACGTGGAGCTGTCGAGATTCCTTTTCAGCTCAGAACAGAGACAGATGGAAACGCTGCGCCCTTGCGGTAGTGTAATTATACTGAACTCCTAAAGGATTATCAATGGATACTCTAACATTTAATCCAAAGAAAACACAGAAAAATTAGCATTGACTAGCAAAATCCTGCCTAAAGCACCTTTAAACTAAAAAACTCACAACAGACAACACATTTCACGTGATTCAAGATAAAAAAATATTCCTGCAATATTAAATAAAAAATATATTCTCTTTCTCAAGATAAGCAACAATAAACAACAATTAAGTACCTCAAAGGTTCAATAACTGCATTAATTGTGTAAATAACTTTATAACCATCAAAGCCAGACAACGACGCCGTCGGCGGACAGTATGCCGTGCCTGGGTGCACTATATTATCCACACACGGTCGGAATTTTGGTGAGTTTCACCGCTCGCTCCAGGAGATGCGCCAGTGTCGCTTTCACCGGTCCCCGCTCCCTGACCTACGTCACCATAGCTACGCTCTCTAATTGGTTTACCACAAAATCGCGACGCGTCAAAAGTTCAGATTTCCCAACTTCAGCATTGGCCGCAAAATCGCTCCGCCGACGCAAGAACGCCCCGATGCGCCACGAAAACGCATCTCGTTTCCGGTAGAACGCGTGTTCCCTATTGTTTTCAATTACATTTGGACGCAAAAACGCGGAAATCATTTGGCGGTTTGAACGCAGCATCAAGGGCTTCAAGGGGTTCCAGGGGTAACTTTATTATCCCCCAAGGGGCAAATTGATTTGCAGCAAACAGTCATAACATAGCAAACTTGCAGAACAACAAACAATACAGTTGACACAGTTCATCATCATCAGCATAATTTAAGCAGCATTTAAAAGACCAATTGCACATGGGATCATGGACTTTCTGAATCTGTTCGTCCTGCATTGAGGAACACAGTATCGGCGTCCAGAAGGGAGCAATGAAAATTCCTGCCATAAGGAATGAGAAAGATCAGCAATGATGCCCGTGGCCTTCCTCACACACCTGACCTGATACACCTCACTGAGGTCATTCAAAGCAGTGCCAGCAATTTTGCTGCACACTTTCACAACATTATTGACACGATTTTGCTGTTTGATTGAAAGAGACCCATGCTATCAAGTAAAAGAAAAGGTAAGAATGGATTCAATAAAACATGAATAAAACATTTTCATAAAAGAGTTATTCACATTAAAATTTCTAAGTTTTCGATAAAAGTGCATCCGTTGATGTGCTTTTTTACACACTGCATCAACCTGAGGCTCAAAGATCAGTTTACTGTCGATGACACTTCCCAGGTACTTGTAATGTTTCACCTGTTCCACAGGTTGGTCATTAATATGGGCAGGAGAAAGGACAACAGGTGACCTACCAAAATGAATTAGCATTTCTTTAGTTTTATCCACATTTATGTTTAAGAAGGCAGAGTCACACTACTCTACAAAGTCCAATAAAACAGGGCCATGCACAGGATCTCCCTGGAGTCATCTGCAAATTTAACAATTTGTTGACCTGGATTTACACTCTGTCCAACTCACTACTGCCCCCTAACAGGGGGGGCTGAGCCACTGCATGCAAGCAGAGGCAGCACAGGTTACTGGTACTTTGGCTCCATCTAGTCCTCGATTATAGCACGACTCTATTTTTGAGAATACCATTTCTGGAAAAAAATATCGTCTTATATTCGGGTCAATGCGGCACTTTATCAATTATAACTTGAAAACGAAAGCAATTGAGCTTTACCCGGTTCATTTCAAAATAATGAGAATCATCATCTCACCAGTGACTGCAGTGATGCTGACTCCACTGCTTCTGACGTTCTCAAACACAGAGTAGACAGTGAATGAGTATTCAGTCGCAGCATTGAGAGATGAGACTGTGTGAGTTACTGGTCCGTCTCCATCTGGTGCTGTGATGTTTGTCTCAGTACCATTAAAATGGAGGATGAAGCTGATGTTGTTGTTCACTTTGTTCCACTGCAGAGTGACACTGCTCTCATTTTGTCCTGTTGACCTCAAGTCTTCTACAGGAGCTGGAGCTGAGAACGACAGAACAACATACTTAGTTTAAATAGTAGAAATGATATTGAATAATCAAATGTGATGACACGTCTTCTTTTTAGTAGATAATTGTTCACCTTCTGTCTTCAACCAGCTAGCTCTAGTCTTGATCTCCATGGTGTCAGGCTTCCCTCTGTGGCTGTGTAGTCTGTACCCCTCACCTGTCTCACTTCCTGTTTACAATTGTCTCATCTGCCTGGTCTGTGTCTCTGTACACTTACCCTTCTGGTTTTATAATTAATCTGATGTTGCTCTCCTGTTTCTCAGTGTAGGTAAACCCTCTCTTTCAGTGTGTCATTGCCAGATTGTCAGTGTACCCTGAGTCATCATTATCTCATGCTTTGCACTTCAACCACATCCAGGATTACCAACCTCCACACCTGCTCTGTACTATGTCCTGGTTTTGCAGTTTGTTTATCTCTGTTCTGGACTTTGAATTACACTTCTGACCTCAGTATCTGAATCCCCTCTCCCTAGTTATTCCTCAATGACAGTGTTATTATATCCTGTTAGCTGTGGATTTTGAACTTTGTCAATGGACTGCATTCAATTGACCCAACTGACTTCTGAGGAAATACTGATTGATGCGGTTACTCTGTAACTTTAATGGGATACATCATTTCTTGCCCTGAGTGCTAAAGCCTTTCTTTAATGTTGCTTTCTCCGGGTGATAATGACAAAATCGAAGCACCTTTTTTCTAACAAACTATTTTCAGCTTGAACTGATACTTCTGCCTTCATTGGTCACTGCTAGTTCCAGTTCTGGAGGATGGAGCCATGCCCCCACCCTTCACTAAGCCGTATATAAAACACATAGTCATCTCTGGGTCTTTCACTGATTAATCCACCTGTGAGTTAATTCAAAAAGATAATATCTCACCGGTGACTGCAGTGATGCTGACTCCACTGCTTCTGGCGTTCTCAAACACAGAGTAGACAGTGAAGGTGTATTCAGTTGCAGCATTAAGAGATGAGACTGTGTGAGTTACTGGTCCGTCTCCATCTGGGGCTCTGATGTTTGTCTCAGTACCATTAAACTGGAGAATGAAGCTGATGTTGTTGTTCACTTTGTTCCACTGCAGAGTGACACTGCTCTCATTTTGTCCTACTGATATTACATTCAATGCATTTGGAGGAGCTGAAATAGAAATCAAAACTTCAGTGATTTTCTTGAAATGTCAAACACTGGCGATCAGTCACATCTCGTCATGCTAAATTATCATTATAAATCTTTAATTCAAACACATACTTCATCAACTGTAACTTGGAAATGAAAGCAACTGAGTTTTACCTGGTTCATCACAAAAAAACGAGAATCATCATCTCACCAGTGACTGCAGTGATGCTGACTCCACTGCTTCTGACGTTCTCAAACACAGAGTAGACAGTGAATGAGTATTCAGTTGCAGCATTGAGAGAAGAGACTGTGCGAGTTACTGGTCTGTCTCCTTCTGGGGCGCTGATGTTTGTCTCAGTACCATTAAACTGAGTGATGAAGCTGATGTTGTTGTTCACTTTGTTCCACTGCAGAGTGATACTGGTCTCATCTTGTCTTATTGACCTGAAGTTTTCTACATCAGCTGCAGTTGAGAACAACAAAACTGTTTGTGGTCGGGTCCATTTTAAGAAACACAAAGACCTTTTGTTTTACCTGCTGTGTAACAGATGAAAGGCAGCTGGATGGAGCAGCTTTCATCTGACCACAGTCCTGACTCAAACGATGTGGCGACGCACTGTTCTTCACCAGAGTCGGGCTGGCTGCTGTCCCAGTTTCGATACAGTGAGACACTCCCGTCAGACCATAGTCTTTGGCGATACAGACCAATCCACACATTGTGTCCGGCTGCTATATCTCTAAGTATTTCATTTTCTGTCTGGTTTCGAATGCTGTGGAGGGAAGAGCAGCAGATGTAAAATATATTCCACTGCATGTTTCTTTGTGGGACCATGACAGAATCACCCATAGACTGTATGCTTTACTCTGCATTTTGCCTCCATTGGTGATGATTACTTATTAGTACCAACCATTACACCCCACACACACTCTCGGTGCATGCATGAGTTACTTTCCTTTTTCTCTTGAAATTCACCTTTAGTTAGCTGGGATCAACTCCAGCTCTGCCTGACCGTGACAAGATGGATGAATGGATGGAATGGACAGATCAGTGAATTAATACTGTACCTGGCCAGATCTACATAATTCTCTCTGCAGAACCTCTGAGCTTCTGTCCAATTGCTTAATGTTTCAATCCTGACAAACGTTGCTGTGCCATTCAATGTACCTAGAAATACATGCACATTTTGTTTGTTTTCATAAAACTAGTTTCCAATAAAATAAAAATTAGAATATTTGACAATTCCTTATTCTACAGTTTAAAGCATTTTTTTTTTACATAGCCAAAGTATTGATATTTGTTGAAGTTATTGTTGAAAATCAATGTGTTTTGAAATGTCACTGTAAAAACTCACCACTGAAGCAGACAAACTGCTGTTCCCGACTGCAGACATTGTCATTCCAGCTGCCAAGGTATGGACTGACACTCACAAACTCTCCACAGTATTCTTGACCATTCACATTGTTCGGCTCAATGATGAACCAATTTCTGTATGTGTCTTCTCCTTCTCCATAGAAGCTGCTGTCATTTAACGACCACATCCAGCTGTTTATCAGGTCGTCATGGAGACCGATCCAAGCCTTTCCTGTTCAAGTAAAGATATTCATACAACACGATTGAATTGAAACTTCCTGCCGTGCATTGCAGTACCTGTGTCATCCATGGTGCAGATGTTTAGAACTCACCTGCATAAATGGGGTTTAAAACTGCTTCAGCGTCAGCTGAGCTTTCAATGGTGGCCAGGTCCGTGAAGAGATCCCTGCACATGCGCTGAGCGTCGGTCCAGTTCACAGGTGTGTTCACAAAGTTGTAGTGAAATTGGCCAAAAACCACATTGGCAAATGCTCCTAAAGCAAACCATAAAAATATACAATATATCAATGAAAAGTGTGCACTTCTTGGTTTGTTTGTCATTCATTAGCATTTCCAAGGTGTTTTCCTTTCAGTCCCTTTTGTTAGAATTCTACATAGAATGCTGTACAAACCAGAGTGTGACAGTGTTTCCATGCAGTAATCTTAAACTTGATCTTCACTTTGGAATTGTTTCAGAAATCCCCAGTTTTTATTGTTTGATTGGAGCAGAAGTCTCTGCACTAAACACGCTGATGTTTTTGTCAATTCAAACTGTTCTTTGATGCTCATATGGGATATTTGAACACATTTTGCGGGTCTTTTACTTCAATGTGAAATTCTGCTTGTTATCTCATATTAGAAATTAGAAATAAAAGACATTTCAGTTTCAGGTTCTTTCATTGTCCATTCTGGACACTCTCACAGAAAAACCTCAACACCCTCAGATCTGCCACTGTTGATTTTTTTCAGTGAATTTAAAGAGACAAGAAAAGTAATTAAATGTCTGAGATTTTGTAAAAATGAAACAAAACTATTGTATGTAAACTTCATAAACACCTTAGAAGGATGGCAACAGACTTCTCCACCAACTACGTGATTAAAACACACCTTTACCAAGAGTTCATACACTGATTTTTTTCTTGACAAGCACACCTACAGCAGGTTCTCACTTATCTCTGTTCATCTGTTTTTTCTTATCTTTTACAGGAAAAATTCAATGTCGCCACGCTTCCAGATCATATCAGTACCTGAGCATTACAACTTCCTCATCTTTGGATCATTGTAATTATTTTCTCCGATTTTTCTGGTTTATGTCTCTCATCTGGAGAACTCTTCAATTGCTTTAATACTGGCTGTTCATAGACAAAATTTCTCTCATTAATTGACAATCGGCGTCAAATCATTGACTGGATTATTCAACCGTGGAGTTGTTTTACATTAATAACAATAAACTATCACATTAACTTTTCCAATCAGCCTAAAGAGTGTTTTTATTTTTTAGAAAACTGATCAACTTACAGTTTGTCTCAGTACAGTAGGTGGTTAAGAACCAGTTTAACCACAGTTAATAAGCTGTAAATTTATTGTAGCCCAGAGAGACTCAAACAGGTTGTGTTCTCTCATAATGCAAATCAAATAAATAACTTGAAGGTGACAAGTAAAAGATTGGAACACAGTGCTTGACTTTTTCCCTAAACTTGAATCGTCATATCTGATCAAACATAGGCCAATAATTTTCTCAAGTAATTCCCTTAAGTACACACTCAGCATGTAACTGTTTTTTAAAGTGCACCAACCTGTGAGAACAAAAACAAACAGCCCCCGCTCCATGAGGTGAACCTTAAAAAAGATGCAAAAATATTTTTAATGTATATAATTTCTCTTCACATTATTCATTTACATGTCACATCTTCTATGGAGCTTCAGGAAGAGTCTCAGTAAAAACATACCTTGAATATATGGTAAATATATTGAACTTACCATTGTCTATGTAGCCTTCGAACTCCTGGGGACACTGCAGTGGCTACAGGCTTGTTTGGCTCATATCAGTTCTCAGCAGATGTCAGTGTAAAAAAAAACACTTCAAAATCGGTTAAAAAATGCCTAGCTGGCAAACACTGTGAAGCAGGAATGAGGAAATAAAAAAAGACAATTTGACATGCAGGTCTTTTTTTCCCTCTGCAGTGTTCTGTGAGAATGGTATGCCAGTCATTTCTTTTTTTTCTCTTTCTACAAAACACAATGCCATGGAGCCCCTAAAGGGATATCAATTTGTATTTTTTTTTAAGGGAGTTTTACATGTTCCCTTAAAACTTTTATGCACTGACCTAAGCAACTTTTTACATTTGCGCGTAAAAGTTTTAGGGGAGCACGTAAAGTTGCTTACGTGCTCAAGTAAAATCTTTACGTAAAACTCACGTAAAACTTTGAACGCGGCTCTGGTCCGCACAGATCCCTCCCTGGACGTCTGCGCGCAGCCCAAATTTTGAGACCGTGTTGCGCGTACACCAGTCGTTCCGGTATACGCATGTGTCGGAGCGCCACAGCAACAAAACCATGACGGATGCTCACTTTGAAAAGTGACTCTGTAAAGCCATTAGGTTGTAGGTCCGTCTACAAAGACACTCAGGCTGATTATACAGCGGAATACAGGCGTACAGCCATATGAAAGACGGGATCCGCATTTGTGCATATTTGTATATATATTATAGCTCCTGTTTCATTTTAAGATTTATGTTGTATATAAAGTTAGTATATAAAGTTCTTCTCTTATTTTAGATTTCTATTATTATTGTGGTACTAAGATATAGTTTGGTACATGAAAATTGTTGCCCCCCATTTTATTTTTTATATCTAAGGTCACTTTTCTATTGATAAAACACTATCCATGTGTATTCTGCAACATAACGCAGTCTAGGTTTGGCCAGCAGGGGTCGCTCAGTACCTTGCGCATCAGGAGCTGATGGCACAGAAGAAGTCTGGAGTCAGTATGATGAGGCAGTGTTACAGATCACAGACAGTGTGCTCCCATTAATGAATATTTTCCTGTTTTGCAGTTCTTGCAAAAATGAACATGTTGCGCAGAGGATGAGTTGGCCCATCATTTCCAACTGTGTAACATATTTTGGCAAGCCAGCCAGGAGGTGGCGCTAGTGAGTCAACACCATCACCAACCACCTTCCTTCCCAAGAGACCAGCCTTCAATCAGAGCAACAATGGAAGCTATGTAGCCTCTGCATAGCTTCATCTCATAGCTGTCATCACAGCGGAGATCCTGGAAAGATAAACACCAATCTGCCGTTTATAATGACCAGACTGGAGATAATCAGTAATACACCGAACAAAATTAATGACAATTTATAGAAGTCTGAATAAAATGTTTGACGAAACGTCCATTGTCTGTATTTAACCTCCCTTCAGCTAATATTGTTGCGCTGTGGATCTTTAGGGGTGTTATGGCTACTTCTGCGTGCGGGTATAAAGCACTGAGCACAACAAAGGATTGTCTTTTAGGAACTTCTATGTACTTCAGTAGAAATAGAGGACATAACAGCTTTTTACAAAAAGCCTCCAGGGACTGGGCTGGGTTGTGGTCTCTGGCTCAGGCACAGAATGGCACGTCAGCCCATCCATGCAGCGAACCGTGAGCATTCAACAACCAACAACAGACTGAATTAGTAGTTACTAAGCGTAACTACAGTTCTACGAGTGTATGCTTAGCCCGCCTACGGGCTTCACTATTGGTATTCCCCTTGGCGCCAGCCAATCTACTGAGACCAAACTGAAACCTGCGCACCAATCCTGCCCGTGTGCTGGCACAGCACCACACCCCTCTCAGAGTGTATAAAACTGGGCTTTGCCACTTATCTTCCTTCTTCTGAATCAGCGAAGAAGAAAGCAGACAGCTGGGCCAGCAGGTAGGCGGGCAAGCATACACTCGTAGAGCTGGAGTTACGTTTAGTAACCACTAATTCTACTTTGTGATTTGCTTAGCCCGTCTACGGGCTTAGCTATTGGTATAAACCAAGGCGGAGGCTGTAGGGGATGAATGTACCCCCAGCTGGCATGCTTGACAGGATTGGTGCAGAAAAGTGGAAGTAAACAAACTGTACGCCAGAAATATAATTCAAATAATTTCCAGAGAAAATGGGGCAAGCAGCCTGACCGAGGCGTTGCCCAAAAGTGCATAAGCATCGCCAAGCGACACACACATGCCGACCGGGGCGAAGCCACAGCGGCAGGCAGGGCAAGCCCTGGCTCGCGATCCCCACGGGGTGTGGCAGCCCGGCCAAGAAGACCAGCACAGTTAGGCGACAGAACCCCTGTTCTCGCTGAGAACCGACATGGTCACAGTGTCTGTGCACATAGCCATCAGATATGAACGCACAAAGGTGGACAAGGACGCTCAGGAGGCAGCCTGGCAGATGTTACTCACCGTGACACCTCTGCACAGGGCCGCGGAAGCAGCCATACTCCGTGCGGAATGAGCACAAATCACCACCGGCGGCGGAAGATTCTGCACCTCATAAGCAGCTGCAATTGCGCCCCCCACCCAATGGGTGAGACGCTGGGAGGACAACGGGGCTCCACGCCCCCTGGCCCCGTATCGCACAAAAAGCTGGTCCATAGTGCGAAACCCAGCTGTGCGCTCAAAATAGAGACGCAGAGCCCTGACAGGGCAAAGCAACTGCAGCCGCGGGTCGTCACCGGACGAACCAGGCAGGGAGCAAAGCGTCCTGATCCGGATCACCCGTGACCGAAAGTCAGAGATGATCACCTTGGGATGAAAGGCCGGATTAGGCCAAAGGTGCATGAGACTCCCATCCGGGCTGAACACCATGCAGGATGGGTGGACCGACAGAGGGCAGAGATCCCCAACTCTCTTGGCGGATGCTAGCGCTAACAAGATGGTGGCCTTAAAGGAGAGAAAGCGGTCCGCTGCCTACTCCAAAGGCTCAAAGGGGGAAACCACCGCCAGGGGGTAGATCCAGTTCCACTAATCTCACCCTCTTAGCCTCCAAGCCAGGAGAGGGCGGGACCGAAGGGGGCCCCCTGCCTGCAGCAGCGCATCGGGCCCGTCGGGGATCGGCCATGGGTCTCCGACCACCAGCTGGACCAGGTCCGGGCACCACCGTGCACTCGGGTAGTCCAGAGCCACCACGATCACGTGGATGTTCTGCATCCTCACCCTGCACAGCACGGGGTCACGAGGCGGGCTGGAGGGAACGCGTACAGGAGGCCCGGAGGCCAGCTCCCGTGTGCGAAGGCGTCTACCCCGAGAAGAGGTGCGTCTGACGACCTGAGCGAGAACCAGAGAGGGTACTGTGCGTTCTCTGCACTGGCCAAAAGGTCTGCCACCCGAACTTGGACCACAGTTGGGCTGCGACCAACGGGGACAGGCCCCACTCGTCGTGGAGGGGCCTACCCTGGACATTCTGTTCCGCCGACGTTGAGGACCCCGGGCACGTGTCGTGCTCTGAGGGAGGCGAGGTGACGGTCCGCTCACAGGAGGATCTCCGCTGCTTTGCGGTGAAGAGGGGGAGACCGAGTCCCCCCCCCTGCCTGTTCAGGGACACAACCACTGTGGTGTTGTCCGTCCTGACGAGCACATGGCTGTCCTTCAGCCTGGCTTGGAAATGAAGCAGAACCTGCTGCACCGCCGTCATTTCCAGCACGTTGATGTGAGTAAGTGGGGAACCCCAGGTCCCGCCCACCGCGAGATGGCCCAGGGTTCCCCCCATCCTGCGAGAGACGCATCCGTGAACACCTCGACGTGAAGTGACACGCAGCCCAGGGGGACTCCCTGCATGAGGAGAGCAGGATCCATCCAGAAAAGGAGGTCCTGACGCGCCTGAAGCGGGATCGACCAGTCTGTGTCCATCCTGTTTCCCCAAGCAGCGGAGGTGTGAGAACCACCGCTGCAGTCTGCGCATGTGCAGAAGGCCCAACCAAACCACTGGGTGGGCCGTGGTCATCAAACCCAGGACGGTCCTGACCAAGCGGACCCTGACCAGAGGTGTGGTCGTCACAGACCTCAGGGCCGAGAGGAGGGAGGGCTAGCACTGGACAGCTCCTCTTTGAGCGTTCATGAGCCACGGGCAGGACCTCAGTCGCGCTCCGCTTAAGTGTGACGCACGGCGGGAAAGCCAGCCCAATGATGCGCTCCGTCTCCATGGCTGGGGACGGCGCGGCACATCCCGGCGGCTACGTCTGCGCCCCGCCCACCGGTCTCCACTTTACTACATAGCGGGAGACGGGAGGGAAGAAACTCTGCCGAGTCTGACATGCTTCAATCATGCAGACACGGGAAGAGGTAAGGATTGTTGCTCTTTCAGAGCCGGTCGGCCTTGATTGAAATGTTTAGCAACAGATGCAGGACAAGCGGACGGGTCGCTCCGAGGCTCAGGAGCATGGGACCATCTCGGCTGGTCGACGCCCCGGGTAGGCCGGCGGGCACACAATCTGTTCTGACCGGACGCCGGGGAACTCCAGGGGGCTGGTCTGCGCTGCTCCGCTGGACGCTGACGCTGCAGGGTCTCACGGCGGGGCTGCAGGTGCTGCGTGAGCTGTCAGGAGCCTTGTGCTGCAGCCTCCAAGCGCTCGATGATGGCCTGGATGTCTTGACTGAAGAGAGAAGAGGTGGACAGGGAGAGCCCCAAGACTCCTCGCTGATCCCGCTCAGAGAGTGATGAAAGACCAAGCCACAGGTGCCTCATGGCAAGCTGTGCATTGGCCATGACGCGGCCCCGTTGATGGCAGAGGCGCAGCACATGCGCATCAGGGCCTCGGCTGCAATCTCCTCCATGTCTTCGGGAAATAACTGGGACTTTTCGAGGCAGATGTTGTTGATGGAGCCCAGGAGAAACGTCATGTTGTTCGCTAGGGCAAACGATTGATTGTCGCTAGCGTATGCTCTGTCCAGGAAGCCCGCCATGCCGGGGGCCAGTCAGCTCGAGCGTGCTGCCGTGGCCTGGGTCAGTGCATTCCCTGGGGTCTGGTTGCTGCCCCGGAATCCAGGGCATTGGGGTGGGTGGTTGTGGTGGTGGAGGACAGGGGGGTGGGGTGGAATGGGTGGGGGTGGGGGGGGGGGGGGGGGGGGGGGGGGGGGGGGGTGGCGGACGGGAGGTGGGGTGGATGGGGGGGTAGATGGGGGGGGATGGCTGTGGGGGTTAGGGAAGGTGGGTGTGCGTGTACGTGCATGTGTATATGTGTGTGGGTGTGTATGTGTGAGTATGTATGTATGTTTTTGTATGAGTGGGTATGTATGTATGTGTATGTGAGTGTGTGGGTGTGTATCTGGAAATGTATGTATATGAGTGTGACTGTGTATGTGTAAGTGTGTATGTATGTGTGGGTATGTTTCTGTGAGCATGTATGTATGTGTGTGTGGGTGTGTATCTGTAAGTATGTATGTGTGTCTGTATGTGTGGGTGTATATGTATACACCAGTAAATGGGGCTGAGATTACTTTGATTGTAGTGTCTTCTAAAACTTCGACCTGTCTCCTAGATCCAATTCCAACTAAGCTTTTCAAAGATATTCTTCCAGTTATTTTAAATACGATCATAACTATAATAAATACGTCTCTAGAAATTGGCTATGTGCCACAGTCATTTAAATTCGCAGTAATCAAACCACTGCTGAAAAAACCTAATCTTGATCCTGATATTCTAGCCTACTACAGACCGATATCAAATCTGCCTTTTATTTCAAAAGTCCTGGAAAAAGTCGTGGTTAAACAGCTTTGCCACCACCTACAGGACAATAGTTTATTTGAGAAATTTCAGTCAGGATATAGAGCTTATCACAGCACTGAGACTGCGTTAGTTAGTCACTAATGACTTGCTATTCGCGGCTGACGCAGGTCTAGTCTCAATCCTGGTTCTCTTAGACCTCAGTGCAGCATTTGATACAATTGACCACAATATTCTCCTGCAGAGGTTAGAATGTGAGGTTGGCATCAGAGGAAAAGCCCTCTGCTGGTTCAAATCCTATTTATCTAATAGGTACCAATTTGTTCACTTTAACAGTCCTCACCGTGCTTCCAGGTCAGTTATGGGGTTCCTCAAGGGTCCGTGCTCGAGTCAATTTTATTTCTGTTATATATGCTTCCTTCAGGGAACATAATTAGAAGTCACGATATCAATTTTCATTGCTATGCAGATGACACACAATTGTATTTATCTATGAAACCTGATCAAACTAATCAAATAGACAGACTCAGTGACTGTATCAGAGAAATTAAAACCTGGATGACTACGAACTATCTCCGTCTTAATCCTGGCAAAACAGAGGTCATTATACTAGGCCCCCATAAACTGAGAGAGTGTCTATCTGAACAGATTATCACCTTAGATAACGTCAGTGTATCCTCCTCTACTGTCAGGAACCTCAGGATCTTATTTGATCAGGATATCTCCTTTAAAGCACATATCAACCTGGCTTGTAAAACAGCATATTTCCACTTGCGCAACATAGCTAAAATAAGAAACATTCTACCAAGAAGCGATGCAGAAAAACTCATCCATGCATTTGTTTCTACTAGACTGGACTACTGCAACTCCCTTCTTGCGGCCTGCCCAAAAAGTGCATTAAAAAACTTTCAGTTGGTTCAAAATGCGGCCGCCAGATTATTAACCGGAACTAGAAGACGTGAACACATTACTCTCGTTCTAAAATCTCTTCACTGGCTTCCTGTCGAGTTTAGAGTTAGATTTAAAATCCTTTTCCTGACTTACAAAATCCTAAATGGGATGGCTCCGACCTATCTCCAAGATGCTTTAACGCCTTATCAACCAATCAGAGCACTTCGCTCTCAAAATGCAGGGTTACTGGTGACTTCTAGAGTCTCTAAATGGACACTAGGTGGAAGAGCCTTCAGTTATCAGGCACCATTTTTATGGAACCAGCTTCCAAGTGGTGTCAAAGAGGCAGACACAGTCTCGACATTTAAGGTTAGGCTCAAGACATTTCTCTTCAATGCAGCCTATGATCAGGTCACATATGGCCTGGTCTGTTCACTACTATGGTTCGTCAGGGGGGGAAAAAAAAGGAAAAAAAAAAAAATATATATATGTATGTATATGTATGGTTCTGTCAGTTTTTGTGTTGGTTGTCGGCTCTGTTTTGGTGTTGTCTAGATTGGGGTTTGGGATTGTTCTTGGTTGCGTATGGTGCGTCGACAACACTGTTTTACATTGTGAATTTGTAAATAGGTTGTAGGAGATTCAGTCTCGTCCTGCTGCTAACATTAAAATCTGTTCGGATAGTAAAAGGCTACAATCATACAATATTGCACGCCCCAACTGCCGAACAGCACAAGGGAAAATAAAAAAAAAAAAGGAAGCCCGCCATGCGCCTGTCCATCTCTGAAGGCAGCATGGGCTTCCCGCCGGGCCAGGCGGAAGATTTTGGGAGGAGGCACAGTCTCACGGAGTCCTCAATAGCAGGCACGCCAGTGACTGGCGGCCAGCCGTCCACCCAGCAATATTCCCGGTAGCCTTTCACCGCCCCCTTGGCAGTGAGCGGCGTACTCCAATCCCGCTGCATGTTCGCTTGGAAAGATGGCACGGTGGGACAAAGCACCGCAGTGTGGGACCGAGTCTGTGACTGGGTTGCCAGCCCGAGTGTGAAATCACGCTGAACCGGCTCCGGAGGCTGCGGCGGCAGCGCAAGGCCGGTGCGCTCAGCAGCAGATGTGAAGAGCCCCGCGAGGTGTTCTACAGGCTTGCGGGGAGCACTCTGGCGGCTGGCCCGGGAGAAAGTGGAGAGGGAGTCTTGCTGGGATGATCTCCCCGACACCGAGATGATGCTGCTGCTGCTGCTCCCGGTCTCGGCCCAGTTGTACGGCGCGGGAGCAGGAACCTCTTCGGCGGTGCCGTCATTCCCGGAAGGCGGGAACGCGGCGTCCATGAAAGCCGTTCGCCACTGGGACTCTTCTAATGGCAGGGCGAGGCAGGCAGGACAGGAAGACCGCTGACGGAGATGCTGCCAGCCGAGGCAGACGAAGCAGCGCTCGTGGTGATTGTTCTCCTGGAGAACGGTGCCGCAGGAGCGGCAGGTGAAGGGCCCGACGCCCGATGGCGATCCATCGCGGTCCATCTTGATCCGCAGGTCTTGACTGCGAACGTCTTGCAGGCTTCTGAAGGCTCAAGAGCTGAGTCAGAAGAAGGAAAGCCCGGTTTTATACCCTCTGAGAGGGGCGTGGTGCTGTGCCAGCACACGGGCAGGATTGGTGCGCAAGTTTCAGTTTGGTCTCAGTAGACTGACTGGCGCCAAGAGGAATACCAATAGCGAAGCCCGTAGGTGGGCTAAGCATATCACGAAGTACAACAATCACGTCACAACCAGTTTACATTCATCTTACGTGCGCATTCACACAACATGCGGTGAACAATAACAAAGATGAACAATAATAAAACATAATAATACAGCACAAAACATTCACACAAAGACAGAAAGGGCTAATTTGTTAATTATTAATCTTCCCCACAATATGTTATTTCTAGGATACTGGCATCACATCACTGATTAAATAAATCATTTGCTAAATTTTAGAGTATATTTACATTTCAGTAGCATTTCGTCAGGTCCTGGCTCCTCCGTCCAGCCCCAGTGGAGCCTCTACTCCTCAGCAGTTGTAATTGTTTGGGCTGATGTTGCATTGACATTTCTTCTTATGATGGTAGTTGGTGATGTTGTCGTAGATGTTGAATTCACAGTAGCTATTGACACTACTGTTAGCTAATCAGAATTAGTTGTCAGGCAAATATCCTCAAATGACAATTGCTGTCCTTACCAGTTATCATCAAGTGTAGTGATATCTTCCATCGGACACCCATTTTTTTTTTCTCTGTTGAAATTATAGTTTTAAAAAGCATGTCATAGACATTAGATTTGTGTTCATGCTTAAATCGCTTAAATCCTGAGAGTATAGATTTTGTCAAAAATTCTCTTTCAAAAACAAAAAAATACAGTCATCAGCTGAAACTGTGACTTTTTATATTCATTAAATTCAATATAAACAAGGACTTACTGCCCTTTAGAAGATACAATTTAAACTATCCATTTATTCATGATGATTCAGAATTTTAACAAACCTGGACTTGGTTGAAAACCGATCCTCCCCAGAAATCAAACAATATGTAACCTGCACTGAATCGTTTTTATTTCTTAGCACAGCGTTTCACCCTCACTGTCACTCGCTGTTGCATTGAAACAACAGCGGGGGGGGGGGGGGGGGGAGACGTTTACTTCGTGATTGAACTTCATATTTGCAAACAGACAAAAACAAAAACAAAACAAACTTGTCTTCAGAGGTTCCGCTCAGTTCACAAGGAAGCCGAAGTTTTATGATAATCATAACCAACTGATCAGGCTGAAGCTGGAAACTCCAAAGCCAAAACATTACACAAGATTAACATTTTTATGTGGTCGTTGCTGTGTAAAAACTCCAGAAGAATCAATGTGTTCACAGGACTGCTTCTTATTTAATCACACTGAAGTAACAACAGTGGTTGACACTCGTGCTGCAAACCGACTATCAGCAGAGTTTGCATGTTTTCTCCCACAGCCCAAAGTCATGCATTTGAGGTTGCAGTCCAGTGAGACTACTGACGGTCATGAAGTCATTACCCCTGGTTAAATCTCCCCCTCACATGCAGTACACAGAAGCAACCAGCAGATGTCACTGTAATGACTCTATCGAGTGCTCGAGAATCACTTGTCTCAAACTTCACCATCTGCAAGCAAAAGTGCAAAAAAATCACAATCAAAGTAAAAATGGCAAATAAAATCACAAATCCAAGAATTATTCCTGTTTGTTTTAACTTGTGTGAACAATATAGAATGCATGACAAGAGGGCAGACCTGAGCAATACAATGAAAATGATTTAACAATGACAGAAAAGTGGGATTATCTTGATTAAAAATCATCTCTGTCACTGTTGCAGTTGCATAAAGTGGATATAGTGATGCTATGTATTTCATGCTATGTATATCATAATTTCACCTGTCATATAATTCCATTCAAAAGCAATTTCAAGAATATAAGAGTGAATTCCTCCATGCATCTCTTCCTAGTTGTTCCCATAACAGACTTGATCTTCACAGACAGTAACTGCGATGCAAATCTATATGTTTCAACAAGCTGAATTGAAAAAATAAAATACATGAAAGCAGAAAATAGGTCAATATTAAGGCTTGATGAACATTTTTAAATGTATGTTTAAACATAAATGATTGTTGAAAGTGAAAAATAAAGTTATAATACTGCAATGAGTCTCACTTCATCCATTAGCCTGAATTTCTGTTTGTGACAGTTCAGTGTCTGAACTCAATCTGACTTTCAATCCAACGACAAAATCTGTGGGTAGAAAAATAGAGAAGCTCACAAAATACAACCGGTTAAAACATGATGGATTGAACGTTATAGGTGTATGTCTTGTGGTACTGATGAAAATATCCTGTACAAGAAAAATGTCAAAGACAAAGAAATGTGTACTTAAGAGGCCCTTCTGTTGTAAGAATTGGAATCAAGGGTTATGGTTTATATGGAAAGAACAGAAAGTTAAAGTTTGTCTTGGAATTCTGAATGATCTCTATGTACATTTATCTGCAATATGACCTTATAGTCATATCTACAACATAACATCTGTTATGTAAAGACTTTTTTTTTTTTTGTACAAAAATAGTTTTTCTAAACATCGTCCTTTAAACTACTGATTCCACATGAATCAAGACATCTCACCAGTGACTACAGTGATGCTGACTCCACTGCTTCTGACGTTCTCAAACACGGAGAAGACAGTGAATGAGTATTCAGTTGCAGAATTGAGAGATGAGACTGTGTGAGTTACTGGTCCGTCTCCATCTGGGGCTCTGATGTTTGTCTCAGTACCATTAAACTGGAGGATGAAGGTGATGTTGCTGTTCACTTTGCTCCACTGCAGAGTGACACTGCTCTCATTTTTTCCTGATACTTCAAGGCTGGTTATACTTGGAGGAGCTGTGAAAAAAAATTACAACGAAAAAAATTCCTTGTCAATTATTGTATCTGATTCAGAGGAAATTGGAGGTTTGGAGAACATAAATTAGATTATTTGCCTAAATTAAAGCTCGTGTCCGGAGTTTCCGTTGGTTTTCAATGTATGTATCATTTTTTAACAGAGTTTAAATGTGTCATTCTGGTTCGATACTATAATATAATTTTGGCATAAAGCAATATGCAAATTTATTCATGAGCTCTGCCTTCCTCTCATAGACCTCCATGTTATCCAAAAAAGCGCTGCTCAGCCTTCAGCCAATAGATTTCGAGCTTCCACTTTGTCATGCTGTCAATCAATGTGTGAGCGCAGCCAGAGAGCACGCGCACTCACCCAGGCAGAGGTGAGTTAGATATGCAGCAGCCGCCCCCCTTTCCTGGGATATATCCATTATCTGCTGAACATCCACCGTAAACAGCTAAACATGTAGGATGCTGTAGGAGTCGGCGGCTCTCTTTTTGACCCCACAGGTAATGCACGTGCACAATTAAAGGGGCGTGGCTTGGTCGCTCACGAAAGCAGAAGGAGGGCGGAACCTAGAGACGTAGGATTAGAAAAACCTCTCTTTCTTTCAAAACTCCGAACACAAGCTTTAATATAGTTTGGGTGAGCAATCAATTCTCCTGAACAGACCACCTGAAAAACTTAAATTTCTCTTCTTGAACAGTAGCAGTTCACAGGGTTAAGATAGGCTTCTGCTTCTGGTCTTGTTTTTCTTCTTGAACCTTCTCAAACTTTCATCACTGTGAAGATGCATGAGCATGCAACCACAAGCAAATCATACATAAAACATGCCATCCCTGGGTCTTTTACCTATTAATCCACCTGTGAGTTAATTCACGAAGATAATATCTCACCAGTGACTGCAGTGATGCTGATTCCACTGCTTCTGATGTCCTCAAATACCGAGTAAAGAGTGAATCTGTATTCAGTTGCAGCAGTGAGAGATGAGACTGTGTAAGTTATTGGTGTGAATCCAGCTGTAATGGGCGTCTCGACACCATCAAACTGGAGGATGAAGCTGACGTCGTCGTTCACTTTGTTCCACTGCAGAGTGATACTGGTCTCATCTTGTCTTGTTGACCTGAAGTTTTCTACATCAGCTGGAGTTGAGAACAACAAAACAACTGTTTGTGGCCGGGTCCATTTTAAGACACGCGAAGACCTTATGTTTTACCTGCTGTGTAACAGACGAACGGCAGCTGGATGGAGCAGCTTTCATCTGACCACAGTCCCGACTCAAACGATGTGGCGACGCACTGCTCTTCACCAGAGTCGGGCTGGCCACTGTCCCAGTTTCGATACAGTGAGACACTCCCGTCAGACCATATTTCTTTATGGAGACCAATCCACACAATGTTTCCATCTGCTATACTTCTGACCATTTCATTTTCTTTCTGGTTTCGAATGCTGTGGAGGGAAGAGCAGCAGATGTAAAAAAATATTCAACTGACAGTCCACTGCATGTTTCTTGGTGGGAACATGATGGAATCGCCCTTAGACTATATGCATGCCAACCATGACACCCCACACACACTCTCGGTGCATGCACGAGTTACTTTCCTTTTTCTCTTGAAATTCACCTTTAGTCAGCTGGGATCGACTCCAGCTCTGTGTGACTGTGACAAGATGGATGAATGGATGGAATGGACAGATGAGTGAATTAATACTGTACCTGGCCAGATCTACATAATTCTCTCTGCAGAACCTCTGAGCTTCTGTCCAATTGCTTAATGTTTCAATCCTGACAAACGTTGCTGTGCCATTCAGTGTACCTAGAAATACATGCACATTTTGTTTGTTTTCATAAAACTAGTTTCCAATAAAATAAAATTTGGAATATTTGACAATTCCTTATTCTACAGATTAAACCATTTTTTAACATGACCAAAGTATTGACATTTCTGGAAAATCTTGTCAAAAAGGCAATTCCTTGAAAAATCTCACTATAAAAACTCACCTTTGAAGCAGACAAACTGCCGTTTCACACTGCAAGACCTGTCATTCCACCTGCCAAGGTATGGACTCCTCCAAAACTCTACACAGTGTTGTGTTCCATATAAATTATTTGGCTGACCAGTGTCCCAATTTCTGTACATGTCTTCTCCTTCTCCATAGAAGCTGCTGTCAATTAACGACCACGTCCAGCTGTTTATCAGGTCGTCATGGAGACCGATCCAAGCCTTTCCTGTTCAAGTGAAGATATTCATACAACACGATTGAATTGAAACTTCCCACCATGCATTGCAGTACCTGTGCCATCCATGGTGCAGATGTTAAGAACTCACCTGCATAAATGGGGTTTAAAACTGCGTCAGCGTCAGCTGAGCTTTCAATGGTGGCCAGGTCCGTGAAGAGATCCTTGCACATGCGCTGAGCGTCAGTCCAGGTCAAAGGTGTGTTCACAAAGTTGTAGTGAAATTGGCCAAAAACCACATTGGCAAATGGTCCTAAAGCAAACCATAAAAATAAACAGCATATCAATGAAAAGTGTGCACTTCTTGGTTTGTTTGTCATCTATCAGCATTTCCCAGGTGGTTTTCTTCCAGTCCTTTTTGGTTGGAACATGGAACTCTGTTCACACCAGTGTGACAGTCTTTCCATGCTGTTATCTTAAACTTGATCTTCACTTAGGAATTGTTTCAAAAAGCCTCAGTTTTTATTTTTTGATCTGATCAGTAGTTTATGCAATAAACACGCTGATGTTTTTGTCAGTTCAAACTCTGTTCCTTGATGCTCATATAGGATATGTAAACACATTTTGAGGGTCTTTTACTTCAATGTGAAATTCTGTTTGTTATCCCATATTATAACTCAGAAATAGAAGACATTTTAGTTTCAGGTTCTTTCTTCATGCATTCTGGACACTCTCTCAGAAAAACCTCAACACCCTCAGATCTGCCACTGTTGATATTTTCCAGTGAATTTAAAGAGACAAGAAAAGTAATTAAATGTCAGAGGTTTCATGACAATGAAACAAAACTACTGTATTTGTGTAAAGTTCATAAACACGAGAAGGATGGCAACAGACTTCTCCACCAACTACGTGATTAAAACACACCTTTACCAAGAGTTCATACAGTGATTTTTTTTCTTGGTAAGCACACCTACAGCAGGTTCTCACTTATCTCTGTTCATCTGTGTTTTAATATTTTTGACTGGAAAAATTCCATGTCGCCACGCTTCCAGATCAGATCAGTCCCTGAGCATTACAACTTCCTTATCTTTGGATCATTGTAATTATTTTCTCCTATTTTTCTGGACTATGTTTCTCATCTGGAGAACTCTTCAATTGCTTTTATATTTGCTGTTCATAGACAAAATTTCTCTCATTAATTAACAATCAGTGTCAAATCACTGGATTATTCAACCCTGGAGTTGTTTTACATTAAGAACAATAAACTATCACATTAACTTTTTCAATCAACCTAATGCATGTTTTTATTTTTTAGAAAACGGATCAACTTACAGTTTGTCTCAGTACAGTAGGTGGTTAAGAACCAGTTTAACCACAGTTAATAAGCTGTAAATTCATTGTAGTCCAGAGAGACTCAAACAGATTGTGTTCTCTCATAATGCAAATCAAATAAATAACTTATAGGTGACAAGTAATCATGAAAGACTGGAACACAGCCCTCGACCTTTTCCCTAAACCTGAATGTACGTACGTACGCTCAAACATGGCAATCATTTTCTTAAGTAATTTTTTTTTAAGTACACACTCAGCACATAACTGTTCTTTAAAGTGCACCAACCTGTGAGAACAAAAACAAACAGCCACCACTCCATGAGGTAAACCTTTAAAAAGAAGCAACAATTATTTCATTTTAATGTATAATTTCTATCCACATTATTCATTTACATGTCACGTCCTATATGGAGCTTCAGGAAGAGTCTCAGTAAAAACAGATACCTTGAATATATGGTAAATATATTGGACTTACCATAGTCTCTGTAGCCTTCGAACTCCTGGGAACACTGCAGTGGCTACAGGCTTGTTTGGCTTATGTCAGTTTTCAGCAGATGTGAGTGTAAATAAAGCACCTAAAAATAGGTTTGAAAACATGCCAAGCTGGCGAAGACTGTGGCGCAGGAATGAGGAAGTAACTGAAAAGACAATATGACATGTGGGTCCTTTTTTCCTCTACAGTGTTCTGAGTGAATGGTATGCCAGCCTCGTCGTTTTTTTTTTTTTTCTCTTCCTACAAAACACAAAGTTATGGAGCCCCTAAAGGGACATCATTTTTTTTTTTTTTTTTTCCAGGGAGTTTTACGTGGTCACGTAAAACTTTAACGCTCCCGTGCGCATGCCGCCCAAATTTTGGGACAGTGTCGCGCGTACGCTGGTCAGTCACACTGGTATATGCACGGTGTAGTAATCCGTCCTTCATGACTAGTTTTCATGGATTGCATTTCAGGATTTGATTTGACATCTTCAGGCCATTTACCAGAGTTCATAGCCTGCTTGGCAATCTTTATTACCATGTCTTGACGTTGTGCTGTGATTAACTCCTGTTGGGGCATTTGGCTTAAGGTGTTCAGCTGCGTGCATGTGGGGTAGGCATATACTTCAGGGATGCACTCAGGACGGGCTACAAGTTGCTGAACACACTTGGGTGAGTCGGTAGGAGAGTCAAGAGTACCAACACGCTGGCAAATGGACTTAACACCAGAGCTCGAGATACTTTGCCACTCTGCCTCGTCTCTTGGTTCCATCCTGGACAACAGTTCTGCATCAACATTGCTCCGACCAGGTCGGGAAATGATGTCAAATTCATACAATGACAGGTCCGACAGCCACCGAAGCCCTATTGCATTAAGTTTGGCAGTGGTGAGGACATACCTAAGTGAATTATTGTCAGTGCGGACAGTTTAGCACTGACAGTAAAATGAGTTCCATACCAATAGTCATGGAACTTCTCAACTACAGCCCATTTTAAGGACAGGAACTCCAATTGATGGATGGGGTAGTTCCTTTCAGACGGACTTGGCTTGCGACTGGCAAATGCCACGGGTCTCAGTCTTTCTGGGTACTCTTGATAAAGGATAGCCCCAAGTCCACTTAAGCTGGCATCCACATGCAAGATGTATGGCTTGTTTGGATCAGCGAAAACTAACACAGGGGAATTAGTGAGACAATGTTTGATCTGGGTGAAAGCTTCGGTTCGTTCTGCTGAGCGCGAGGGAAGGGGAGGTGGAGAGATGACACTGGCAGGATCAAGCCTCCAATCTGAGAATACTGGTTCTCTGGACTGAAAGTATCAAAACTTCATTGCTGTTCCAAACCATAGAGTTTAAGATCCATACTTGTGTTTTGGATCTTCTTCTTTTTTGTTTTTTAAGCAGTATTTGCACCACCACAGCACACTCACTCACTGAAGCAGTGTTTCAGTAGTGGTTCATCAGGTCCTGTCTCCTCCGTCCAGCCCCCAGTTGAGCCTCTGCTGGTTCCCTCCTGTGGTCCTCTCGTGGTGCCGGCACATCAAAAGTAACTCAATCAAATCAAATCGGCCAATTCAATATTTTGTAAAACTGCACAGGCCAAAATAAAGTCACTCACCTTTTCGGGGCTAAACAGCAGCGTTTCCCCCACTGGGTCTGAGCGTCAGAGGCTGCAGCAGGGTGTGCGCCTTTGCACACTTTTAAAACTGCGCTCCTCTCCGTGGCAGGATGAACCAGCAGAGTTACTGAAAGTTGAAAATCCTTCATTAATCCCACAAGGGGAAATTTTATTAGATATTCTTTCATGGCATTATCTTAGTTTTTATTCTTTTACTTTTTAATCTGTACTTAATTTTTGCTTGCTTGTGCGTTATGACATGTTTAAGGTTTTCTTTATAATTATTTTCATGCTCCGCCAGGTTTTTCTGTGCTGCACTCTAGAACTCTATAAAGAACTCTGTACAGACCAGTGTGTGCGTAGATGTCCGCAGAGGGATCTGCATGGACAGGAGCGTTAAAACTTTTACGTGCTCACGTAACCAACTTTACGCACGCACGTAAAAGTTTTAAAGGCATGCGTAAAGTTTAAGGATAGACCAATTATCGGCCTGGCCGATAATATTGGCCGATATTGAACATTTTTCTAATAATCGGTATTGGCCTTTTTTTCCACCAATAGCCGATAAAATAAATGTATTTAAAAACGTGCTCTTTGGATCATATATACAGCCGTCTCTCTCTCTCTCTGCCTGGAGTCACTACTCTGGGCTGTGTAATAGTGTCCCACCCACAGCTAAATTTTGACGCCAAAATGTTCATTTTTACTGCAAATGAATATCGGTTCGACATATCGGTTATCGGTTTCCATAAGTACCAATAATTGGCATCGGCATCGGCCCTAAAAAAGCCATATCGGTCGATCCTTAGTAAAGTTAAAAAAAAAACAACACATTGATGTCCCTTTAGTGCAGGGGTAGGCAATTAGATTTGGCGGCGGGCCACTTTTTTTGGGGGCACTTCAATCGCGGGCCAAGGGGTCTCCGGCTCGCGCGCGTCCATCCGCGGACTGGACGTATTTAACGCGACTGCATTTGCGCAACAAGTAACACCGCGCCGCGCTACATGCAAAACTTGTCGCTGGTGTGTGAATTCATTCGCGGGACGCGTCACGCTGGTACAAATATGCAACACAGAACATCCTGCTGAAACATCACAGCTCCTCCTCGCCGTCTCCTGCACAGCAGCAGTGGTCAGGATTCTTCGGATGTTTGTCCCACAGTCCTGTGTGCACCCGGCTGTCTGTGTGTGTGTGTGTGTGTGTGTGTGTGTGTGTGTGTGTGTGTGTGTGTGTGCGCATACTGATCGATGGTGCGGGTTTTGTTCTTTTTTGTTTTTATTACTGTTTCTACTGTTCAGCACTTTTATGAAAACGAGTAGTACTTTTACAAATAGAGATTGAGATGCTCCGCCTGCCACCGTCGCTGCTCTGTATCTGGCATGAGGAAGTCCGCTCCGGTTGCAGCGAGGCGCCGGCATCGCTTCTGGCTGCATGCTGCCCTCCGGAGGCGGTCTGAGCTCGGTGAGTTCCACCGTCTTCTGCAGGAGCTGCGCCTGGACAGCCGGTTCCAGCGCTGCTTCAGGCTGACGCCCGGTTTCCACCAGAAGCGGTGAACAAGTGAGATCGCGCACTCCGCTCGCCTTGGCATCATGCCAACTGTTCTGCGTGGTCGGAGCTCTGCTGCCCTCCGTCAGCATGTCTGTGAAGACCTCCACGCTGATAGGCTGTCCTGGCGTAAATTCGTTTGAAAGGTTCAATTATTTCAACTCGAGCGACAAGCAATGGAGCGGCGGGCGGCAGCGAGTGGCAATGCAAGTCGACGGGCCCGCGGATTTTTCCCTGGAAACGCTCGCCGCTGGCCGCTCACCGCGTCATCGCTCGCCGTCCGCCGCTCAAGGTTGAGCGACAATCGCGTCATTACATTGACTTTGTGAAACACACACTCAAACTTACTAGAGAATAAATACACACAGTGAGCTCAGTGCAGCGCACTCACTTGCGCTCTCTGTTCACCAGACGAGGTGCCACTCCTCTTTATTTTTCAGTGACGAACCGGCAACCACAACTAAACAACACATCCCTCGAAGATTGTCTATTGCAACACAATGACAGATATCCAGGGGTTAAAGTAAAAAAAAATGATTTGACTGAAAATTTTCGAACATTTTTTTTTAAGTGAAACTTTGGGCTTTCTTCTCAATTTAGATTTCAACAATGTCCTTTATAACAAACAGCATCCATCTTATGGTACAGCCAAATCCACACCACGGTTACATTTCTCTTAAGAGTCATAAATTTGTATTAATTGAATCTTTTGTTTTGACTGATTTGCTCTCTTTTTTTAAAACAGGGGTTTAAGAGCATCTCTTTATAAAGATAAAACTGTCCAGAAAGGATTATTGAATTGCTCTGATATTTATACCCTCAAATGGAGGCTGAATGGACTCAAATATTTGTGACAACCTCTATATGTCAGTGGCTGCATACTGGTTGACTCTGTAGGATACATCTGTACTTAAATTCCTCCTCATCTCTCTCTAAGGCACACACAACGGCTAGTGGATGCCCCGTGCACGCCACTCATGTGGGTTAAGTAGCACAGATTTTTGTCATAGTTTAACACACAACCACATCTATGCACACACTGATAACTGACAATCTGTGAAGTTTTTCACATTTTGTAAATAAAAAGTGTTTAGCCCTGCAACCTCGCCTCTTCGCCGGTCTTTGTTGCAGACTTGGAGCTCCTGGTTGTAAAACACACAGCTTCACTGCAAGGTAAGGCTGGGCTCTGTGCAGGTAGGTAAAACAGTCTCTCTGGTCTCTTCAATGCTTTAAGAGCAGAAGAAACCAGTATTAATGAAATCATAGATATGAATCAATATAATTAGACTGGGAAATATTAAAAAAGACTGTCTTGAGTTTGAAACTGTTTAATACAAAAATAAAATCTTTATTGACAATGATATTCTGCAATAAAATCATTCAGGAACTGACAAGAATTTGTAGTGAAAATAAAACTGCATGAAACTGAAGAGGAGAAAAGACAAAAGAAAGTGTAAAGCCGGCCTCCACACAGTCTCCAGAATGAGGAGGAGACTTTGACAGGGTTTCCTCATCCTTGATCCCACCAGCATCTTTGTCCACCTGCCACAGTAAAAACAAAAACGGAAATTATAAAAGAAAACACCACTGAACAAGCCCTAAAATAGTATATTAATATAATATATAATCAGGAAGCAGTCTTGGGTGTTTTACTTGTCATCTATAGGATAACGCCTGTTAAAGCTGTAACAAAGCAGAACCTTCTTGCAGTCAGCATCAAACAAAACATTTTTTTCCAATTCAGGAAGACCTTAAATTTCACTGTGGTTCACTTCAAGTCCCAATTTCTCATTTACTGTGTCATAATTCATTCATTTTAACTTAATTTTGTAAAGAAAAAAAACACAATCAAAGAGTCTGTCGTTTTTGTTTCACTGTGAATTCAGACAAAACATGAGTGAATTTATTTTATTTTATTTGGATGTTTCAGACTTCCAAATACATCTAAAGTTTCTCAAGCAGGTTTCAGTCACCTTGCTCTTGTAAGTTAACATTGCCTGTGACTGATGATTCTGTCAACATAGAATAATTTAAACAGTGACTTCTATATCTTTTTCTGTAATGAGCATGAGGCTATGGCTGTACAGCTACAGTATATGTATGTAATTGCAAGTAATAGCAGTGTGTATCAGTTACCTGTTCTTCTGCCATTGTTCCCACGAAGAAATGACTTCCAGCAGGTTGGTGAACACAGGGTGAAAAGTTTGCCACGCTCCGTCCTCTACAGGCATCGCTGTAGCTGTTCTAAAAATAGAATCGCCGTCGATGCCATCGCTGCAGCTGTGCAATATTTCTCCAACTCGTATCTTAAAGCACTGAAGCCCACTGGCTGAGGGCGCAGTAACATTCTCCGACCTGAGCATTACCTAGGCAAGCCCTCTGAGTCCCCTGACATGATGGAGTCCGAGTTTTAACTTGAGCGGGCCTGAAAACGGACAGCCTCCATGCATTGGTTCACAGACCCCGAGGACACGCTCTGACTCCCGCGGTGTCCTCCCCCGGCTGGAGCTAGCTAGCCTGAATAAGTAGCTCCTGATGTCTTGTGTGCTTTTAACGCTGCATTGTTCTTGTAGATTGTGTAAATCAGGTCATGTCTTCAAAACCGCAATGATGAATGTATTCCTTACAGCGGAGAAACTCTTCTTCGGCTGTTAATTCAAGGCAATGTGAATATGTACATGTACTTCCCGCATCACCTACAAAATAAATGTCCCCATGTACTCCTGCTATCAGGATACATTTATTGTGACGAGGTGCGACAACAACAAAGCCTGTAACCTTGTGCATATGACATTTTAGACCAAATGAATGAAACAACTTCATTGACAAAGCACGCAAGCCAGAAAAAGAGGCACCCAGTCAATATGCGCTTATGATACGTTTTTTTTTTTCTTAATTTTTTCAACTGACGGAATTCCGTCGTGGCAACGGAACTCTTTAAGCCCTGGATATCGCACTCTCACAGGGGTGCGTGCGTCCGCTCGACGGCCCGGGGTAATGCGTGCGTTAATGCGTTTGTGCGCGCGCGTGTTGGGATCCTCTCGCGGGCCAGATTGGACGGTTCGGCGGGCCACATTTGGCCCGCGGGCCGCTAATTGCCGACCCCTGCTTTAGTGGATCCGTAAAGCAGCACAGAAATCAAAGTTCAACTGAAAATGAACATTATATTCTTCTCTTTGACTGGGGCTGTAATGAAGTAACTTTTTTTTGCTTTTGGATTTAAACAGTATCTATTTTGATTTCTCGTTACATTCTTTCAAAAAAACATTTCCTGATCATGAAACATGATCTGGGGAATGAAGAAGCTTTGTTCTGTTTGACCTGATGTTTTGATAACCACTTAACTGCTATTTCAGTCCAGCTTTAAAAGGAAGCAATCACCATTCGATGTCACACGGGTTTTCCCATCACCACTGAATAAACACAATATTACACAATGTAGTTAAAATGTTTAATCATCTGATGCTTTCTATTTGTGATTATTGTCAGAACATTTTGTCAACAAACAAATAAAAAAATAGAATATTTTCTCAACGTGTTCACAGAACTGCTTCTTATTAAATCACACTGAATTTTCACTGGGACTGAGTCAACATATTAACAGACTAGCAGTGGGGCCACTGCCTGCCGATACCTTCCTCATTTGTATGGAAACACTGAATTGAGACTCAAACTTGAGGGAGATCATTTCAACATAATTTCGTTTTTAAACTTCAGTAAAACTGCTCCATCTGGACTTGCCATTTGAGCTCATTGATTTGGTTTGAAAGATCCAGAAGAAACAATGGATATGATACAGCAGCACATTCAGAAGTTATTTAGAAGGGAAATATTTTGGACTTTGCAGGTGATTACACTTAATTACACTTAATTGCACTTAATTTGTTCCTCCTTTTCATTTAAAAAAAATGTTTTTGAGTGAAAATATTTTTTTTTTTGTATTTTATTCATTTTATTAACAACAGTCCATTATGTGTATGCGTCTCTGTGCTGGTAAGACAACAGAAAAGAGATATCTGATGTATGCACAGTGGTGCGGTGGTTGACACTCTTGCTGCAAATCAACTCCCTGCAGAGTTTGTATATTTTCTCCTCGTACTCCAGTTTTCTCCCACAGCCTAAAGTCATGCATTTGAGGTTGCTGTCCAGTGAGACTAGTGACGGTCATGAAGTCATGACTAGGGATGTGCCAATTTACGATATAATCGCGATTTACGATATTGGACAGCCGAGATTATCATATCACGTCATTTACAAGATATCGTCTGTTTCATCTGGAGACAAGCCCGTTACCGAAACAGCTATTGATCTAACCCAAGGTCTCAAAGCCTCTACAGCAAAATGTACTGCAAACCACCACAAAAGTCCCAGATCCATAGAAAACCCCTAAAGTAAGTAATTTTATTAGGCATTAACGCGTTTGGCCGACAGACACTGTACCGCCCCCCTCAGCGCACCTCCCGACACAAAACGCAACAGAACCAGAGATCCGTGTGCTCCATCCCAACGTACTGGGCCTCGCGTGAAACTAGAAAAGCTGCTCTTTAAGAGACACCAGGCAGAATCTTCTCTGAGCCGACCGCCTCCCGTCAGCGGCAAAACAAACCCAAAACCGATCTTTACATTTCACAGCCAGCGCCTCAGATTGCACGTTTCTCTCACACTTCTTCGCCAAATCTCAAAGCTATTCACACCAAACACAACATGTTTTATTTCCTTACCGTTTTGTGGTCATTTTCCACCTATCCACGCTCTCCTCTGACCAAAACTAACTTCATAATCCTCTGCAGTAGTGACAGCGCGTCATGCGCCTGAATGTTATTGTCGCCATCTTGTGGGCTTGTCGTTAATCTTGGGAGTTTAAATAAAGTTTGTTGACATTCGTTCGCGTCTGGTGAGCGTTCATACGATACGATACACGTGACTGAGGCATCATCCAGCTGGGAGACATCTTTTAGCATAACCGCACGAGCGCCGCCGCCATCTTGGTTCTAAAAGACGCAGCAGTGCGCACTGCAGAGCGAGACACACGCGACACACACAATCAGTGATTGTTTCTGTGATATGTGGCAATTTTTTTATTCTGAAACGTGCACATTTATCTTCATTGTGCGTTTCTACAGCTTATTGCACATTGTTTTTGTTTTTTTCTTCATGTGTTTACATGTTGCAAAGGGGATTTTTTTTTTGTTTTCCCTGTCATATAATTGGCTATTTTTGTATTGATTTTATTATTATAAATATATTTCAGTTGGAAAGTAAATGCTATGGCTCAGTCATTTATTAAAAAAGTATTTTGTACTGTGCACAATACTGTGCAAAATTATAAGTTCCTGCACAAAAACTGCAGAAATGTATGATATAGTGGCTAAATATCAGAGCCAAAGGCTGAATTGCATACAGACTCCTGTAGTGGAAATTAAAAGTATTTTAAAGTCAGATTCCTTTCAAATAAGTTATAAACCTACTTATTTTAGTTTGGCATAGGTTGGTCTCCAAATGGCCAAATGAAGGGTTCTCCTGGTTCTATCCAAAGTAAACACTATAAAATCTGTGTGCTTTATGCTGATCTCATGAAACCTGGTCCAGTTGTAGTTCAGGAGCTGCTGAATGCAGTCAGTGGCAGCTTTATGGCTACTTCATTGTTATCATGGTGTTTTTCAGTATGGAATCTGGAAAAAAAAATAGGCGAGAGTAAAGTTTCATTTTTTCCCTCTACTTTATCAAAATGTGCTCAGGCATGTTAAAATGCACAGTGTTGTTGACAGATATTGATGGATTTCACAATGTTTTGGGGCATTTTCAATAGAATTAAAAGCAACGCACCAAATATCGTGATAATATCGTGAATCGTGATATTTTGGGCCACCAATATCGTGATATCAAATTTTCATATCGGCACATGCCTAGTCATGACCCCTGGTTAAATCTTCCTTCGTATGCAGTACACAGAACTAACCAGCAGACGTCACTGTAATGGAGTGTTTGAGAATCACTTGTCTCAAACTTCACCACCTCCAAGCAAAAGTGCAAAAAATCCACAGGACAAAATCACAATCATAGGAAAAATGGTAAATAAAATCACAAATCCAAGAATTAGTCCTGTTTGTTTTAATTTGTGCGAACAATATAGTATACATGACAAGCAGTGGCGGCGCCAGAGTATTTTTTCTGGTGGGGCTGACCCATATTGTGGCAGGGCTCCAAAAAATGGCAGAAATTCAATGTGAATGTAAATGTAAAATAAAACAACACCCCGGCTTGATCTAGATGCAGTGAGAACACGGTCGCTCCCTCATTCGAGCAAACTTTCCTCGTTTGCCGCACTTTTGTCCGTGTGAGGCTTCCGTAGCGCACGACACAAACCGTTATTCTGAGCACGCACATCAAGCACGGCGAAGAGCCTGCCCTGTGCTTCCTTCTGAAAGTCAGCAATTTGTATGGCCTGCGGAAAAATCATGTACAACAGAACAACCGTTCTGGCTGCGTTCCGTCTCCGGTCCGGATCCACCGCAGCACTGTCTGCGGTGCCTCTGCAGTCTGCTGGAGGAGGTTGCCAGATCTGTCGCTATCCCCCGTAAACATTATGGAACCCGTTCAACTCAATCGAAAGCAGCCCAAACCGCCATATCGGTTGAAAATCCACGTTTAAACCGTATTTGTATAATAAAAAAAACACGCCATAAACACATAATCATTTCATCAACCCGTCCGACGTGTTCAATAAAGAAGCTTGATTTGGGAGAAACCCGCCCAATCTGGCAACACAGAGCCGCTCCATACAGCTGTATTCCACAGAACAACCAAGAATCTAAACACAGCTCCAAAAAATTAAGAATGCAGGCAGCAAGAGCGCATCGAGGAGGCAAACCACAGGCAGCAGTCAGGAAAATAATATACAATATTAAACTCACCAGGCTGATTTTCACAGAAGTACAATATTCCGGTTTTTTGACTGGAGGCAAAAACTACAGGTGCACAGGTCCGCTGCTCTGTACTGAATCTCACTCCACCACTCTTCTGCACGTTTGTCTGATTTATGGATGAAAGCTCAAGAGCGGGAGTTTGGAGCTGGTCAGACATGAATTTTGTGACCCGGAAAAGCTCCTCGAAAACCGTGAGAAGCAGGACAAACTGTTCACCAACAAGACGGACCGTCCGGCGACGTTTAAAAACAAATGTGTCGATGTTTTGACCAGCTTACTACCGTTAACTTAATCACGGGTGACTATGAGCTACCAATACAAATTACAGCCAGGTTGGCTAAGGCGCGCTCACATGAGTGACGTAGTACATAGCAGGACCCCAGAGTGACAGCTCAGCTGTCCTAGCAGATGCCTATCTGAATGCCGTTACATGCGCTGCAGTGGCGCTGTTGGATTTAAAACTTTTATTTTTTCTTGGTTGGCTTATGGTAGGGTTAATACAATTCTTGGTGGGGCTTTAGTCCAACCAAGCCCTACCCTGGCGCTGGCTATGATGACAAGATGGCAGACCTGAGCAATACAATAAAAATGACAGACAAGGACAGAACAAGGACAAAAAGGACAGAAAAGTGGTATTATCTTGATTAAAAATCCTCCCTGTCACTGTTGCAGTTGCATAAAGTGGACAAAGTGATGCTATGTATTTATTTCATAATTTCATCTGTTATATAATTCCATTAAAAAGCTATTTCAATATAAAATTGTAAAACCCTCCATGCATCTCCTCCTAGTCGTTTGAAGTAACAGACTTGATCTTCACAGACAATAACTGTGATGCCACCGATCCATATCTTTCGACGAGCTGAATTGAAAAAAATAAAACACATGAAAGCAGAAAATAGGTCAATATTAAGGCTTGATTAACATTTTTAAATGTATGTTTAAACATTAATGGTTGTTGAAAGTTGAAAATAAAGTGATAATTCTGCAGTGAGTCTCACCTCTTCCATTAGAGCCTGAATTTCTGCTTGTGACAGTTCAGTGTCTGAACTCAACCTGACTTTCAATCCAACGACAAAATCTGTAGGTAGAAAAATAGAGAAGCTCGCAAAATACAACCCTGTACCTGGTTAAAACATGATGGATTGAACTTTATAGATGTATGTTTTGAGGTATTTCTGCAATGAGGAGCTGATGAAAACATCCTGCACAAGAAAAATCTCAAAGACAAGAAGTGTATACTTACGAGGCCCTTCTGTTGTAGGAAGTGGAGTCAAGGGTTATGGTTTACATGGAAAGAAGTAAACTGAAAGTTAAAGTTTGTCTTGGACTTCTGAAGGATCTCTATGTACAGTTATCTGCAATATGATTTCATAGTCATATCTGTGACATAACATCTCTTATATAAAGAAAAAACACTTCTGTTTTTGCACAAAAATATTTTTTCTAAACATTGTCCATTAAACTACTGATTTCACATGAATCAAGACATCTCACCAGTGACTGCAGTGATGCTGACTCCACTGCTTCTGACGTTCTCAAACACGGAGAAGACAGCGAAATTGTATTTTGTTGAAGGAGTGAGAGATGAGACTGTGTGAGTTACTGGTCCGTCTCCATCTGGTGTTGTGATGTTTGTCTCAGTACCATTAAACTGGAGGATGAAGCTGATGTTGTTGTTCACTTTGCTCCACTGCAGAGTAACACTGCTCTCCTTTTGTCCTGTTGACCTCAAGTCTTCTACATTAGCTGGAGCTGAGAATGACAGAACAACTTACTTAGTATAAATAGTAGAAATGATATTGTATGACCAAACGTGATGACGCTTCTTCTTTTTAGTAGCTATTTATTCACCTACTATCCTCTGCCAGCTTGGTCTGGGCTTGATCTCCATGGTGTCAGGCTTCCCTCTGTGGCTGTGTAGTCTGTCCCCCTTGTTTTATAATTATTCTGATGTAGTTCTCCTGTTTCTCTGTGTCTATACCCTCTCTTTCAGTGTGTCATTGCCAGATATTTCACTGTACCCTGAGTCATCGTCATGTCATGCTTTTCATTTCAACCACATCCTGGATCACCAACCTCCACACCTGTTCTGTACTCTGGTTTTGCGGTTTGGACATCTCTGTTCTGGATTTTTGAATGGACTTGTGACCTCAGTGTCTGAATCTCTCTTCCTAGGTGTTCCTCAATGACAGTGTTATTTAATTTCCCCTTAACTGTGGTTTCTACCTCCCTCAGTGGACTGCATTCAATTGACCCAACTGACTTCTAAGGAAATACTGATTGATGTGGTTACTCTGCAACTTCATTACTACACACTTTTTCTTGCTCTGAGTGCTAAAGCCTTTCTTTCATGTTGCTTTATCCCAGTGATAATGACAAACTTAAAGCACCTTTTTTCTAACAAACTATTTTGACCTTGAGCTGAAAACAAGGTGGATGCAGGTGTGTGACCATTACTGTTGTGGTTACAGAGGTCAGTGACACCTGGATTAATCAGCTCGTCCTGTCATGAAAGACAGGAAACAAGGAGCCTCCTGAAGTTCAGGAAGTGGTGAAATTGTGCGTAGAGTCCATAACATCATTAAAAGACTTTCATTGTTGTTGTATTGTGCGGTGAAGGCCACTGACTCTTTGTCAGAGTTGCAAATATAAGCACACAGACAAATCCACACACATAAAATGAAGGTACCATAAATTCTCTTATAGTAGCCCGGGCTTTTATTTGTCTCAACTGTAGCTGGCACCAGGCTGTTAATGAAAGGAGGCATGCATAAGAGAGATTCCAACACAGAATGTGATGTTGTTATTCTTGTGCGAGCACATGCAATTGGTGTACTTGTTGGTAAACGGTGACTGGTAGACTTGAAGAAGGAATAAATTTATAGGTACGAATCATCAGTAGTGTTCCTCTGGGTCATAGGGTGTTTCGGCCTTTAATACTATACACCCTCTCCAGAGGCGGCCAGCTGCAGGATGATCAGTCCTGAGCTTGCGGCCCAAGTCCAATTAGTCATGAGTCACCTTTGATGTCCACATACCTCCTGTCTCACTACTTAGGGGCCCAACTGTGGTCACTCCTCTTCAGCCAGAGCCACTGGCTGCTCCTTTCGGCTACTTCTGACGCAGCTTTAACGGCTGTGCACTGGCTGTGGCCCCTCACTCCCAGGTCCGCCACAAGCTTTATGGTGGATGTTCCAATAAAGCCTCTGCACCCACTGGGCGAATTTCAGCATTCCAGCCATGATTTCGAGCTTCCGTGGCCAGCTCAAAATACCGCAGGTGCTTCCACTTATATACCTCCTCCATGGAGTCCTCCCAGGGTACCGTGAGCTCAACTATATACACCTTCTTTAAGGAAGAGGACCAGAGCACCAGGTCAGGCGTCAACATGGTAGTGGCGAGGGGAAGACCAGCTGTTTGCCAACATCTGCCAGCATCTTCCAGTCGTGTGCTGGGCACAGCTGGCTTCTCTCTGATGAAGTAGAGTTGCTCCTGCCAGCAGCGGTTCCTTCGCGGATGAAAGCAGTTCTCCATGAGGTATTAGATGTTGACACTGTTAGGACGTTAATTCTGGATCGTTTTCTCTCCAGTGTGGAAGGCAAGCTCTTACAAGACTTTCTCCGTGCCTCCAAGGTGCACCGTCCCTGGGTGAGGCTGGTTCTGCACCCTGTGAGTATGTGACGGAGGGAGGCTGGCTTGGTGCACAGGAAGCAGGCAGGATTTTTACCAAACCACTGGTGGAGATTATATGGTGTTGGGTGGACATCGTATGTGGCTCTGATGGCGAAGCTCAGTTCCTTGAGTCCATAGCCCATACATCGCTCCAACTCGGCTTCCTTCTTTCGCTCCTTCCACCATGTCCACAGACCCTGTTACCAAGGGCAACTGACTGGGTCCATCTTGCCGCCTCCTCCTGACGCCGCACTTCCTCACCCACCATCATTTCTCATGCTGGGCTGCAGTGGCACTTCCCAGCTGGACGGTAACTGTTAATGCAAGACCTCCTCTTCCTTGCTGAACATTCCCCACATGTCAGCATGTCTAAGAGCTGCTGTTGCCTCTCTACCGCTCTTGCTGGTGCCACTTACGCCCAGTAGCCAAGGTAGGTGCATTGTCCCTAACCACTTGATCTTTGGATTCATTCAAGGCATTTGCAGACGTCCTTTTGGCGCACTTAAACTCCTGCGTAAGGCTGGTGAGAGGCAGCCTGAGGACACTGTCTCCATACAGGCCTATTGGTGGTGAGGCAGCATGGAGCTCTGAGCCACTTCTGATGTAGACAGTGAACTCCTCTCCGCTTTTCTACTCTTGAAAACTGCACCTCCTAAACTGCCAAGGGCCACAACACCCGGGGTAGCAGGCCAAACTGGAAGCACCAGGACTTTAATTTCCCAGGCAGTTGGGTATTGTCAATTGCCAGTAGGCCTGCATTGATGTCGTTGCACAGTTGCTTCACCTGGTTCTTATCTTTCAGGCTTGCATTATAGTGCCTTCCCAGGCTTTTGACAGGTTGCTCAGATACAGTGGGGATTGGATCATCTCTGATGAAGAACCACAGGTCTTCAAGCACTCCCTTCACCACCATGGAGGCTCTAAGAGGAGGGAAGTGGCGGCAAGAGCCGAGTCTCTGTCCTCCAACCCATTTTGAGGCTTGGATGATGACCTCCATCGCCATGATGAACGCCAAGGGAGATACGGTATATCCGGCCATGATGACTACTTCCAGGTGTTGCCACGAGGTGGTAAATTCAGGTGTAGAGAAGCAAAATTGCAGGTCATGAAAGTAGTCTTTGATCAGGGTTATGATGGTGTCCAGGATGTTAAAGAGGCTTATATTTTAAAATTTTCAAAAAGACCAGAAAGATCTTTTGTGTCAGTTTGAACCAGTAAAACGTACTGAGCTCATTTCTGAAAACAAGTATCAAACAATACTAAACAGTAAAAACTGTAGTGCAGTTTAGAGCTGGGCCATATATCGAATTAATTCAATTAATTCAATTTTATTTTTCAATCAATGTGAAAAAAATTTAATCTCAACATCGAGTTTTCTGTCCCTCTGCCATTTTTACCGGACGCGTGTAATACCAGGAGGACTGGGGCTGTAGCACAGACTACTGTCAGTACAGCACCGTAGCGCTTCACAGAAAAAAAGAAAATACAAAAAAAAAAGCTTATATTGGGAGGCGGCTTTTATTAGCTTTCTTCAAAGATGCACCCGGTCATTAAAGGAGACGGGTTTTAATGGAATACAGGTCATTATTAGAGGATTTACGGTATATATTTTTTCAAATGACAATGAGTGTGGTTATGTGGTGTTTTAAATTCAGAATTGGTTTATTCTGTGTTAAGTAATTCAGAATTATATTCATGACCATCATGGTTCGCATGGGAAAAACAAAGGATTAAATCCTCTCTCCACGCCGGGGTCTGTGAAGCATTCTGATTGGACAGGGGTGGCCATGACGTGCTTCTCCCAGAAGTAAACAGTGTCTCTTCTTCCTTTCAAACAAGATGGCGACGCACACAGTTGCAGCAGCTCAGTGGTTCACTAGTTGGATGTGGTTTTCGTTGTATATGTTTGTCTACGTGTTTGTTTTGTGCATGTTCTGCTGAGCAAATATCACCTTCAGCCGACATGAAATTCTGAAGATTGGAATATGCTCCGAAGGGAAAGTGACACGCCGGTTCACAGCCGAGTGTGAAGCGACAGGGATGAGAATGAGGATCAGCACCTCCAAATCCGAGGCCATGGTCCCTCGACCGGAAGAAGGTGGCTTGCCCTCTCCAGGTCGGTGGAGAGACTCTGGTCCAAGTGGAGGAGATGAAGTATCTTGGGGTCTTGTTCACGAGTGAGGGACGGATGGAGCGTGAGATTGACAGGCAGATCGGTGATGCGGTCGTTGTATCGGTCCGTCGTGGTGAAGAAGGAGCTGAGCCGAAAGGCGAAGCTCTCGATTTACCGGTCAATCTACGTTCCCACCCTCATCTATGGTCATGAACTTTGGGTCATGACCGAAAGGACAAGATCCCGGATACAAGCAGCTGAAATGAGCTTCCTCCGTAGGGTGGCTGAGCGCTCCCTTAGAGATAGAGATAGGGAGGAGCTCGGAGTAGAGCCGCTACTCCTCCACATCGAGAGGGGCCAGCTGGGGTGGATTGGGCATCTGGTTAGGATGCCTCCTGGACGCCTCCCTAGGGAGGTGTTCCGGGCATGTCCCACTGGGAGGAGACCCCGGGGAAGACGTAGGAAACGTTGGAGAGACCATGTCTCTCGGCTAGCCTGGGAACGCCTTGGGATCCTCCCAGAGGAGCTGGAGGAAGTGTCTGGGGACAGGGAAGTTTGGGCATCCCTGCTGAGACTGCTGCCCCCACGACCCGGCCCCAGATAAGTGGTAGAAAATGGATGGATGGATGGATGGGAAAGTGACAAGGGAGTTTCTCCGATCTAAAAAGGTCCCTGTGGAGAGAGCAAAGAGCCCCAGCTTTACTTGGATTACCATCCCCAGGGGGAGGAGGCGTAGGTGGCGGAAGGAGAGGAAGCAAAAGCAGGGCTGGCGTGCTAGTGAGGTTAAAGAGGCAGATATTCCACCTGATGCAAATGCTAACTTAGATATAGGATTGTTACATACTAGCATCAGCCACACAAAGAGCATCTACCCTGATGCCGTGCAAGTTGTAGCGCGGGATTTCAATCAAGCGTACTTAAAGGCAGCACTCCCTAAATTCCATCAGTGCCTTAAATGTGCTACGAGGAGAGTGAACACACCGGACAAGGTCTATTAAAATATCAAACTGGGCTACAGAGCTAGACCTCTTTCACATCTGGGTCTGTCTGATCATTTGTCCATGCTATTGATTCCCGCATACCCGCATCCTCAGGAAAACTGCTCCCATCATCTCCAAGACTGTTGCCACTTGGCCGGAAGATGCCTCCCAGCAGCTGCCGGACTGCTTTGACAGGACTAATTGGAAAGTTTTCGAACATCACCACCTGAAGTTGTTCACAGATAGTGTACTGTGCTATATCAAAAACTGCATAGACACCATCACAGTGAACAAAAAGATCCGTGTCTTCGTCAACCAGAAGCCCTGGATGAATTGGGAGGTCGAGCAACTGCTGTGGGAGAGAAACACTGTCTTCTAGGGCTGAAACAATTCATCGAATAAATCGAATAATTCGATTATAAAAAAAGCTTCGAATTAAATTCTGTTGCTTCGGGGATTCGTTTATTAATTGTGTAAAGTGAAACTACTGTGAAACCGCTAGCGTGTAGCGCCCAGAACTAAAGCGCAGCATGTTTCCACACAAGAGTGTAAGCCGCACGGACATGTCGGAGCAAGCAGATGGAGCACAGCGCGGTGAAACGACGCGAGAAATGGATAAAGCTGAGTTCACACCGCCAGATGCTTTCCGTGATTTTGCATCAAAATACAATTGAAAACAAATGGGAACGCACGTTCCACCAGCGACGAGACACATTTTCGCGGCGCGTTGGGGCGTTGAAGAGCAGAATGAAGAAAATGCTGGTGAAAAGGAGCAAGGACAACAAGAAAACACCAGAAAATGTGAAAAGTTTGGGACAACTTTAAATGAAAAAAAAAGAAGAGTTCGGTGCAAACTTTGCACTGCCAAGCGGAGCTGGCGTATTATAACAGCACCACGTCGATGCTAAAAAAAAAAGTGACTGTATTCTTAAATTGTTGTTTTGCACTCCTTTGAATGCACTTTAAATTTTAGGGCAGCTGTCAGTTTAAAAAGGTGAATGTGCTGTTTTGGACTCAGCCTGAGTATTACTATTTTTGTTTGTTTTTTGCACAAGACAGATGGCAAATGAATATCAAAAGGAATTGTTTGATAATACTAAATATTGCCTGCTGTACTTGAAGTGTTTTTTAATAATCAGCTTTCATGTGCATTTTTTTTATAATGAAGGTAAGACCTTAGCCCTCTCTCAGGTATTTTATTTATTTTTTAAATAAATCGTGAATTTAAAGTGCAATGTTCATCCTAGCAATGAGTGTTCCATGCAGTTTAATAAATGTTACTGCAAGCATTAATAGTTCATTTTTTTTGTCCGTGGTGAGTTTTATGCTTGCCAAAATAAAATAAAAAGAAATGTTATATATATACATATCTATCTATCCATATATATATATATATATATATATATATATATATACATATATAATCCAATTCATAGATTAATCGACCAAATGAATCAATAGATTAATCGATTACTAAAATAATCGATAGCTGCAGCCCTACTGTCTTCAGAACTGGTAAATGAGGTCAACCTGGACACCAACAACAGTCGGCTAGAGTGGCAGGGCATCCAACACCTCACCAACTACCGGACCAACCTGGGAGCCGCAGAAGGTGACCTCGCACTGGCAGAGGAGCTGAACATTTCTTTGCCTACTTTGAGGTTGCTGCCACCTAACACGGCCAACCTACATCAGACCCACACCGACACACTCCTCACCCTAGAGGAACGAGGTGATGTGCACCTAGGGTGGCCATTTCCACAACACCAAAAAGGAGGACAGATCGGGGCGGGGGGCGGGGGGAGGGGGGGGGCAGCATATGTGCGTATGGAAAAATCATATTCCTGAGAAGGTGATGTTTTCATAATATTTCTATTGCACCTGCAACCGTCTGTTGCATTGGTGCTTCTCTGTGCCCACGTGCCTTTCAATGGCCGCCTTTCCTTGGGTGCTAATGTCGACATCACATCGACAAAGTGTGCATTAAGCATGTAATTGCCTTCGCTGCTCTTGCTAATAATGCGTGTTCTTTGACCACTCTGAGTTGAATTACGTTTATCTTTTCGGCATGTTGACATTCAATAAGAGGCGGCAGCTAGCACACGGGAACAGGTGAATTGATTTTTCAATCAATGAGAAAGCAGAGAATTGAGTGACACAGCTAATAGCCAATCATTTCTTAACTGTGTTTCTTTTTTTAACCAAACTCTTACATCATTGGACGACATGCAGTGTTGCATTCAGGCGCAACTCTAAAAAGGAGGACAAATGAGAGTCCGGCTTGAGGCTCCACCGGACGCCGGACAAGGCGTTTAAAATCCGGACTGTCCGGCCCTAAATCCGGACGTATGGCCACCCTATGTGCACCCTGCGGTCCCATTAATCCAAGGAAAGCAGCGGGACCGGATGGTGTCCCTGGACATGTGCTTAGGGACTGTGCAGACCAACTGGCTGGAGTCTTCACTAGGATCTTCAACAATCTGTGACGCAGTCCACTGTCCTATCCTGCCTGATGTCCTCCACCATTGTCCCCGCCCCAAGAATCTCACACCTACAGCCTCAATGACTACAGGCCAGTCGCATTCACCACTATGGTGATGAAGTGCTTTGAAAAGCTGGTCTATAGTCACATCACAGCAGCCCTACCCCGCAGTCTTAGACCCACCAGTTTGCTTACAGAGCGAGCCGCTCCAATGAAGACACAGTAGCCACAGCACCCCATGTCACCCTCACCCAACTGGAGCGGCAGGGAGCTATGTGCAGATGCTCTTTGTGGATTACAGCTCTACAACACCATCCTCCCACATAAACTGGTGGTCAAGCTGGGGGACCTGGGGCTTCCTCAGACAATGTGCATGTGGATTAGCAGCTTTCTCTCTGGCCAAAGACGGAGAGTCAGGGTGGGCCATCACACATCCTCGGCCTTAAAGGTTGTATAGAAGATCTTTATTACTAACAAAAATGAATTAAAGCTAATAAATGGCTTTATTAAGCTGTAACAGCCTTGTTTTTACTGTGATGAAAAAAAAACAAAAAAAAACATTAATCTGGACGTCTCTGGACGTTGTAAAACCAACATTACTTTAGCCAATCAGTAACAAGGTAGCCTCGTATCTATTGGTTTTCTAATGTGTCAATCAACCTCTCTACATTTTTAGCGTAACTGTCATGCTCCTACACCTTTTCGTACCCCCCTCTGCCACGCGCTCCACCCTGCTCCATCCATGCAAGGCTCTGTTACCGCTATCAACAGTTTCAGTTTCAGTTCAGTTTACCTTTCACATGTAGACTTGAGACAATGCCACAAAACAATGTATGTTTTAATCTTTAAAACAAGACTTGTATGAAAAAGACCGGAGAGTGAGAGGAGGAGGGGGGTGGGTTTGTGTACGCCTGCTGCAGCGCACACACAGATCAGCTGTGAGCTCCGAGCGTCTGCTCCAGTATGCAGCTCCACACAAACCTCCCCCGTCCTCCTATGATCCACCGAGAGCAGGGACGGGTCAGGTACAGGATTTGGCGCAAGTGCAGGATTCTACTCATATTCGCTGTGCTTGTGTTGTTCAAAGGACCGTTTGTAGCTATGTGTTAGCGCTATGATGCTAAGTTGCTACATGCTACATGCTACTCAGCTCACACACGCACAAACTTTCGCGTAAGGAGGAGGCGTTCCTCCCTAGAGAGCAGGGGAGGAGGGGGTGTGGGTCACGCATGCGCAGCATTTCAAAAAGGACTAACTGTCACTGGATTTCTTGGATTACTTGAGAGAGTAACACTGGGATATATGAGCTACCCAGTTCGCCGATATATTCGTCCTCCACCGAGGTGCTATAAGTGCCCGTAAAGAACCACCGCCAGGGTACCAGCACATCTTCACACCGCACAGATTCAGCCAAAGAAAACGATTTCTTTTACTTTGAGGACACCTCCTCATCAGCAGAAACCAGGTGGCAGGACTATTTTAGATCTTCAGCACAAAACTTAAGCTCTCTGTGTGGGTTTTCTCTCATCAAGAAAATGTCACTACGTACAATGCTGCCACTTCATCTAGTGCACCTGTGGAGAGACTGTTCAGCCAGCGCAAGCTTGTCTTTTCTCTGAAGAGCAACAGAATGTCTGACAAAGATTCGAAAAGCTTCTCCTCCTACGTTACAATCACTGTTTAAGTCATTATATGAGGAGTATTTTAGTATAGATTAATGTATTGTTCATTTTCGCTGAGAACGAACAACATTTTAAACTACACAGAGAGGGATAGTGCTTATTGTGCAATAACATATAGGTACAGAGATTTGCACTACGTAATGGCTTTCTTTTTTTACCCAAGTTTACGTTTGTGTTTCTTAGTTTTGCATTTGATTGTACAGTGTGTGAATAACTGAATATTGTTCATTTTCAATACTTAATTTTAGGGATGGGACGAGATCTTGTGTCACGAGATCTCGCGAGATCACAATGCCGCGAGATCTCGTGAGATCGAATGCCGCGAGATGAAGTACATTTATATCAAGGCAAAAACTCTTTATTAACTGGAATATTGACGGAATGATATGGCGCACAGCCATATAAACACGTGCAAAACCCTGAATATGCTCATATTCATATTAAAAACCCGGTCGAAAAGGACATGAAATACTGTTCTGCGCATGTTCTATCTGCAAGGAATCTTGGTCTTTGAGTACACAAACTACTTGTGATACAGTTTAATTGATACGACGTAAAGAAAATGTGCGGAAACGATCGTTCAGTTCTTCTCTTTTATTGAAAAAATGCTGCATCGCATCAATGCACATTTTACCACGTCTTGCCGGCTCACACTCTTTTCTAACAACATGCAGAGAGAGCCTGCAGCGGCTGCGGCGCCCTTCTTCCTCTGTGGTGTCTGTGTAAAATAAGGTTGAACATGCAAACAGCGCACCTAGTGGCATGAAGTGCAAATGCAGTCATGGCGTCGTTTGTGCGCCGCGGTTTTGAATGGGAATAGGGGAACTAGGCGGCCGCCTCGGGCGCAGTGTAGAGCGGAGGGCAACGTGGCCGTACAAGGGGCACTCCGACCCGACACTCCATACTCCGACGCTGCATGTGAGTACTGCGCTGCCCCCACACCTCAGCACCAACCGCCCCCCCCCCCCCCGTCTCGTGTCGTCTCGATCTCGTGGACTCAATCTCGCGAGACATCTCGTCCCGTGACATTTGTGTCTCGTCCCACCCCTACTTAATTTGTATTAAAGGTGCTGTAGGCAGGATTCAGCATCTCCGCCATCTTGCTTAGGGTTACCTAAGCAAGATGGCGATTTGACCCATCTAAGATGGCGATTTGAAACCCAGCACAGCCAATCCTGTCCTGTTTCTCTGACATCACGCCCTCACGCAAGTTAAGCCCCTCCCACAAGAACGTGCGACGAACGCCCCCTCGACCAATCACGGTTAGAGCCTCAGGGGCTCTTCTGATTGGTCAAAGATACCTGGAGCTGTGAGATTCCTTTTCAGCTCAGAACAGAGACAGATGGAAGCGCTGCGCCCTCGCGGTAGTGCAGTTATGCTGCACTCCTAAAGGATTATCAATGGATACTCTAACATTTGATCCAAAGAAACACAGAAAAATTAGCATTGACTAGCAAAATCCTGCCTACAGCACCTTTAATTTACTGAACATTTAGGAATTTGACATTGCTTTCTTTATTGTGCAGTATTATACAGATACAGTGAATTGCACTAAATTATCCAAAGTGTTTTTTTAACCAAAGTTAACATTTTGGGTACTGGGTTTTGTTCTTGAATGCAAAGTGTGTTAACATTATTTATTTGTCATATTTAACTTTATTACTGTACTTAATATTTGAGAGTTGCATTGTGCTCTGTTTATTGTGAAGTGTTATACAGATAGAGAGAATTGCTCTACTTAAAGGTCCAAATTATCCTTTGTGTTTTTGTGACCCAAGTTTACATTTTTGGGCATTGAGATTTGTACTTGAATTATTTTCAATATTTATTATTGTTGCTTTACGGAATATTTTAAGATTAGTGTTCTGTTTATTGTGCAGTACTCCTTTACAGAGATTTGCACTACTGAATGGCCAGAAATTTTCATTTGTGTTTTTTTTTTTTGACAGGCTACGATCTATTTTAGTTCAAATAAATACAAATGTTCTCAAATACTGCATAAAGTGTTTTATTCTTCAATCAGTTGATATAAAACACATTTGATGTTATAGATGTTATAGAATCTAAAAACTTATAGAACATGAAAAATAATGTCAGTTACTTTGCTGAGTAATTAATTACTCTACGATGAGGTAACTGAGTTACTAATTCAATTACTTTTTGGGAGAAGTAATTGTAACTAAGTAATTACTTTTTTAAAGTAAAATGACCAACAGTGGTGGGTTGGGGATTTTAATGGGCATAATCCCATTTGGGGAAGTATAGGTAGGAACTCTAATGGTGTGTCGTGGAAAATTTTATGGATGACAGTGAATTAGTGTGTATGAATGATGGAAGGCATACAAGGTTAACATTCAAACTGGAACTGTTCATGCATTGACTTAGCACTGGTGTCTGGTGAATTAGCAAGGGTAGGGGAGTGGGATGTTTTGCACAAGTCAAGTATTGGGAGTGATCACTTCCCAATATTTTTAAAATTTGGGAAAGACTAATAATGGAGAGGGAATTGACCCTCAGTATTCTGAATATAGAAGGGCTGATTGGGGAAAACTTAGCAGGTTATGTGATGAGCACTATAGAGAAATAGATGATAGTGGAATGCTTGATGAGTGGAGTGAGAGTTTGAGTAATGTTATTATGAAATGTGCGAATGAGTGTGTTCCTAGAAAGAAAGGTCCCTAAGAAGAGAGTCCCTGTGCCATGGTGGAATAAAGCCTGTGAGGAGGCAGTCAAAGCTCGAAACCGTGTGTTTAGGCAACTTAGGAAATATCCAACCCAGGAGATAGCTATTGGATATAAGAAACTACTGGCTAAAACTAGGTGGGTGATTAAGGAGGCTAAAAGAGAGTGTTGGAGGATATACTGTGGGAAACTTGGAGCAGAGACGTCCGTGGGTGAGGTTTGGAGAGCAGTCCATCGTATGGCAGGGATGTCTATGGGATGCTATGGCAATGCTGCTCGCTCTCATCTTAAAGCTCGTGTCCGGAGTTTCCGTTCGTTTCCAATGTATGTATCATTTTTCAACAGAGCTTAAATGTATCAGCCTGGTTCGATACTACAATATAACATTAGCATAAAGCAATATAAAATGTATTTATGAGCCCCGCCTTCGTCTCATAGACCCCCATGTTATCCAAAAAAGCGCCGGTCAGCGTCAGCCAATAGATTTCGAGCTTCCGCATTCTCGTGCTGTCAATCAAACTGTGCACGCAGCGTCGCAGCCAGAGAGCATGGCCGCTCGCCCAGGCAGAGGTGAGTTAGCTCCGCAGCAGCCGCCCCACTTACCTCAGATATATCCACTGTCTGCTGAACATCCACCGTAAACAGCTAAACATTTAGGATGCTGTAGGACTCGGAGGCTCTCATTTTCACCCGACGGATAATAGCGTGCACAATTAAGGGGCGTGGCTTGGTCGCTCATGAAAGCAGGAGGGAGGGCGGAACCTCCAGACGTTGGATTAAAAAAAAGCCTCTCTCTTTCAAACTCCTTACACGAGCTTTAAGCATTTAAATGTAATATAGGCAAAGGCACTTAGAGTATGCTTGTCGTGGAGGAAACCTGGTTGGGGTTAGGACTAGTTCTGAATCAGGAATTATCTTCCGTTCATGTCCGGTGTGTCGGCCAGAACACCACTTGTGGCCACTTCAGGTGAGGAGTAATGAGGAGGGAGGCAGGTTGCAGGTGAATAATGGGCTTTACTCACAATTCCACAGTTCACAGTTCATCATACAAACTGTATTGTGAGAGCGTGTGTGTGTGTGTGTGTGTGTGTGTGTGTGTGTGTGTGTGTGTGTGTGTGTGTGTGTGTGTGGTTTCCTAAACAAAGGAAAGAAATAATCAATTAGTAAACTGAAGTGAAGGTAACTACAGTACAGAATAAACATCAAGTTACCACTTCTACAGCGCCACAGGAAACGTAATCATGCCAAAATAAACCGGCGTTCATGATTACCCAGGCACTGTGGTTTATTGTGAAGGGCACCCAAAGTCACAGACCACCGTTAGCCCATAGCTTGCTCGTCATCTACGGCGATGGTGAATAACTCGACACAAGTAATAATGGGGAAGCTGTCATGCCTGGTTTCTACCAGCTGTGCGACACGTGAGCTTGTGACTGGACCACCGTCAGTAGCAGACTAACAGACGGCAGGGAACGGAAGCCCGTCCGCGCCGTGCTAATAGTTAGCCACAACATGCCGAGTGCTAACCCAACTTCCCCACCGGAGCCGCGATACGCCAGGCGCCAACCTGACTTCCTGACAGAGACGCTGACTCCAACATAACATGCAACATGCAACAGCTGACATCATGAGGCGACGGTGGAAAATAAGTGATAGGTGAACTTACTTGTCTTTGACGCACACAATTTATCGATCCCTCACCCCGTGCACTGCTGCTGCTCTGTCGTGACGGCACTGAGCTACAGGTGTAGAGGGGGGCGTGGCGGCTAGACGGCGTGACATATACACCTCTGTGACCTATAACCCCCGTGACAACTAAATACATCCCTTCTCGACATATATAAACTATAACAAACTTTGTGGCCTTTTCTACAATGCTGTGGAGCTCTACGAACAACACCAATCCCTGCTTACTAGTAGAAATGGGAAGAAACCCCACTGTCAATCAGACTGTCAAAGTTCGCTATGCAGTATGTCACTAAATTAATTGCGTTTCAGGTAGTCATCCCACTAAGCAAGTTGAGAAGAGTCTTGGGAATGGGGGGCTAAGAAGAAGCGAGAACCCTTTGTCTGTAAAATGTACAGAGAAATGCAGAGGCTCCAATTAGGAGAGGTGGGGGTGGCTCCACATTTGTATGGAGTGAGAATCCTCCTTGGGTTCTGCCCACTCCAGAGGTAGACTTGTCTGCGATGACTCTTGCAAAGACAGACTTGGGATATTTAGGTTTATTGAGCAAAGCATTAGACACAACTTGGGAAGGATTTGTTCAGATTTACACGGATGGGTCTAACGGCGTGTTTCCACTTGACGCGACGAAAGTTTTTTCGCGCAATGAGATTACATACAAAGTCAATGTAATAACGCGATTGTTGCTCAATCTTGAGCGGCGGACAGCGAGCGATGACGCGGCGAGCAGCCGGCGGCGAACGTTTCCAGTGAAAAATTTGTGCGCCCATCGACTTGCACTGCCACTCGCCGATCGCCACTCAACGATTGCCGCCCGCCACTCACCGCTTCATCCCTCGTCACTTGTCGCTCGAGTTGAAATAATTGAACTTTTCAAGCGAATTCGTGCCAGGACAGCCTATCAGTGTGGAGGTCTCCATGGACGCGCTGACAGAGGGCATACATGCTCCGACCACGCAGAACGATTGGCGTTATGCCAAGGCGAGTGGCTTGCGGCGAGCGGATTGCGGCGAGCGGCTTGCGCCGTGCGCGATCTAATTTGTTCACCGCTTCTGGTGGAAACACAGCGTCAGCCTGAAGTAGCACTGGAACCGGCCATGGTCCGGCGCAGCTCCTGCAGAAGACAACGGAAATCACCGAGCTTATACCGCCACCAAAGGGCAACGTGCATCCAGCAGCGATGCCGGCGCCTCGGCCGCAGCCGGAGCTGACTTCCCCATGCCAGATACAGCAGCGATGGTGCAGGTGGACCATCTCAATCTCAATCTTTATTTGTGAAAGCACTTCTCATATTCATAAAACAATGCAAAGTGCTGAACAGTAAAAACAGTCATAAAAACAAAAAAGAACAAAAACCGCACCATCAATCAGTATGCGCGCGCTCACACACACACACACACACACACACACACACACACACACACAGCCGGGTGCACACAGGACTGTGGGACAAACATCAGAAGAATCTTGTCCACTGCTGCTGTGCAGGAGATGGTGATGAGGAGGGCTGTGCTGTTTCTGCAGGATGTTTTGTGTTGCATATTTGTACCAGTGTGACGCGTCGCGCGAATGAATTCACACACCAGCGATTAAAACTCGAGCGTCCTAGCACGGCGCGGTGTCACGCGCGAATGCAGTCTCATAAATGCGTCCGGTGGAAACACACCGTAAGGATCCAAAAAAACAATATGACTGGTTTTGCTTTTTTTGTTCCAAATTTGAATTTTTGGATTGCAAAAAGACTTCCTGATGTCTCTGTGTACACTGCTGAGGTGGCTGCAATAATAAGTGCATTGCAATGGGCAGAGCAAACTAAACAAGACAAAATTGTGGTGTGTTCAGACTCAGCATCAGCATTAGAATCCTCAGTTAGTGGAGGTATTGCCAGACCTGATCGGGGGGGGGGTTCCTCTGGGTACCAGCTCATGTGGGGGTGTTTGGAAATGAGACTGCTGGGGGCTGGGGCTGGGGGCTGTTGTTTTCCCCACAGGCCTGGGGTTTGGACCGGCTGTGGTTTGGGGGGCTGCTGGCTCTGGGGGGTGCATACCTGTCTGCAGCGGTGGGGTTTGGGGGGGGGGGGCGGCGGGTGGGGGTGGCGGGGGGTCCTGGATGTGGGGTTCGGTGTTCCCTTGCCTTCCGGGGGGGTCTCCCACAGGACATGACGGTTGGATGACGTGGGAATGTGAGTGTGTTTGGGGTAGGGTTGACTTTGCGTGTGTGTGTGTGCGTGTGTGTGTGCGTGTGTGTGTGTGTACGTGCTTGCTAGCGTGTGTGAATGAGTATGTCAGAATGTGAGTGTGTTTGGTTTAGGGATGAGTGGTTGTGTTGTGTGTGTGGTGAGAGAGTGTGTGTAAGTGTTGGGTTGGGGTGGGGGGGAGTGAGGTGGGAGAGGACAGGGTGGGAGGGGTGGGTCAGGGGTGGATGGGGGGAGGGCGGGGGCGACGGGGGGGTGGGGGGGGGGGGGTGGTACTGGCCTGGGGTGGGTAGACGCCCGTGTGGGCCGGTTCTCCCGGGTGGGTCATGGCCCTCCGCCTGTGTGGGGGTTGGCTCTTGGGACTCTGGGGCCTGGGCTCTCGGCTCTGCCCGCCCGAGCGTCCGGCGCCCGGGTGGACCGGCTCCTGCCGGTCGTGGCTCTGTGGGGCTCGGGCCCCGGGACTGCCGGGGTCCCCGGCCGGGGCTTTCCTCTGCCCCATTTCTGAACCGGAGCGTGGGGCGTCTGCCTGGGGGAGCAGCTTGGATCCGGGCTCTTGTGATGACCGCCGGCTGTCTGGGCTCTGAGGGCCTCTCTGGCCTGCTTCTGGCCTTCTCAGGGGTCAGAAGTCATATATGCATGATCTCTATCACCATCACTATCACCATCATATTTTCATGATCACGCGGATCTTTAATCACTCTTCACATACTCGGTTACCTTGTCTTCTTGTGGTGGTTAGACTAATGGTGATCTGTAGTAGCCCTCTCTTGATGCACGCCCCGAGTTTACTACTAGTTACTAGTCTGTTCACTACTATGGTTCGTCAGGGGGGGAGAAAAAAAAATTATGTATATGTATGGTTCTGTCAGTTTTTGTGTTTTGGTGTTGTCGAGATTGGGGTTTGGGATTGTTCTTGGTTGCGTGTGGTGCGTCGACAACACTGTTTTGCATTTGCTGTGAATTTGTGAATAGGTTGTTGTCCCCCCCCCCCCCCCCCCCCGTTCTCCCTCTCTTATCCTTCTCTCTTTTTGTCTCTTGCTCTCTGAGCGTTTCCGTCCCGGTCCTGTCCGGCAGGACAGGACCGGGACCGGGACGGTAGTATAGATTGTCTACTGTATGAAGACAACAGAGAGCAGGTGTTTCATACCATCGCGCCAATATGTGGAAGTGATGTCAATTTAAGAACGGTGCTAAGCCCTTCCGAGGGACAGGACTATGCATTAGGGCGATTTGGAATGTTTTGGCAGCCACTGAGCTGCTAAGGAATTTAATTGTTGCTACAATATTGGACTTCACCAAGAGAGGCAGCAATGTGCTGTGAGGCACTGAGTTCTGCCAGAAATCAGTAGAAGAAGAAGACAGACTCAAACACAGCTTCTTCCCAACAGCAATAATCAGCCTCAACAAATGAGGAAATGATGACCTAATTTTCTTAATGACTGTGTGTGAAGTCCTGTGTTGATGTCTGTGTGAATGTGTCTGAATGTTTATTCTTTTGATTATGTCTAAAAGTAGAACTATGCAACTTTTGCTCTCGCGTTCCCCCTACTGGCCTCCTGTGAATGCTCACTGTCGTAAACGTTCTCCGCGTTCTCCGTGTGTAGTCTGTACCCCTTACCTGTCTCACTTCCAGTTTCATTTCGTCTCATATGCCAGGTCGGTGTCTCAGTGCACTTATCCTTCTGGTGTTATAATATCTGATGTAGCTCACTTGAATAATAAAGCTGACATTCACCCATCACTGTCACCTCCCAAGGTTTTATTTGTACATCTAATAAAACAATGGCACCGGTTCCTCTCATTATCCATCTATTCATTAGTTCATTTAATATAATAAAGCTGACATTCACTCATCAATTTCACCTGTATTACATCCAATAAAACAATAGTTTATGTGATTAATTACAGATGAATAAAGATAATGACTCACCAGTGACTGCAGTGATGCTGATATCCACTGCTTCTGATGTCCTCAAAACACAGAGTAGAGCCTGAATGTGTGTTCAGTTGCAGTGGGAAAAAAGACTGTGACAGTTATTGGTGTGCTGTCAGATGAGATGCCCACCTCGTGAACATCAATTTTCAAGATGAAGCTGACGTCGTCGTTCACTTTGTTCCATTGCAGAGTGACACTGGTCTCATCTGTTTATTGGCTTGAAGTCTACTACATTAGCTGGAGTTGAGAACAACAAAACAACTGTTTGTGGTCGGGTCCATTTTAAGAAACACAAAGACCTTTTGTTTTACCTGCTGTGTAAACAGACGCAAGGCAGCTTGGATGGAGCAGCTTTCATCTGACCCACAGTCCCGACTCAAACGAATTGTGGCGACGCACTGCTCTTCACCGAGTCGGGCTGGCTGCTGTTCCAGTTTCGATACAGTGAGACACTCCCGTCAGACCATAGTTTCTGGCGATGCAGACCAAATCCACACAAGGACTTCCGTCTACAAGACTTCTGACCATTTCATTTTCCGTCTGGTTTCGAATGCTGTAGAGGGAAGAGCGCAGACATAAAAATATTCCCCTGATTCACTTTAATTTTTCTCTTGAAATTCCACCTTTAGTCAGCTGGGATCAACTCCAGCTCTGCCTGACCGTGACAAGATGGATGAATGGATGGAATGGACAGATGAGGTGAATTAATACTGTACCTGGCCAGATCTACATAATTCTCTCTGCAGAACCTCTGAGCTTCTGTCCAATTGCGTAACGTGTCAATCCTGACAAACGTTGCTGTGCCATTCAATGTACCTGGAAATACATGCACGTATTGTTTTGGTTTTCATAAAACTAGTTACCAATAAAATAAAAATTATTATATTTGACAGGTATTCTGTATTCTACAGAATTAAAGCATTTTGTACATAACTATAGTATTGACATTTCTGGAAATTCTTGTCTATAAGCAATGTGTTTTAAAATGTCATTATAAAAAAACTCACCATTGAAGCAGACAAACTGTAGTTCCAGACTGCAGGTACTGTCAATCCACCTGCCAAGAATGAACCCCCATTCACGAGCAGTACACAGTACTCTTGACCATTCACATTGTTCGGTCGGCTTACCAGTGAACCAATTCTGTATGTGTCTTCTCCTTCTCCATAGAAGCTGCTGTCATTTAACGACCACGTCCAGCTGTTTACCAGGTCATCATGGAGACCAATCCAAGCCTTTCCTTTTCAAGTAAAGACGTTCATGATATCAAAAATGATTGAATTGAAACTTCCCACCATGCATACGGTACTTGTACCATCCATGGTGCAGATGTTAAGAACTCACCTTCATAAGTGGGGTTTAAAACTGCTTCAGCGTCAGCTGCACTTTCAATGGTGGCCAGGTCCGTGAAGAGATCCCTGACATTCTCTGAGCATCGGTCCAGTTCAAGGATGTGTTCACAAAGTTGTAGTGAAATTGGCCAAAAACCACATGGCAAATACTCCTAAAGCAAACCATAAAAATATGAAATATATTCAGGAAAAGTGTGCACTTCTTGATTTGTTTGTCATCCATCAGCATTTCCCTGGTGTTTTTCTTTCAGTTCCTTTAGTTAGAATTCTACATAGAACTCTGTACAAACAAGTGTGACAGTCTTTCCATGCAGTAATCTTATATAAAGGCCCGGTCACACAGCCCAAACTTTGCTGGAGCGTTTCTTGAACGTAGGGAAAACATGGGCGTTGGCTTAGCGGTGCACCGCTGAAGCCGGCGTTGCTTAGCGGTTAGCCGAGCGTTGGTTAGCGGTGACGCGAATGTTGGTATAGCGGCGTTCTGCACATGCGGGCGTTGGCTTGGCGGGGGTATAAAGTTGCTTTAGCGGTATGCCGCTTGTGACTACGGAGCTGAACGGATCGTTTGATACAAGTTCTGAAAGATTTTTGATAGAAGTCGATAGTTGAAGTTCATCATGCAACGTGGAAAAGAAGAGGAAGGCTGGAGAAGGAAAGGCAGCAGCCTCCAAGAAGATCATCACCGAGCAGGCAGCTGAAGCAATGGAGTCAGGTATATAGATGTAGCCCACTGGTTGTGTCAAGAAATATTTAACAACGGTGAAAAAATAGTTATATATGTGATACAGTTTTACTGTAACTTTGAGCAAATTCAATATAGATGAGGTCTGAACTCAATGGCAGCTCGATTCCAAATGAGCTCCTGGTCCATTCTTCCCGTATTTATAGCCAAATTCTGGTCCCGCTCTGACACCTCTATACCAACGCCAAACCAAAGTTCATTGGCGCCATGAATCGCTGCTTCAACACGGATACCGTTCCAGCAACCTGTGTCCGCTCGTAAAACGCTTACAACCGCTCCACCGAAGTTTTTGCAATGTTTAATCGCTGCTTGGGCAACGCCGGCGAAGCAGCGGTGGTCCAGCATTCAAATTTTCTGCGTTGGCCTAGCGGACCGAAAGTCCACGAACTTGCGTCTAGCGGTGTCAAACTTTGAAGGGTCGTTGGTGGAGGGGGTGAACGTTGCCGGGGCGGAAAATTGCCCCCTACTCACCGTTTGCAATATTTTGTGCAGCTCAAAACTTTTGGAGCGGTAGGAGGACCTCTCCAGAAACATCAGCGGTGGCCGAGCGTAGTTGCTTTAACAGGGGCCAACTTCTGTTAAACAGTGTGAACGGTTACAAGCGGTGATGAATTTTTTTCACCGCTCCTGGAACGCTCTAGCAAAATTCGGGCGGTGTGACCGGGCCTTAAACTTGATCTTCACTTAGGAATTGTTTCAAAAAGCCTCTGTTTCATTGTTTGATCTGATCAGAAGTCTCTGCACTAAACATGCTGATGATTTTGTCAATTCAAACTCTGTTCGTTGATGCTCATATAGGATATGTAACACATTTTGAGGGTGTTTTACTTCAATATGACATTCTGCTTGTTATCACATAATGTAAACCAGGAATGGAAGACACTTAGTTTCAGATTCTTTCTTCATCCATTCTGAATATTCTCGCAGAAGAAAAACCTCAACACCATCAGACCTGCCACTATTTATTTTTTCCAGGAATTTAAAGAGACAAGAAAAGTAATTAAATGTCAGAGTTTTCATTAAAATGAAACAAAAACTATTTGTGTAAAGTTAAAAACACCATTGAAGGATGACTTCTCCACAAGCTGTGTGATTAAAACACACCTTTACAAAGAGTTCATACACTGATTTTTTTTTCTTGGCAACACCTACAGCAGGTTCTCACTTATCTCTGTTCATCTGTGTTTTCTTATCTTTAACAGGAAAAATTCCATGTTGCTACGCTACTAGATAAGATCAGTCCCTGGGCATTACAACTCCCTCATCTTTGGATCATTGTAGGTATTTTTCTCCTGTTTTTCTGGTCTATGTCTTTACTCTGGAGAACTTAACAATTGCTTTTATATTTGCTGTTTATAGACCACGTTTGTCTCATTAATTAACAATCCGTGTCAAATCACTGTCTGGATTATTCAACCCTGGAGTTGTTTTACATTAAGAACAATAAACGTATCACATTAACTTTTTCAATCAGCCTAAAGAGGGGTCAGCAAATGGTGGCACGCGGGCCAAATCCAGCCATCAAACCATCCAATCCGGCCTGCGACTGGACAAATGTACCCACTGAACGGACGCAAACAGACACAAGAAGGCCTTGTGCAATCCCCACCCGCTCTCCCTGTCTGCGAATCGCAGCGGGTACTATGATATAGTTGTACATGGGAATTGTTGCCCACCCATTAATTTCTATACTAAGGTCACTTTTCTATTGGTAAAACACTGTTCATGTGTATTCAGCCCTAATATAACGCAATATAGGTTTGGCCAGCAGGGGGCGCTCAGTACCATGTGCATCAGTAGCTGATGGCACAGAAGTCTGAGTCAGTATGATGAGGCAGTGTTACACAAAGATATCTTATAGAACACTAGATGCCTCATGACCGCTGCCGGCCAATGAAGTCGGCCGTCTTTGTACGGGAATCTCGCTCGCTCATAACATTGTGTTGATGAGACATGAACTGTTTAACAAGCTATAACTTGCTCAAATTTCAACCGATTTTCGAACGGTTTGGTTTGTAATAAACATCAAATCTCTGTTAATGACATCACATATGTTTGATGAGCATGCCATGCCCTAAATATATAATAATATATATCTATCCTGAATAGGGATGCATGATATTATCGGCACGATATCGGTATCGGCAATATCGGCGATAAAAACCCGTTTATCGGTTTAGCAGATATGAAAATTTCATATCGGCACAGCCGATAAGGTGACATAGTAATTGGTTCCATAGTGCACCCAAAAAAAAAAAAAAATTAATTGAAATGGTTATGTTCTTTATCCTCATTCCTTATACTGAAATGGACTGGCATTTTAGGTCTGAGCTAGCTAGATAAAATTTTGCACTGCTTGTTTTTTGTTAAAGCACTTTGTAGTATTATTTCAGGGAAGCACCCTGCAAGTCGGCTGTTCAGTTAGGATTATCATTGTTTCCATCTGAAAAAGCTCCTTAAAATGTAGCACTTCATTTATTTGCACTGCAGAGCTCTGTGTCTGTCACCAGGTTGTTACAGTAGCTCTATAGTCATATGCAACTTTGTTATGTTTAAATATGCATTGTACATTTAAAGTTCATGTGATCTAAAGAAATTATTTTTCTGTATTTCAACACTGAATGTCTTGAGTTTGAAAAAATAATACATTTCTTATTTATGGTAAAATGAAATGTTTTTGTGTTGTTTTATGTGTGTTTCTTAAACAAATAAGACTGTCACAATAGAGTGACATGTAAATTCCAGTACAGGAGAGACTTAGCTTTCTTTACAGTGGAAAAAAAAAAACACCTTGTGATTATCGGTATCGGCCAAAAGGGGTTTCGATATATCGGCATATCAGAATGGCAAAAATCCAATATCGTGCATCCCTAATCCTGAATATTCATATATTCTTCATATTAGGCTCCATGTTCAAATCCTTATACTGAGATATATTTATAGCACTTATGAATAATTTAGACAAACCATTCATGTCCATATTTTTCGTTTTGTATGAAAATATTTTAAGATGTGACAGGGCTGTAGTGAAGCCTGAAGGTAAACAATTTACCCACCTGAAACTTCAGAAATACTTAAATCTCATGTACCTCATTATATTGCATATATTATATTATATTTAATAATATATAACATTAAACAGTAACCTTCCACATTATTAAATCTATTGTGAATGTATAATGTCCCCCCATAGATTATTTAAACATGAAATAGTGCACTAGAAAACACATTTTTAAAAAATATTGAAATAGGCATTGCAAAAATTTAAAAAAAAGCTAAGAAAGTCTCAAGTCAAATAATGGAATTACAGTCACAATATAATTAATTAAATGAATAAAAGGCAACTGAGTTAATCTCTTGATCAATCAATTTTTATATAACTCAGTCACAACAGCAATTGCTTTAAGATGTTCCATTAAAAATTTTCAGTGAAATAAGAGTATAAACATCTGCACAGATCACCAACCTTACCTTGCGTTATACAGAAACTCTCTAAGCTTTCCCGTACTAAGATGGCCAACCTCTGCGGATGTTGTGGAATCTGCTGTAAGGCATCTAGTGTTCTATAAGATATCTATGGTGTACAGATCACGGACAGAGTGTGCTCCTGTTAATGAATATTTTCCTGTTTTGCAGTTCTTGCAAAAATGAATATGTTGAGCAGAGGATGAGTTGACCCATCATTTCCAACTGTCTAACATATTTTGGCGAGCCAGCCAGGAGGTGGAGCTAGTTGTCAACACCAATACCAACCACCTTCCTTCCCAAGAGACGAACCTTCAATCAGAAAATGGAAGCCACACAGCCTCTGCATGCCGGTGCTGCTGAATCAAGACCGACCATCATCACAGTGGAAATCCTGGAAAGATAAACACAAATCTGCCGTTTAGTGACCAGACTGGAGATAATCAATAATACACCGAACAAAATTAATGACGATTCATAGAAGTCTGAATAAAATGTTTGACAAACGTCCACTATCTGTATGTAAAGTTAGGGTAGACGATGTTGTCCAAAAGCACTTTTTGTCATACTGAGTGAAATGCTCCTTGCCCCCTGGGAGAAGTCAATACATTATGTGTACGGAAAAAGGTGCGGAAAAAATCTAACAACTGTAGCGGCCACAGGATGTAAAAACTCCGACCAATCGTATCGCGCGGACCGCTCTAAAGAAACCAATCAAATCCCTTCGCCGTTCTACCAGCCCCCTGCGCGTACATTTCAATGGTGCACTGGCCCTGGTTCAGAGCGTGTGCGCGTTGCCAAGGAGCTCTCGGCGCTCGCGTGAAAAATAGAATGGAGCGGGCGCGCTGCACTCCTATGCGCGTTGTGTGCGGGCAGTCAGAAAGGTTAATAACATTGGAATCGATCACAAACTCCCTGCGTGTGGTGTTTCCATGCGCGGCACTTCCACATCCAGTGCGTTCGCTTCCAACGGGAGCTCCTCCAATGGGGTAGGAGCTGGGCGGAGCCTTGGGGAGATGCTACATTCGTGCTGCATGCTAGCTTTCCAAGATCGTCGACCCTAGCTTTAATCTCCCTTCAGCTAACGTTGTTGCACTGTGGATCTTTAGGGGTGTTATGGCTACTTCTGGCCGTGCGTGGGTATAAAGCACTGAGCACAACAAAGGGTTGTCTTTTAGGAACTTCTATCTACTACAGCAGAAACAGAGGACTTAAAGCAGAACTATACGACTTTTTATAATAATAATAAATGTTTTTCAGAATCCCTGTGGGGGTAAACAAAGACTTGGCACAGCGATTCGCAGGTCTCTCCACTCCCCCCAGGTCTGTGTCCTGAAAACAGTACTTGAGTATCCGACCTGACTACATCTCGCAAGAACAAACCTGCTTTACAGCACTCATATGGGAGCACAAGTATAAAAGAGTGTAAAACAAACATAAAACCCTCGCTAGCGTTAGCAATGCCACCCTTAGGTGCTCACAGATGGCAGAACCAAAAAGACAGAAAAAGGTTTTCTGACGAGCGGACTAAAAGGAAACGGGAGTGGGACGCTCTCTGCATGCGGGGCGGGGTGGGGTTAGGTGGGGGTGACAGGAGAACGTTTATGACAGTGAGCTTCACAGGACCAGTAGGGGGAGCGCTAAAGCAAATCTTGCATAGTTCTCCTTTAACAGCTTTTTACAAACGGTCTCCGTGGACTGGGTTGGGTTGTGGTCTCTGGCTCTGACACAGAATGGCACGTCAGCCCGTCTGTGCGGGGAATCATGAGCTCCATTCACACAACCAACAGAATGAACAATCACGTCACAACCGGGTTACATTCATCTTACGTGCGCACTCACACAACATACACTGAACAATAACGAAGATGAACAGTATTAAAGCATAACAATAACACAGCACAACACAGTCACACAAAGACAGAAAGGGCTATTTGTTAATTATTAATCTTCCCCACAATGTTGTTTCTAGGCTACTGGCATCAGATCACTGATTAAATAAATCATTTGCTAAACTTTGGAGTTTATTTACATTTCAGTAGTGTTTCATCAGGTCCTCTCTCCTTCCTCCAGCCCCCAGTGGAGCCTTTGCTATTTCCCACATCAGACGTCACTCCATCGGCCAGTGAAATCCAACACAATATGTGTAAAACTGCACAGGCATAAATAAAGTCACACACCTTTTCGGGGCTGAACAGCAGCGTTTCCCCCACTGGGTCTGAGTGTCTAAAGCTGCTCTGCAGCAGTGTGTACGTCTTTGCGCACTGTTAAAACTGTGCTCCTCTCCGTGGCACGATGGACCAGTGGAGTTACTGAAAGTTGGAAATCTTTCATGAATCCCACAAGGGGAAATTTTATTAGATATTCTGTAAGGGCATTATTTTAATTTTTATTCTTTTACTTTTAATCTGCACTGAATATGAGCTACATGCACTTTATGACATGTTTGAGGTTTTCTTTATAATAATTTTCATGCTCCGCCAGGTTTTTCTGTGCTGCACTCTAGAACTCTATAAAGAACTCTGTACAAACCAGTGTGCGAGTCGATGTCTGCGGAGGGATCCACATGGACAGGAGCATTAAAACTATAGGGTGCTCACTGCTCACGTAAACAACTTTACGTGCGCGCTTAAAAGTTTTAAGGGCATGCGTAAAGTTTCTTACGTGAGCACATAAAAGTTTAGAGGGAGCACGTAAAACTCTTAAAAAAACAAAAATTGATGTCCCTTTAGTGGATCCATAGCAGCACTGAAATCACAGTTGAACTGACAATGAGCATTATATTCTACTGTTTGACTGGGGCTGTAATGAAGCAACTGTTTTTTTGCTTTTCGGATTTAAACAGTATCCATTTTGATTTCTCATTACTTTCTTTAAAAAAAAAAACATTTCCTGATCATAAACATGAGCTGGGGAATGAAGAAGCTTTGTTCTGTTTGACCTGATGTATTGAAACAACCAACTGCTATTTCAGTACAGCTTTAAAGGAAGCAATCACCTTTAAACGTTAAACGGATTTCCCCATCACCACTGAATAAACAATATTACACAGTGTAGTTAAAATATTTAATCATCTGATGCTTCTATTTGTGATTATTGTCAGAACATTTTGTCAACAAACAAATAAAAAATAGAATATTTTCTTAAAGGTGCTGCAGGCAGGATTCAGCATCTCCGCCATCTTGCTTCGGTTTACCTAAGCAAGATGGCGATTTGACCCATGTAAGATGGCGATTTGAAACCCAGCACAGCCAATCCTGTCCTGTTTTCTCTGAAATCACACCCTTACGCAAGTTAAGCCCCTCCCACAAGAACATGTGACGAACGCCCCTCGACCAATCACGGTCGGATTACTATTGCAACAACACATCATCAGTAGGGTAAACTAACCTGTCTCACGACGGTCTAAACCCAGTTCACGTTCCCTATTAGTGGGTGAACAATCCAATGCTTGGTGAATTCTGCTTCACAATGATAGGAGAGCCGACATCGAAGGATCAAAAAGCGACGTCGCTATGAACGCTTGACCGCCACAAACCAGTTATCCCTGTGGTAACTTTTCTGACACCTCTTGCTTAAAACCCAAAAAGTCAGAAGGATCGGGCGGCCGCGCTTTCACAGTCTGTACTCACACAGCTTCAGGGGCTCTTCTGATTGGTCAAAGATACCTGGACCTGTCGAGATTGCTTTTCAGCTCAGAACAGAGACAGATGAAACGCTGCGCCCTCGCGGTAGTGCAATTATGCTACACTCCGAAAGGATTATCGATGGATACTCTAACATTTAATCCAAAGAAAACCAGAAAAATTAGCATTGACTAGCAAAATCTGCCTACAGCACCTTTAAGTGTAGCTAATATTGCAATAATACATACAAGGCACTACAATTCTTCAAAAAAAATGTTTTTGTAATTTTGTCATTTGTTTCTACAAATTTTGCTTTTTGATGTTGAATTGACATTAAGTATTGACACTGTTAGCAAAGAATCAGCATTATTTGTTGATATAACTGTCAGGCAAATATCCTGAAATGATAATTGCAGTCCTTACCAGTAAGCATTAGGTGGAGTGATATCTTCCATCGGACACCCATTTGTCTTTTCTTTTATCTGTTCAAATTATAATTCTAAAAAGCATGTCATGGACATTAGATTTGTGTTCATGCTTAAATCCTGAGAGTATAGATTTTGTCAAAAAATCTTTTTCAACAAGCAAAAAATACTATCATCATGAAATTGTGAACTTTTATATTCATTAAATTCAATATAAATAAGGATTTACTGCCCTTTAGAAGATACAATTTAAACTATACATTTATTCATGATGGCTCAGAAATTTACGAAAACCTGGACTTTGTAGACAACTGATCCTACCCAGGAATCAAACAATTTGTAACTGTACTGAATCATTTTTGTTTCTTAGCACAGCATTTCTCTCTCACTGTCGTTCAGTGTCGCATCGACAAAACAGCCGGGAGAAGTTTACTTCATGACTGAACTTTATATTTGCAAACAGACAAGAAAAAAAATACTTGCCTTCAGGTTCATTTGTCTTCAGGTCTGCTCTTTGTTCCCAGTTTTGTTTATAATCTTTATGGACAGAATTTCCAGGTGCAGCCAGGGGCCGGATGGGGTCCAGTTCAGGGACTGCAGGATTTTATCTCTGCTTTTGTAGATGATGTCCTGTAGGCTTCATCGAACCCGGACCTACAGCATGCACTGGGCGGTTCGCAGCCAAGTGTGAAGCGACAGGGATGAGGATCAGCACCTCCAAATCCGAGGCCATGGTCCTCGACCGGAGGAAGGTGGCTTGCCCTCTCCAGGTCTGTGGAGAGACTCCGGCTCATGTGGAGCAGTTTAAGTATTTTGGGGTCTTGTTCACAGTGGGGACGGATGGAGCATGAGATTGACAGGCGGATTGGTGCAGCGGCTGCAGTGATGCAGTCGTTGTATCGGTCCGTTGTGGTGAAGAAGGATCAGAGCCAAAAGGCGAAGCTCTTGATTTACTGGTCAATCTACATCCCAACCCTCACCTATGGTCATGAGCTTTGGGTCATGACCGAAAAGACAAGATCCCGATACAAGTGGCTGAAATGAGCTTCCTCCGTAGGTGGCTGGGCTCTCCCTTAGAGAGGAGTTGAGTCACCAGGGAGGAGCTCGAGTAGAGCCGCTACACCTCCACATCGAGAGGAACCAGCTGAGGTGGCTCGGGCACCTCTTTAGGAAGGTAAGAGGAAGTGTCTGGGGACAGGGAAGTCTGGGCATCGCTTAGACTGCTGCCCCCGTGACCCGGTCCCAGATAAGCGGTGGAAAATGGATGGATGGATGTCTTCAGAGGTTCCGCTCAGTTTACAAGGAAACAGAGGCGTTATGATAATCATAACCAGCTGATCAGGCTGAAGGTGGAGACTCCAAAGCCAAAACATTACACAAGATTAATAATATGTGCTTGTTGCTGTGGAAAACTCCAGAAGAATCAATGTGTTCACAGGACCTCTTCTTATTAATCACACTGAATTTTCACTGGGACTGAGACAACATATTAACAGACTAGCAGGGGGCCACTGCCTGCCGATACCTTCCTCATTTGTATGGAAACACTGAATTGAGACTCGAACTTGAGGAGATCATTTCAACATAAATTCGTTTTTACACTTCAGTAAACTGCTCCATCTGGACCTCCATTTCAGCTCACTGATTTGGCTTGAAAGATCCAGAAAACAAAGAAGGAGAAGTTACAGCAGGATATTGAATATTTAAAGGGAAACATTTGGACTTTGCAGGTGTGGTTTGCAGGTGATTAATAGTCGATAATTGCACTGATCATGTCTAATTTCAGTCATTCTTCCTCCTTTTCATTTACAAAAATTTGTTTTTGTGTGAATTTTTTTTTTTTTTGTATTTTAATATTTTATTAACAACAGTCATTATGCGTATGCGTCCTGTGCTGGTAAAACAACAGAAAAGAGACATCTGATGCTTGCACAGTGGTGCAGTGGTTGACACTCTTGCTGCAAACCGACTCCCTGCAGAGTTTGCATGTTTTCTCCCACAGCCCAAAGTCATGCATTTGAGGTTGTAGTCCAGTGAGACTACTGACGGTCATGAAGTCATGACCCCTGGTTATATCTCCCCTCGTATGCAGTACGCAGACGCAACCAGCAGATGTCACTGTAATGGCTCTATGGAGTGCTTGAGAATCACTTGTCTCAAGCTAAACCACCTCCAAGCAAAAGTGCAAAAATCCACAGGACAAAATCACAATCATAGTAAAAATGGAATAAAATCACAAATCCAAGAATTAGTCCTGTTTGTTTAATTTGTGAACAATATAGAATACATGACAAGAGGGCAAACCTGAGCAATACAATGAAAAGATTTAGCAATGACAGAAAAGTGTGATTAAATCCGTGTATCATTCGTTCAATTGATATTCAATTTAGAATCAAAAACAAAATATTGAAAAATGAGTCGTTTTTCCTTTTTTCGTTTTTAAAATGAAAACAATAATGAAAATTGGTTCGTTTTTCAATATCCCGTTTGTTAAGACAGATCAAATAAAGGAAAGTTGAAATACGGCCACAGAGCGGACTTTAATGTGATTTTCAATTTCTTCGATCTCCGTGACCCGGAAGTCTATCGTCTGTGTTTTGGTTTTTGTCGGCGGGAAGGTGGGCGGGTCACGGGACCCTGTCGGTCAGTTTAAGGCCAGCACACTACTATACACTACTACAGAAGGATCAGCGAATTGCCCGATCTCCCGACACGAAGCCGACAAGGTCCGACTGTCGGGAGTAAGATAATGATCTCGGGTCTGAACTTCGTGTAGTGTTCGGGGGTTCAGAGAGATTTTTTCCGATCGGAGCCTCTCGGGAGGCGTCGGAAGGGAGATCGTAAATAATGAACATGTTTAATATTTCTGATCGCAAATCCTGTGGTGCGTGGAGCTCTGAGAGGCGCTGATCAGCTCCGAGTAGACTGTCCACTCCCTCGAAATAAAGCTCCCTGATTGGCTGGTGCTGCTGCTTAAAAAAATCCCCTCTCAGCTGTCAGAGATGGAGACATATGTGAAATATATTCACTATATGACAGTGAAAGAGAAAAGTCAGAACTCCTAAACTCAGCAGTGAAGAAAGTGAGGGGTTAATCCTCAATAACTGGATCGCTCCAGGATAAACTGTATTTCCTCCATTCAGACCCAAACTACGATCTGCATCGCAAGTCCTACATTAACCATCACGGAAGAACGAGGAAAAAATAAATGAAAAAAAACAACAACTTTAATATCCTGACTCCGTGCCTTCAGAGAGACCGACGCATCATGAAATTTACCTAATCAAAGCTCAACGAGATTTTATTCTGGTGTAAACTATCCAATCTGGGGACAAAAAGAATGATTTAAGATATATGGTGATTTAAAAAGTAGCTTTGTCAGAGTCTGCTACTGCTCTTAAGCGATTAGGTAAATTTCGTCTCTCTGAAGGCAGGGAAAGTTGTTTTTTTTTCCATGATGGTTAATAGTGGACATGAATTCAAACATCGGGATTATTGCAGGACTGGCGATGCAGATGAATGAGCAGATCGGAGTTTGGGTCTGAATGGAGTTCTGACTTTTCTCTTTCACTGTCATATAGTGAATATATTTCACATATGTTCCATCTCTGACAGCTGAGAGGGGATTTTTTTTAAGCAGCAGCACCAGCCAATCAGGGAGCTTTATTTCGAGGGTGTGGACAGCTCTACTCGGAGCTGATCAGCGCCTCTCAGAGCTCCACGCACCACAGGATTTGCGATCAGAAATATTAAACATGTTCATTATTTACGATCTCCCCTTCCGACGCCTCCCGAGAGGCTCCGACCGGAAAACATCTCTCTGAACCCCCCGAACACTACACGAAGATCACCCGAGATCATTATCTACTCCCGACAGTCGGACCTTGTCGGCTTCGGTCGGGAGGAGAAGATCGGGGCAAAATTCGGCCTGATCCTTCTGTAGTAGTGTATAGTAGTGTGTGCTGGCCTTAAACTGACCGACAGGGTCCCGTGACCCGCCCACCTTCCCGCCGACAAAAACCAAAACACAGACGATAGAACTTCCGGGTCACGGAGATCGAAGAAATTGAAAAATCACATTAAAGTCTGCTCTGTGGCCGTATTTCAACTTTCCTTTATTTGATCTGTCTTAACAAACGGGATATTGAAAAATGAACCAATTTTCATTTATTTGTTTTCATTTTAAAAACGAAAAAAGGAAAAACGACTCATTTTTCAATATTTTGTTTCTTGATTCTAAATTGAATATCAATTGAACGAATGATACACGGATTTGATTATCTTGATTACAAATCATCCCTGCCACTGTTGCAGTTGCATAAAGTGGACAAAGTGATGCTATGTATTTACTTCATAATTTCATCTGTTATATAATTCCAAAGCAATTTCAAGTCTTAAAAAAAGTAAAACCTTCCATGCATCTCCTCCTAGTTGTTTGAAGTAGCAGACTTGATCTTCACAGACAGTAACTGTGATGCCGCTGACCCATATCTTGCAACGAGCTGTAATGAAAATAAAATTCATGAAAGCAAAAATAGGTCAATATTAAGGCTTGATAAACATTTTTAAATGTATGAAATATCAATGATTGTTGAAAGTGAAAAATAAAGTGATAATACTGCAGTGAGTCTCACCTCTTCCATTAGAGCCTGAATTTCTGCTTGTGACAGTTCAGTGTCTGAACTCAATCTGACTTTCATCCAACGACAAAATCTGTGGTAGAAAAATAGAGAAGCTCACAAAATACAACCCTGTCAAGGGTCCCCTGGTCTTGCATTTCTTTTTCTTGAACTTTTTCAACTTTCACTGAAGATGTACAAGCATGCAACTACAAGCAACTCATATATCAAACACATAGTAATCTCTGGGTCTTTTACCAATTAATCCACTTTTTAGTTAATTCAAAAGATAATATCTCACCAGTGACTGCAGTGATGCTGACTCCACTGCTTCTGACGTTCTCGAACACAGAGTAGACAGTGAATGAGCATTCAGTTGCAGAATTGAGAGAAGAGACTGTGGAGTGGTCCGTCTCCATCTAGTGCTGTGATGTTTGTCTCAGTACCATTAAACTGGAGAATGAAGCTGATGTTGTTGTTCACTTTGTTCCACTGCAGAGTGACACTGCTCTCATTTTTTCCTACTGATGTTACATTGATTGCATTTGGAGGAAACAGAAAGAAAACTTCATTGATTTTGTTGACATTTCAAACATTGGCGATCAGTCATATCTCGTCAAGCTAAATTAACATTAGAAATCTTTCATTCAAACACATACTTCATCAATTATAAATTGGAAAGGAAAGCAACACAGCTTTACCGGTTCATAAAATAATGGGAATCATCATCTCACCAGTGACCGCAGTGATGCTTACTCCACTGCTTCTGATGTTTCTCAAACACAGAGTAGACAGTGAATGAGTATTCAGTTGCAGCATTAAGAGATGAAACTGTGTGAGTTACTGGTCCGTCTCCATCTGGTGCTTTGATGTTTGTCTCAGTTCCATTAAACTGGAGGATGAAGCTGATGTTGTTGTTCACTTTGTTCCACTGCAGAGTGACGCTGCTCTCATTTTGTCCTACTGAAGTCACATTGAACGCATTTGGAGGAGCTGAAATACAAGAAAAACTTCATTGATTTTGTTGACATTTCAAACACTGGCGGTCGGTCAGATCTCGTCATGCTAAATTAACATTCAAAATCCTTCATTCAAACACACTTCATCAGTTACAACTCGGAAAGGAAAGCCAATGACTTTTCCCTGGTTCATCACAAAATAATGAGAACTGACTTCCCGTATGAGGCGGACGGAGTAGATGCCTGTCTACCTCGCTCCCACAACTGCTCTTTCATTTCCATTTAAACCTCACTGTTTTAACAGTTTAGTTCTGGTAAGTAGTAAATGGCTAGTGCTTACTGTACATCTATCTGAAAATGCCTAAGGGAAAACCGTTGGAACAGAACTTGGACTCTGCGTCTTCACCTCCCGCAAGCATAACTATGGCTGACATTAGCTCGCTGCTAAACGACCACAGAGAGGCCCTGGCAGCGGATTTCAAGCTCTCATTTGAATCCCTGGCATCGTCGCTGGACAGCATTCACTACATGGTCAAAGAGAACGGGCAGCGCATCACCACCTTGGAAACCAGTGTGAGTTGAGATCGATGCACGTATCAGAGACTCCAGGATGTTTGCGCAGTCTTTCAAAAAAAACAACAAATCATCCAAAAGACAGCAGATGCCTGAACCTCCCATTTGTTAGTCAACCTAACAATCGAGGGCCCTTGTCTGAGTTCTTCTCTCAACTTCTCATCGATGTCCTTGGCAAGGATATACTCCTCTGCCCTCCCAAACTGGATCAGGTACACCGTCCCTCGCCCCCAAAACCCGAGTTGGTGTTTTCATTTATTTTTTGTTAGAGTACCATTGTTTTCTTCCATTCAGGTCATCCATTTTGTTACCCATGAGCTTTTTCCTTTCCATACTTACCATTCTGAACTTGGCAATGTGTGTTCTGTGGTGTCCTACACTATTAGTCATTATCCACATTTTTAAGGTATTTGCTGATAACTGTCTCCACTTTTATTAGATACTTTTACCGAGCTTTACTGAAGAGATTTGGAAAGATTTCAGGATATTAACTAAATTTTCATGAAAGTGAACTTTTCCCTGTTAATGATCTGGCTTTATTCTGTCCCATTTCAAACTACCATTTAAAATGTATCCAGAAAAAATTAAATACCTTGGCATCTGTGTACAAAGATTTTTCAGATATGCTTAAATGTAATTTTTGTCCTCTGTTGATCCAAGTTATCAAGATCTCCAATGCGCCAATGCTGGTCTCTTCTTCCTCTATCTCTTGATGGCAGGATAAACTGTGTCAAGATGAATGTCTCCCCCAATTTTTATATCTTTTCAATGCATACCAGTTTTCATTCCAAGACTTTCTTCCAATCAACAGATAGTCTGATTTATCAGTTTTATGGAACAAACGAGCTTCCAGAATTAAAAAGCATATTCTACAACAAACAAAGATGCTGGAGGTTTAGCCCAAACTTCTTAGTGTACTACTGGGCCACGAACATTGGAACATTATTATTCTGGTCTAATGGTAAGAACCAGCCCCCACCTTGGTCTCAGGTTGAATGGTCCCTTGTGGTTCTTCATCCCTGTTGTCCCTCTTATGCTTTCCCCTCTCAACCCAGTCAACAGTTTACACCAACAATATAGAAAAACATCTCAAGATCTGGACTCAGGTCAGGCTTCAAGCATTGCCCCTCTTAACCCTCCTACACACCAACCCTTTGTTTTCCTCCCTCTATTTTGGATCAATCTTTCGGGACCTGGAGGACCATGGATTGTCCCTAATAAGCATCTTTACATTAGCAGACCTTTGCCTCATTTGATCAGTTCGCTTGCACATTCAACCTGCCAAAAACTGAAGTCTTTAAATATCTGCGCTTGAAACATTGTCCGTAGCACTTTCCCTATTTTTCCGCTGCCCTTACAAATCCTCTGAATGACATTATTTTTGATATTAATACTGTCCACAAGGGTACAATCTCCAAGTTGTATAATACTCCCTTTGGGTACAAATTTTCAGCTTATGACAAACTACGTTCTAGTTGGTGATTGAAGTTTGGCAGTCGGCTCTGAAACGTGTTCATACTTCATCCATCTGTGCCCATCAGTCTTTCAATGCAAAGCAGTTCATAGAGCCCACTGTCTAAAGTAAATTAGCTCACATATATCCTGGTATCGATCCGAACTGTGAGAGATGCCATACAGGACCAGCTAGTCTTGCACACATGTTTGGACCTGCTCAGCATTACTCCAGTACTGGGAATCTGTATTCAGTTCTCTCTCTGCCATCACATCTGTCACCTTTCTTCCCTCTCCACTGGTTGGCCTGTTTGGGGTCTCACCTTCTGACCAGATACTCCCCTCCCATTTTGTTGATGTTATAGCCTTCCTCACTTTGACTGCAAGATGTGCAATCTTGATGTGTTGGAAGAGCCCCCAACACCAAATGGATTAAGGATGGTTACCGTTTAGAGCATGTTAGATCTCTCCAACTGGAGGTTGACCCTGTTGACTTAGCAATCCTTTCTATTTCACTCAGACATAATCATGTATTGATCGAGTCCTTACTCTTTTGTGTTAATAGCACGTGGAACACATAGAATGGTAATTGTTTTTTCTTCTTTCTTAGATTAGAGTTTATTGCCATTTGTACAGATTAACAGTTTTCAACAAGTAACATTGGAATTCGTGTGCGTTTCACCAGTCAGATATGTGCGATCAGAAAGAATAAAATATTAAATTTGAGGAGAGAATTACCCTAAAAAACAATATATATATATATAGACTAACTGTAAAAATGGAAAGTAAAAATAATATATAAAAAAGCTGTCAAATATACAATATCCTAAAATATATACAAGGGAAATACTAAGAACAACAGTGTTTTGTGCGGATTGAGAGCTGAGTGTGACATGTTGATCTACAGTTGCTATGCACAGATTAATAAATTATATTGCACAAGGACTTCCCAGGTTGCCTAAATTATATTGCATAAGGAAGTGAACATGAATAAATAAGTGGTTCTGAGGTAGAGGTTTATTGCACATGAATGGATTGTCCATTTGAGCGTTGTGTGTGGAGGCTAGGGACATGAGGTGTTTCCCCTCCGTCATGTCCTGTGCCACCAGCCTGACCAGCGGCAGACTTCTTCCTTGTGCAGTTTATTGTATTTTGTTATGCAACATCATCAGTTTTTGTATTTTTATAAGGTCGGGTTGTATATTTGGCTGTCATCCTCTTTTTGCCTCGCCTCTGTTTGGATTGGGTTGATGCACGACAATTTGCTCTCAATCTCATCGTTGTGCAATTGATACTTTAAACGTTACCATTGTGATCATTTGTGTTTATATGTGTTGAAAATTCATTTTAAAGTTTATAAATAAATCAAACAAAAAAAAAATTATGAGAATCATCATCTCACCAGTGACTGCACTGACACTGACTCCACTGCTTCTGACGTTCTCAAACACAGAGTAGACAGTGAATGTGCATTCAGTTGCAGCATTGAGAGAGGAGACTGTGTGAGTTACTGGTCCGTCTCCATCTGGGGCTCTGATGTTTGTCTCGATACCATTAAACTGGAGGATGAAGTTGATGTTGTTGTTCACTTTGTTCCACTGCAGAGTGACACTGCTCTCATCTTGTCCTGTTGACCTCAAGTCTTCTACATGAGCTGGAGCTGAGAACGACAGAACAACATACTTAGTTTTAAATATTAGAAGTGATATTGAATAGCAGACTATTGAATTCAACAGACTACAAAAGCAAACCATTTAACAGCAGTATTGTACCAAATTTATCCCGTCTTGTCTCCGTGAACCTATTTTCCCCCATTACAACAGTCTGACACAGAAATGTCAGAAAAAGTCATCTTAAAAAAAAACTAACATGGTTTCAGGCCGTACTTTGACGTGCAGGAAAACTCCACAATTCATTAAATTCAAGTTCATCTCACTCGATCATACTTAGTGGTGTGTTAAACACTTATCAAAATGACTCGGCGCAAAAGAACAAATATTCTGTCATTAAATCATTTCCTGTTTTTTGCAAAATAAGTTAAAAAATAAAACACGTAAAACCTTTTGTGAACGCCTCAAGTCGGACCTTAGGACTTTTCAGCAAGACTGGGACAAGCAGAAGATCGTATTGGTGACATCAAGGATGATATTTCTGGTGAGAAAATCAAAGTTGCAAAACTGGAGAAGCAGGTGTCCGAGCTCATCTCTAAAGTGGACGACTTGGAAAACAGGAGCCGCCGCTCAATCTCAGGTTGGTGAATCTCCCAGAGAAAGTTGAAAAGAGCAATGCAACTGCTTTTCTGGAAAAGTGGTTCCCCGAAATTGTGGGTCCTGAGATCTTCCCTGCACCGCTGATCATCGAACGGGCGCATAGATTACCAGCCGCGCCACAATTCCCTGCTCCGCGAGTCATGGCGATAAGTTTCTGAACTTCCATGACAAGATCCGAGTCATGCAAGGAGCTAGAAAAAAGGCAAGATCATGTACAAAAACCATCACATCATGTTTTTTCACGACATCTCCACTGAGCTGCACAAGAAAGAAAGCGCTTCGACGACGTGAAAAAACGACTGCGAGCCTGAAGATAGATTATGGCATCATCCACCCAGCTACACTCAGGTGATCCTAATGACAGGGAAACCCTCGCATGTTTGCTGATCCTGCAGATGTGGAATTGTTCATCAAAGAATGGAATCCTAACAGATTGACATGACAGCCAATCGTACTGGGCGGACCACTGTCAGTGACTGAACTTTTCATCAACTACCAGTGGTAATTCAGTGTGATCAGTGTGTTCCTATTCTACATCTTTCTGTGGACACGTATATTTCTGACAGAGACATATATAACCGGGTTCCTCAATTAGCGGACTGTGGTCCATGACCGGACTGCGGGACCACCTCGCTGCGGACCCAGGGCAAATGTATGGAAAAAAGAAAGAACAAACAATCTTTTAACGCTCCGTGTTCTGTGTGAGCATGGAGCACTGCCCGGCATCGCAACCCCCCCCCCCCCCCACCCCCCCCCCCCCCCCCCCCCCCCCCCCCCCCCCCGGCGCTCACACAGGGCGCTGAAGCCTGGACCCATGCCTCTATATAAAAAACAAACGTGGACCTTCAACATTTGTATTTGAGGACCCCTGATATATAACTTCATATCTATTATGTCCACTTATTGCATCAAGCCGATCCCGAGGAGGGTGGAGGGGATGTTCAGTGTGCGTTTCTCAGTTCATTGCTGCTCCTCGTTAGTGGATCAGTTAAGCGTCTAGTTCGCTACTAATGTAACCAGGGAAGTTAAGCTGCCTTGTTTGGGGAGGCAGTGCGGGGATTACTTAGGGGTTAAATGTACATTTATTTTGGAGTTCGGGATAATGACATACAGTTCAGTTACTTTGAAATGAGATCACAGCTTGGATCACTCTTTCCTATTTCTATATTTTCTGGTTGTTCATGTCTGATTTTGTTTTATATGCTTTCTAATATGAATTTGAAGTTTACATCCTGGAATGTAAGGGTTTGGTGAAGCTGGCCAAAATGAAGCAAGTGCTCAGCAGAATCAAACAAATTAAATCATTGGTGTATATCTTCAAGAAACCATTTACTGTCAAACGAAGTGATAAAGATAAAAAGGAGATGGCCAGGAAGGTAATCTCAGCCTCCTACTTATCACACACTCGTGGCGTGTTGATCCCGATTCACAAATCGGTATCCTTTCAAGTAGACAAGTTATTCGTGACATAGGGGGTAGGTACGCGATTGTCCAGGGTACATTGATTAATGACAAGGTAAACATGATTAACATATATGCTCCAAATGAAGATAACCCCAATTTTTTTGAAAATTTATTTTTGTTAATTTCCTCTCTTTCTGGTAAGGCTCTTATAGCAGGTGATCTTAACTGCACTCTAGACCCTAAATTGAATCAATCAACTGGAGTGGACTCCTCTCACATACAAAGTAGGAAAAAGCTACTACAATATGTGAAAGATTTGAACCTGTGTGACCCCTGGAGGAGATTAAATCCAGATCAAGTAGAATTCTCCTGCTACTCGCCTCGATTTAAAGCTGGGGTTGGCGATTTGAATGAGATACATTTTTTTAAATACTGGTTAAAATGATCTTTATGACCCGATGGGAAGCAATTCATAGCGTGTTCTTAAAGTAGTTTGGAAAATATCCGCTATCTACAGCAGGAGTACAACGGGAAAAACAGCAACCAATCGTCTTGACGGGACACCTTTTTTAAACCAATCAAATCCCTTCGCCGTTCGACCTGCCCCCTGCGCGTACATGTCAATGGCGTGCACTGACCTGGTTCAGTGCGCGCGTAGAAGGACGGAGAGTCGTTGCAGAACGGCGGAGAAGAATGTTTGGGGGGTTTACTACCGTGTGAGTGGCCATAACTTGGCGTAGTGCAAATAAAGAAAAACGAAGAAGAACGAAGCGCTGAGGACAGGTACGCCAGGAACGCACTGGACGCGGAAGCGCTGCTGCGCGCCGCGCGCGCGGAACGTCTCCGCGTCTCGCTCCCAACGGAGCTCCTCCAATGGGGTGGGAGCTGGGCGGAGCCTTGAGGAGATGCTACATTCGTGCTACATGCTAGTTTTCCAAGATCGCCAACCCTAGCTTTAACTCATACTCGGGTATAGATTACTTCTTGATTTCCAACTCTATGTTCCTTTCGTGATAGAATGTAAATATTACAGCATACTATTGTCAGCCACTCTCCTACTTCACTTGTATATACACAGAGCCAAGGGGTAATTAAAGGCGTCTCTAGATGGAGATTTCATCCTAGATGGCTTTCTGATTCAAACTTTCTGCAATTTTTAGAGACATAAATTGAGTTGTTCTTTAGTACAAACAGGAATGAAACTTCTTCTGTAGTCAGATGGGAGGCCTTTAAGGCATATATTAGAGGTATGATCATTTCTTACACCAGTTCAAAACAACTTAAGTTAAAAATGAATCAGCTTGACCACAAAATTAGACAGCTGGAAAGAGAAATCTTTTTGGATAGCTCCACAAAAGCAAAACATGAGCTGAGAATACTTAAAGCCCAATATGAGGAATTGTCCACGTCAAAGGCAGAAAATAGCTTAATCCGGCTTAAAACAGAGCTATTACGACCAAGGGGAAAAACTAGGGAGACTGTTAGCCTGGCGAATTAAAAAATTAGATGCAGACAGGGCAATTACTGAAATTCAAACCCAGAGTGGAAACAATAACAACAGACCCTTAGGAAATTAATGATACCTTTTCCACCTACTATAGAACATTATATACATCAGAATCTTCAGAAGATTTCGAAACACAATCAGAATTTCTTGATGATCTTTGTATTCCTTCTATTCCTAATGATGTTAAAGGGCACATGGACAGGAAGTTAGATGCTTCAGAAATCGCTGACGCTATTACCATTATGAGGGGAGGTAAAGCCGCAGGCCCTGATGGTTTACCAGTGATATTTTTAAGCTGTTCAAAGATAAATTAGTTGATCCCCTTTTAGCTATGTATGAGGAGGCCTTTCATCAAGGTCATCTTCCAGATTCTTTAAGAATGTGCGCCAATAACATTAATTTTGAAACCTAATAGATCTCCTAACAAATGCACATCATACAGGCCCATTTCACTACTTAACACAGATGCTAAAATAATTGCTAAAGTAATGGCTAGAAGACTGGAAACGGTGCTTCCAACTGTGATCCAATCCTGATCAAACAGCTTTGTGAAAAACCGTCAGGCCTTCCATAATGTTAGACGATGTGTTGAACTTGATACATGTGAGAGAGGGAGCCTCTGATACCGCCATTCTGTCCTTGGATGCCGAAAAGGCCTTTGACAGAGTGGAGTGGAGCTACTTGTTCGATGTGCTTGCTCGTTTTGGCTTCGGTAACTATTTTCAAAAATGGATTGAAACTCTTTATACCGATCCAATAGCAGAGGTCTCCATTAACCATTTAATATCATCTCCTTTCAAATTACAAGAGGTAAACGTCAGGGGTGCCCTCTCTCTTATTCGTTTGGCAATAGAACCATTTGCGATAGCAGTGAGATCACACCCTCAATTTCAGGTATTAAAATATCAGATATCCGAACACGAATTGTTATGTATGCTGACGATACCTTTCTACTTTTGACAGATCTAAAAAACTGAATTCGTAGCTGGACTGATTTATTTGAAACATTTGGAAATTCTCAGGTTTAAAGTAAATGAAACAAAATCCTCTATTATGTTTTGAAGAAGAAACAGGAGCAGATAAACCCTATGATAGATCACCTTTCAGTAATGCAGTAAATGGATTTAAATATCTTGGTATCACTATCACTCCAAACTATTAAAGAATTAGTATCCAGCAGTTACGATCCTATAGTCTCTTCAGTAACTGAATCCATGAACACTTGGTTATCTTTGCCAATTCTCTATTGGGACGTATTAACATGATCAGATGAATATATTACCAAAGTTTCTGTACCTATTTCAATCGATCCCTTTACCCCCACCACCACAGTTCTTCTCAAGAATGAAGCAACTACTTACAAAGTTTATTTGGAACAACAGAAGGTCAAGGTTGAGACTGTCACTTCTTTACCTGCCATATGAGAGAGGAGGGCTACAATTACCCAATCTACAAAGGTATTTCTGGGCTGCTCAAATTAGAGCTGCATTACACTGGTTCTCTCCCAAACCTTACTTACCGTGGGTACAAATTGAAAGCATTTGTGCTAAAGACCTGCAACTTAACACCTACTTATATTCTGCATCTGTAAAAAAATGAAGTGAATTACTGATAACCCCTTTGTGAGAAACAAAATTGTTTGGCACAATGTACAGTCATTTCTCGGTGAAGCTACTTTGCTTTCAGGATTTTCACCAATATGGAGGAATGATACTTTTACTCCCGGCAGAAAAGACCAAGGTTTTAGAATGTGGGCTATAAAGGGTATCTGTAAAGTTATGGATCTATATAAAGAAGGCAAACGAGCTTCATCTGAAGAACTCAGAAACAAATATGATATACCCCGGACGCTCTTATTTAAATACTTACAGATAAGGAGTTTTGTTTATGCACAGATGCACTCCCAATTACAACCCCCTTTGTCCACATTAGAAAATCTAGCAGTAAACAACTGTACTGGCAGGGGTCAGATATCCTTATTGTATAATATACTGGTGAAAATTCATAAAGACTCGACTGAATACAGAAAAATTCAATGGATAAATGACTTGCAGCAAGATATTTCTGAGGAGGATTGGAGGGAAGTGTGCTCGAAAGCTCAGCTCTTAACAATAAATACCCATCTTAGACTGATTCAATATAATTGGATTATGAGAATCTATATCACTCCGGTCAGATTAAATAAAATGAATCCGAATATTCCTGATCTCTGTGTTAAATGCAATGTTGAAAAGGGTACTCTATTTCATTGTCTGTGGGACTGCCCTGAAATACGTAAGTTCTGGAACGAAGTTATAAAATGTATTTCTAAGATGGCCCTGAACCCAATACCTGATTGCCCTACACTCTGTATTCTTAATCTGTATCCAAAAGACTGTATGCTTAACAGTAAAGAAAAGAAAATCACAGATCTATGTTTAATACAAGCTATACGCTTGATCTCTCTCTGCTGGAAAGACAGAAAAAGACTGACGATCGATCGATGGCTGAAAGAGCTATCTGCATGCCTTGTCCTTGAAAAACTAACATACAATGAAAAAGAAATCAGCTGAATTTAAAGAGATTTGGAACTCCTTTTACATTTTTGGAGAACTGTGAAGTTGAAGAGGCTTTGGGGCCTCAAAGGTGACGTGATGTTGAGCTGTGTATACATGCGTGAGTGTCAATGTCCAGTTTTTTTTTTTTCCTTTTTCATTTGGGGGGGTGGGGGGAGAGGATTATTTATTTACTTATTTTTGATTGAATATGTTTTGTTTTGTCAATGCATTTTGTAAACTGATAAAATTAAATAAATATATGTTATAAAAAAATAAAAAGATAGTATCTCACCAGTGACTGCAGTGATGCTGATTCTACTGCTTCTGATGTCCTCAAATACCGAGTAGACAGTGAATGAGTATTCAGTTGCAGCATTGAGAGAAGAGACTGTGTGAGTTACTGGTCCGTCTCCATCTGGTGCTGTGATGTTTGTCTCAGTACCATTAAACTGGAGGATGAAGATGATGTTGTTGTTCACTTTGTTCCACTGCAGAGTGACACTGCTCTCATCTTGTCTTGTTGGCTTGAAGTCTACTACATCACCTGGAGTGAGAACAACAAACAACTGTTTGTGGTCGGGTCCATTTAAGACACTCAAAGACCTTTTGTTTTACCTGCTGTGTAACAGACGAACGGCAGCTGGATGGAGCAGCTTTCATCTGACCACAGTCCTGACTCAAACGATGTGGCGACGCACTGCTCTTCACCAGAGTCGGGCTGGCCGCTGTCCCAGTTTCGATACAGTGAGACACTCCCGTCAGACCATATTTTTTGGCGATGCAGACCAATCCACACATTGTATCCGTCTACTATACTTCTGACCATTTCATTTTCTGCCTCGTTTCGAATGCTGTGAGTGAAGCGCAGCAGATGTAAAAATATTTAACTGACAGTCCACTGCATGATTTGTGTGGGAGCATGATGGAATCACCCATAGACTGTATGCTTGACTCTACATTTTGCCTCCATTAGTAATAATTACTGTATAGTGCCAACCATTACACTCCACACACACTCTCTGAGTGAGTTATTTTCCTTTTTTCTCTTGAAAATTCACTTTCAGAGATTGAACAACATGGATGAATGGATGGAATGGACAGATGAGTGAATTAATACTGTACCTGGCCAGATCTACATAATTCTCTCTGCAGAACCTCTGAGCTTCTGTCCAATTGCTTAATGTTTCAATCCTGACAAACGTTGCTGTGCCATTCAGTGTACCTAGAAATACAAGCACATTTTGTTTGTTTTCATCAAACTAGTTTCCAATAAAATAAAATTTGGAATATTTGACAATTCCTTATTCTACAGATTAAACCATTTTTAACATGACCAAAGTATTGACATTTCTGGAAAATCTTGTCAAAAAGGCAATTCCTTGAAAAATGTCACTATAAAAACTCACCTTTGAAGCAGACAAACTGCCGTTTCACACTGCAAGACCTGTCATTCACCTGCCAAGGTATGGACTCCTCCAAAACTCTACACAGTGTTGTGTTCCATACAAATTGTTTGGCTGACCAGTGTCCCAATTTCTGTACATGTCTTCTCCTTCTCCATAGAAGCTGCTGTTATTTAACGACCACGTCCAGCTGTTTACCAGGTCGTCATAGAGACCGATCCAAGCCTTTCCTGTTCAAATAAAGATATTCATACAAAACGATTGAATTTAAACTTCCCACCATGCATTACAGTACTTGTGCCATCCATGGTGCAGATAGTAAGAACTCACCTGCATAAGTGGGGTTTAAAACTGCTTCAGCGTCAGCTGAGCTTTCAATGGTGGCCAGGTCCGTGAAGAGATCCCTGCACATGCGCTGAGCGTCGGTCCAGTTCACAGGTGTGTTCACAAAGTTGTAGTGAAATTGGCCAAAAACCACATTGGCAAATGGTCCTAAAGCAAACCATGAAAATATACAATATATCAATGAAAAGTGTGCACTTCTTGGTTGTTTGTCATCTATCAGCATTTCCCGGGTATTTTTCTTTCTGTCCCTTTTGTTGGAACATAGAACTGTGTACAAACCAGTGTGACAGTCTTTCCATGCAGAAATCTTAAACTTGATCTTCACTTAGGAATTGTTTCAACAGCCTCAGTTTTTATTTTTTGATCTGCTCAGTAGTCTCTGCAATAAAAATGTTGATGTTTTTGTCAATTCAAACTCTGTTTCTTGATGCTCATATAGGATATGTAAACACATTTTGTGGGTCTTTTACTTCAATGTGAAATTCTCCTTGTTATGTCATATTATAACTCAGAAATAGAAGACATTTTAGTTTCAGATTCCTTCTTCTTCCACTCCAGACACTCTCACAGAAAAACCTCAACACCCTCAGATCTGCCACTGTTTATTTTTTTCAGTGAATTTAAAGAGACAAGAAAAGCATTTAAATGTCAGAGTTTTCCTGAAAATGAAACAAAACTATTTGTGTAAAGTTAATAAACACCTTAGAAGGATGATAATAGCTACCAACTCTACCAACTACGTGACTAAAACACACCTTTACCAAGAGTTCATACACTGATTTTTTTTCTTGACAAGCACACCTACAGCAGGTTCTCACTTATCTCTGTTCGTCTGTGTTTTCTTATCTTACTTGAAAAATTCCATCTTGCCACGCGACCAGATCAGATCAGTCCCTGAGCATCACAACTCCCTCATCTTTGGATCATTGTAGGTATTTTCTGTTTTTCTGGTCTACGTTTCTAATCTGGAGAAGTCAACAATTGCTTTTATATTTGCTGTTCATAGACTAAGTTTGTCTCATTAAAGGGATACTTCAACATTTTGGCAAATTGGCCCATTTAGCGCAATTCCTTAGTCATTTCGAACAGCATACTTACTGTTTTTGTGAGGGCGAGCTGTTGTTTATTCAGAGGTGAGTCGGGGAAGGTTTTCAGGATGGACACAATGGAAGTGGATGGTATTTTTGTTCCCCCTCGTCAAACTCATCAAATACACAATCCAACAACCCCAAAACACTTTGGTGGACACGTTATAATCCGCACATTCACTACGCTGTGAAATATTAATGTAAAATTCTTACCCTCACAAAAAAAGTAAGTATGCTGTTCGAAATGACTAAGGAATTGCGCTAAATGGGCCAATTTGCCAAAATGTTGAAGTATCGCTTTAAGGGAGCGCATAAAACTCCCTCAAAAAAAAAAAAAAAATGATGTCAATTTATGAGATCTGTAAAGCAGCACTCAAATCGCAGTTCAACTGACAATGAACGTTATATTCTTCTCTTTGACTGGGGCTGTAATGAAGAAACTTTTTTTGCTTTCGGATTTAAAGCATCTATCTTTGTTCTCTTGTTACATTCTTTCAAAAAATAATTTCCTGATCATGAAACATGAGCTGGGGAATGAAGAAGCTTTGTTCTGTTTGACCTGATGTTTTGATAACCACTCAACTGCCATTTCAGTCCAGTTTTAAAGGAAGAAATCACCTTTGAACATCACACGGATTTCCCCTTGTCACCATTGAATAAATACAATAATAAACAAAGTAGTTAAAATATTTAATCATGTGATACTTTCTGTGATTATTGTCAGAACATTTTGTCAACAAGTCAAAAGGAATTCTTCCAATATTTTGTTAAGTGTAGCTAATATTGCAATAATACATTAAAGGTGCTACAATTTTTGAAAATATAAGAATTTTTTTTTTTTTAACAATGTTACCTTTTTACTTTCAAAATGTCCAGAATTATTATATTTTGTGCTGGTTTCTTGTGGTTATGAACAAAACCAGGAAATAATTCTGCAGAAAAGTGTTGTTATCATAACCTGAGTGTCAGAGTCAGTCAGCCTGTGTGGTACGCAGTTCTGTCTGCGAGCTAAGTGAACTGTACTGGCTTAACTGCATGATTCTGAAGGATTCTGATAGCAAAGTCTTCAGCAACAGACAAAAAGAGAAATTCAAGACACGGGACAATTTACAGAGGAGACAAACAGAACAAAGAAAATCCAATGGAAGCATTTCTAAAGCCCGTCAGAACGATTTCAGCATCTGAATGTGGAACTCAGCTGTAACTTTCCCCATGTTTCCAACATTATATGTTGTTTTTTTTGTTGCATAAAAATGCACAAGCAAAGCTGTGAGGTCAAAGGGAAAACCATCATCTGCACCATCAGTGCAGATAATGTTATAGCACCGCCGTCAATTCCAGCCATAAGCAACAAACACAGTAATCTCACCTTGCTGACTTTACTCTATCTAACTTAGATTGTTTGCATTGATGTATATTTGATTTCACGTCCCTGAAGTCCGTTACTGCCATTTCCCATTTAACAAAGCCTCTGCAATACAAAGCAGGCTCAACATGATCAGCTAAGGAAAACCACAACATTCGAAAACAAAACTATTTAGTAAAAAGGGAGGGATTATAAACAAATTTGAAATAAAATAAAATAAAATAAAATACATTTTCTTCGAGGAAGCCATGAACTTGGTAGTGTGAAGAAGTGAGAAAAGGTGTAATTAAATGTAACTCCAGCAAGGGGAGCTCTGAAATAGTACTCTGTCTAGAATACACACACACACACACACACACACACACACACACACACACACACACACACACACACACACACACACACACACACACACACACACACCTTTTTCATTGCGCTTGTGCAGACCTGATCCAGATGCTGCATTCATGGAAGTGGGAAATATTTTGCGATATGTGGAAAGACAATGGAAAGGAAAAAGTGTGAAGCAACCTGAAAATAATTTCACAACTAAAACAAACAAATATTGCTACATCTGTTGATCTAAACTGTAAAATAGGAATACACAACATTTCCAGTGCTGAATGGGTTTGTGTGTGATACACCATGGTTTGCCTCTTGATTAAATTGTGTCTGCATAAATGTGTGTTTTAGCTAAATATACTGTGTCGATAGTAAAAAAAAAGTCTACGAGAACAGCAAAGAAAACAGGCAATATTTTAATTAATAAGTTAAAAAATGTAACTTTCAGGGCTGGAATGACACAGGTGTTCTCACTGTCCTTTTAATTTCTTTTTTTATTTCAATTTTTCTGAAGACAAGTTATTGAGGTGGTATAATGGATATGACTTCTGCCTCCGGGTTCCAGTACCGGCTTGGTCATTGTGTGTGGAGTTTGCATGTTCCCCCCAGAGTACTCTGGAATAAGTTGCTGTTAAATTTACATCACAGGCAACAACCAAAATGTATTACTTATTTCAATATGTGAACGCAGCATACTGCACCATCTCCTAATTTCAATTTACTGTCTCATAATTTTGATTTACCATCTCATAATTTCGACTTACCATCTCATAATTATGACCTGTGTACTGTATATTTCATGTATTTCAGTGTGAAGCTTTAATATATTTATTTCTATGTAAAGCACTGTGAATTGTGTCTGAATAGTGCTCTGTCTATAAATTACCTTGCCTTTCCTTGCATCAGTATTTTTGTATCTTTGTTTTGACATGTCCATGATGAATTATTAATGATAATGATTTTTTTAAATTTTTTTTTTTTAATGAAAGCAGCAGCTTCGGTCTTGCACTTGAACGCACCACGAGGGCAGGAGCGATGCAGCGAGAGGAAGAGGAGGAGAGGAGGAGGAGGAGGAGAGGGGGAGGAGGCAGACCGAGGAGGAGAGGCATGAAGAACATCCCCGGGATCTGAGCTCACTGACCGGGTTCGCTTCTCGTGTTCCCTCGGCGGTTCTGACTGGAGGTCGCCTGGTCGCGGAGGGGGGGCGGATGCTCTGCGGAAGAGCAGCATGGAGGAGAAGCGGCAGTTCCTTTGTGGGGTGGTGGAAGGTAAGAAGAAGCGGCCGGCTTCATCCCCGACCCCCCTGTCAGGCGCGTGTGTTTTCTTTTCTTACCTCGGGGTGGGGGGGTGGGGGGGGGGGGGGACGCATCTCGAATGGACCACCGTTTGACCTACATTCAGACCGCACGCTTTGTCACCTCGTGGAGGGAAGCGGGGCGTTTGACCACTGGCGGGGTGATGGAGGCTCCTCGTGAGCTGATGGAGACCAGTGAAGCTTGAAGAGGAGATCAAAGAGCCGCCGGCGGAAGGTCTCCTCTGATGTCTGGTGAAGCTTTTAGCGCCGATGAAGAACCAAGAAATGAGGATGATGAGGAGGAGGATTAGAAATATGAAGCTGTGGTTTGCTGGTGTGTTGTTGACAGTGATACCATCTGAGCACAGCTGATACAAAAGTATGAGTTATGTGAGAACCACTATCTAAAATAATAAAAAAGGCAATTTATAACAATATAAAACTGGAAAAATATTAATAGAAAACAGGAGTTTCCGAAAAATGTGGGAGGAGTTTCCTTACTTTCAATGTTGAACTAATTACAAATATTCACTATAATATCATATTTATTGGCACTTTAGTGAGATTTTTTAAGTACTGCAATATAAATCACAGCAGTATCTGTCTGCTGTTGACATTTAAATTGTTAAAAAATATAAGTTATTTATAATAATTTTTTGAAATAATATTACACTGTACATTTCTTGAGTCTAATGAGAGTATTTCTACATCTAAATGACTAAAGCTTAAGTAACATAACAGAAGATGTATTCAAGTATTTTTCAGTATTCGGTAATAATATTGCTGTATTCAATTAATATTTATACTCTTACGAATATTTTTTCTTGAATCTGCTATTACATTGAAACTTCAGTGCAATATGCTCAACTGAATGCAGAATAAATGCTTAAAAACAACTTAGAAAAAAGTACTGATCACATGGCACACTTTGTAATAAAATATGAGTAAAAGCACATTTTTTGATAAAATGCAAGAATCTACAAATTCTTCCTTATCACAGTGAACTTTTTTATTCAAAGTTTATCTCCCAAATGAGGTGGAAAGATGTATAAACAACATTTAACCAAATTAGGGGACACTCTGAAGGCTAATGATCAATGCAATAGATGGGCTATTTTTAGATCTTTACCTCGACATCAGGCTCCATTAGGGAGCTGCATCTCAGAGAGTTATCTTTAATTCCACCAGACATCAGCGAGATAAACACTCATTTTACCCTGCATTTGTCATCATTTTAACTGCAACTCAATCAGTTAGTGTGTTTTGTTGTGTGTGTTTGATCAGTCAGTTCCATCCTTCTACAAAATGAGGATGTGACAACTCCTCAGCTTCACACACAAATTATTGCTATTTGTTTCACAGTTTTGTGCAATTCTGTGTAAAACACAGCAAAAAAAAGTGCTTTGACAGACAAAGCAGGATGTGAGTCGGTAAATCAGGCCACCTGACAATTGTGCAATTATTATTTTGTTCATACTGTGAGTCATTTGATTTATTAGTTTCTTATGTTATTGTAAAGAAAAAATAGACAAGTTTCCTCTGCATCACCTGTGCAAACCATAAAAAAAGAAAACTACAGCAAGTATCTCCAATGAGAAAAAGAAATGTTCTTGAATTAAATAAAAAAATTAAATATTCATAGTAACTTTGGCTCTATAAAAATTCTGCTTTCAATCATTTTTGAGCCCCAGGATATTTGTTAAGCACATTTCTGTCAAACTGTTGATGGATTTCCAGCTGTTTTAGTGAAGTGTGGCCTGTAAAGCACACAAACACACACAGGCACACACTCACACATCTTAGAAGTAATTTGTATGCTTCCTCCAGCCTGTGTCTCTCAGGCCGTTGTGGTGGAATCCAGCAGAGACTGTAATAGAGTTCGACTAACCAGGGAGTTTTCACAGGACACACACACTCACACGCATAAACTCACAAACACACACATACACAGGTAGACATGATATATACACGAGCACTAAAATATGCGTATATGTTTAAAAAATCCCTCCAGACATGCAGGAGAAAGCAGACTGAAGTGCAAAGTGTATCTGATTTAATTCTCACTCTGACCCACTTACTGTACACACACACACACACACACACACACACACACACACACACACACACACACACACACACACACACACACACACATACATGGCAGTCTTATTCAAAAACACAAAGGAGGGAGAGGGACTCTGGAGATGCTCCCGTTTCTAAGAATAGACAGTATGATGGAGAGTGTAGCTGGAGATGAATTATGCTTCTGCCAAACACAGCAGGGATGTGGCTAACTAAGCACCGGAAGATCTCGCTTCGTTTCGTGTGGTTTTTCCGCACACAGAACTGTAGCTGTAGCAGCGCTGAGCCTCGTACAGTAGCTGATAGCTTTCAAGTGTGTGAATAAAGGCTTAAAGCGAGCACATTCGGTGTCAATTTGCCTTTTTTCACCGGTCACGTCACGTCACGCTGTCTGTTTCCCCCCTCAGGTTTCTATGGGAGGCCTTGGTCTATGGATCAGAGAAAAGTTCTCTTCCAGTGGTGAGTCTCTCTAATAAAAACCTGTAATGAACACGTTGCTGACTGCGTCCACATGCTGTTCTGTATCTACAGTCTGCGAGCGCAGGTGTCCGCGCATATGTGCTCAGCATTTGGTCCGGCGGGCCGCTTCTCTGCCGTTTTCACATGAGCGGTGCGAGCTCGGAGCCGTCGGCCCGAAGCCTCTGGGCTAAAACTGACTTTGCACGCCTCGGTTTCCAGTGCACGAGAGAAGCCACTGACGCAGAATGATTTCAGCCAGGAAAGTGAGAGGAAGGTTGCACTCTGCATTTCGTTCTGGCGTGAGGACAGATCGCATGAGAGCCCTCGCAGAGAGTTCATAACAAATGCTATTAAAAGTGAGCATATCTGCGTTTAGGTGACTCCAGCTGTACACAGCACCGCTGCAGAGAGCAGACTGTAAATGTAAAAGCATCGGCGTCTGGAATAAATGAAGCTGACTCGGCTCCTCGCCGAGAAAACATCAACCTCTTCACACTTGTTGATGTGATTTCACCTCAGAGTGCATCTGATCTAAAAACAACAGTTTCTAGCTTAACTTCTCAAATCTGTATCATGTTTGAACTGATTTCTGATGTGCTGTATCCAAATGAACAAACTGAAAGCAAAAACACAATGGTAATTGTAATGAACACAAACGTACACAAAAACAGTGGCGTCAAAATGAAAAGCGGTTTCGTATTGCATGATTACTGCTCATATATTTCTCGATCTTACATATAAGTGGAGCGACTGCTGCGAGACGTGACACAGTTTTGCAGCGTCCCCGGAGAGGCCGGCTCCCTCCGCTCGCTGCTGGAAACATGGGAACCTTTCAAACCGTCGTCCCACAGCGGTTCCGTTCACATTCATGAAGGTGAAGGTGCAGCGATCAATCAAACCCAACAATGAGCCCTTTTTTGCAGCGAGCTGGCGCCGGCACTTTGCTAAACAAGGCAATCAGCGCTTTGTGAGGGGACTTTGGGAATTCAAAACTTTGTCAGTGTGGCAGCAGCTGAGTGTGTGTGGGTTCCGGGGTTATTTTTAGACAGACTCCAGTGTGGGGTGCGGGCACACAAAAAAAACGAATCCGTACGCCGGGCGTTGCATAAGCTGGGCAGAGCGGCGATGTGGATGCGCCGGCGTTCTCGCGTGTGTCATTGTGCGCCGGGGAGAGGTAGGCTGCAGATCTGTGGAGGCGACTTTTACATACCATCTGTCCAGGAAGCGAAGCTGCGAGAGAGAGAATGAGAACACAGCCCACCCACGGATGACAAGGAAGACAAGAGCTGGTCCACGTCCAGAGCGATGTTTGTATATGAACGCAGGATGATGCGGCTCCCGTTTCACTACATTTACTATGCTCTATTTATAATTCAGCAGGTCATTTCCTGTAACTGAAGCGGCCTCCGAGCCTCATGATCGATAGAGTCGATTTATTTCCCTGTAGTTGTTTTCCTCGCTCTCTGCCTCCTCCTGCTCTTGTTTCATTCTCAAATTCCAGCTTTACTCCTGGTCTGCTACCTGATGAGTCCAAGGCTGCTGTAACTTCAGAGTGGATCAGAGATAAAGGCCTTTTTTAGAATGAACGAAAACATTTCTGATTCAGTTTTAGAAAAAAGCATCAGTGGAGTGTTTGTAGTGTTTGTCTTTGTTCAGGAGAAAAGCAATAACAACTATTGATTGTGGGGCAATATAAAAGGAAAATAAAGCGGTCTGGAGATCACATTTGTTGCCAAGAAGCATTAAATAAAGGAAAAACCTTCCAAACACATATTTCTTTACTTTGTGTGTGCAGTTTATATCTTGTCATTAAAACTTACGGAGCGAGGCCCTTTAAAATCTTTCTATTGACTCATTTTATGAAGGAACCATTTTGTACTCTTCACTTATTTAAGGCGAGGAAATTGCAGTTCATTGAAAACCTTTAAAACTCCTAATATGTTTATTTTAGGGTTCCACTTTATTATCTTTTGTAGCGGTGAAAAGATAAATAAAAGTGAGCTTGACTCTGACTGGCAACAGCAAGGAATGGTAATTTAACCCCAGCTTCGTGTCTTTGTGCACTAACTGTGGCTGGAATGTGTGTAGATGTGTCACCGTCAAATTAATGTCAGCAAACTTTCTTTGTCCTCCTTGCTCTACATTTCCAGTTTCAGCAGACTCATCTGTCATCTCTATTCTTTGGTGAAAACCTTCTTTCTCCACCAGGATGCAGCGCTGGGGGTTGAACACCTACTTGTACGGCCCAAAAGACGACCTGAAGCACAGACTGCTGTGGAGAGAAGTCTATTCTCCCGAGGAGGAGAGTAAGAACACCGATCCTGGATATACGCAGACATTCACTCTCGTATCAGCGAGAGCTGTGCAAGACATTTTTTAATTAATTTATTTGAAGTGAAACATCTTCCTCTTCTCCTATGTTGCCAGGTCAGCTGCGCACGCTCATCATCGAGGCCCAGTCGAGAGGCCTGAGGTTTGTCTACGCGCTCTCTCCGGGTCAGGACATCGTCTTTTCTTCCTCCTGCGACTTGACGCTGCTCAAACGCAAACTGAGACAGGTGAGCGGCGCCTGCGGACACACGTCTCCCCGCCAGAAATGGTGTTAAAACCGTGAATCCCTCTTGCAGGTGTCGGACCTGGGCTGCCAGGCCTTCGCCATCCTGTTCGACGACATCGATCACTCCATGTGCCAGGCTGACAGCGAGGCCTTCGCCTCGTTCGCCCACGCTCAGGTCACCGTAACCAATGAAATCTACCGGTTCTTGGGGGAACCGCCCGTCTTCCTGTTTTGCCCTACAGGTAGGGATTTGAGGATCACAGCCACAGTCGTATTATCAACAAGCATGACCTCTCTCTCTCTCTCTTTCTCGCTCTCTCTCTCCAGAGTACTGCGGTTCTCTGTGTTCTCCCAGTGTGTCTAAATCTCCCTACCTGCAAACTGTGGGAGAAGACCTCCTGCCTGACATTACTGTCATATGGACAGGTAACACACACACACAGCTTTGTTGTTTTGTTCATTTCACTTGTACCGACTCGTCAAACAACAACAGCAGCAGCAACAACACACAAACACACAGGCGATTACAGCTCAGCCCTCCGTGCACACATGCAAATGAGGACAGGCACAAATCCACGCAAACTCCTCCACAGAGCAGAGAGGACTGAGCCGCAGCTCCACCCACACACATATGGAGGTACAGTAGAAACACACACACACACATTTTTATCACCTCCTTCTAATCATGTATCTCATTACCAGCGTGTGAATGTCAGAAGCTTTGTTACAGCTGTAACACCATGTTTGAAATGTGCTTACGACTGTTACACATTTTTTTTCTAATGGTTGCATTCACTTTCTTTGACGAGTGATTTGTCTCAGATTGAATGCCCAAAGAATCTCCCATCATGCTGCAGGTGCAGTAGAGCCTCATCTGTATTCTCTAACGCTTTAAGCTGAAGTTGATCCGGACTGATTGGTGAAGGTGGAATCCAGCCTGCATGCAGATAGTCTCTCTGATAAGCTTGTCACTAAACTGACATGCGTCCCATTTTCAGAAATGTGACAGTGTCCTCCACTGTCTCTTTTTGAGTAACAGCTGCTCCAGCTGAACCGTGTGCACATCGTTCTGCTCTGTCCTCGGAGGGGCCGCGGTCCGCCGGGATCGCGTCGTCCCAGTGGTTTTGGAGATAAAGTCGAACAGTTGAACCGCTGTGAAAGACGGATCGGTGTTAAAATGTTGCAGAGCAACAAAGCATCAGAGTGCTTCACTTTACTGCAAGTTTATAGCTCTCCTTAGAAAGTGTGAGAGTCTGGAGTCCAATTCTGACCTCCCTGAGAACTGCCCATCACAGAGAATCAGCTGAGACAGTAAAAGAGTTTATAGTCGATTCAGCCGGCCCCTTTGTTTCAATTAGGAAGGGATCAGAGCTTTCTGGAGGCCCGTCAGAATAAAACCACCCCACTGACTCCCAAAGCTGTGTGAGGAAATCTGCAGGGTGTGTTATGAGAGAGTGAGCATCTTGTGACTTTATGTAATTATGCTTATGCTCTTGATGTTTACTTTTAATTTCATAAAGTTTCTTCTTGGTGTGAAACTTATTGGTTTGAGTCTTATTAGTTTTAACCGCTGCTGTAACATCAGTGACGTTTTCCCGCAGGCAGTAAGGTCATCTCCAGGAAGCTGTCCGTGGACTGCCTGGCGGAGGTGGAGTCGGTCCTGCAGCGGCCCCCCCTCATCTGGGACAACCTGCACGCCAACGACTACGACTCCCGGCGTCTCTTCCTGGGGCCCTTCAAGGGCCGGGAGCCGCAGCTGAGGAGCCACCTGAGGGGCCTGCTGCTCAACCCCAACTGCGAGTTTGAAGCCAATTACATCCCGCTGCACACGCTGGGGAGCTGGTACCGGGCCGGGAAGGAGGAGGTGAAAGGTGAGGGGGGTGGGGGGGTTGGCGGTCAGCAGCAGGAAGCCAGACGGATGGATTGAGGAAGCAGCAGTAATGAGACCGCAGATCTCCAGAGTTAATAATCAAATATCGGTCCCTCCATGCGCGCTTCGTCCCAACACTTCCTGGAAGGAATAATAAAAAAAAAACAAGTTTAATAAGCCGGGGTTGCTTGGTAACCGTCAGACGTAAATTGTGTCGTTCGCCGGCCAAATAAATACACTTTTAAGCTCCATCTGATATCCTGGAATAGTTACTCTCTAAGCCTTTATCTGCAGCGCCACACTGTACAAACATTTATCTCATAATGACTCACGCCACTTCTCCCGTCTGCATCTGCTTCACCTCGGAAGATAGCGGCTTCGCTCCAGTCATTTTGCCAGCGTTACACACGTTTAGGTGTTATAACCTCTGCGTCTCCTGTATTTCACATTCCTTGCATTATATTTCACCATGATAGAGTGAAACAGGAGGATTGGATGGAAACAGGGGAAGCAGGGAAGTGTTGTAGCGTGTGATGTTTGGAAGACTGGGTGGGGAGGGATGGAGGATGAAGGAGAGAAACAAGAGGCGTGCGAGGCTTTAATGGAAGAGAGAGGGAAGAAAGATGTGGGACGGATTTTTAATGATTCCATCAAAGTTTCGCCGCTGAGCCCTGTAACGTTTTGCATGGGTTGGGGCCGAGTTTCAGATTATGCTGAACGGCCAGAGCCTGGTTTTTCGCTGACGGACACTCCATGAATATAAATGAGCAGAATCTCCCAGTGGACGCTCTTTAACACAATGATGTGTGTGCTCCAGATGAGGAGTGCGAGTATTGTCCCGATCGAGCTCTGTCTGCTGCGCTCCGCGACTGGATGGAGGAGCTCAACCAGCCTCTGCAAGCTGGTAAAAACACTAAAAATATTGAATTTGGCCGATTTTTTTATGCAGATGACCTTTTGTTTTACACTGATATCTGTATGGTCACAGGCCGTCAGTGTACGAAGACAGAGCAGCGTGTCTCCGCTCCGTCGACTCGCTGCAAAACCCCCGACAGATCAGAATGCTCTTCCACCTTCAGAGGGAGCTCGGCCGTGGCCAAGCTCCCGGTCTTCCCCTTAAACTCCGGCTCCCCTCCGTCCTCGCCCACCAGATCCAGGGGCGAGAGGGAAGGGCGAGAGGGAGAGAAGAGGAGGCCCAACCAGCCCGGGCAGCCTGGCGGCCAGCACCCTCCCGGATCCAGGCAGGGAGCGCCGGCGGGTGGCGGCGGCGGCGGGCGGGGCCAGAAGGCCCAGGGTCGGGGATCCTGCGCTGGGAAAGGCACGCTTAGCGAGTCCCAGGTGCGGCTCCTGGTCGGCCTCCATTACCTCCCGCACGAGCACGGGGCGTCGGCCCAGAAGCTGCTGCAGGATCTGACCTGGCTGAAGACCAACTGCCACCTGGTCGGCGCCGGCAGCAAGAAGGCGCCGCCGCAGAAGGTGAACCCCGAGTTACAGTCAGCATAAATACCAACCAAACGGGCGTCTCACCTCTGTCATGTGCTTTCAGGCCGACGAGTGGCGTGGGCGGGCCTCCAGGTTCCTCTGCCTCTGCGAGGACATCGCGCAGCTTCACTACAGCGTCGTGAGCGGCGCCAACAGAGCCGTGCTCTACGACCTCTACCCTTACGTCTGGGACCTGAGGAACACGGCGCTGGTGGCCAAAGCCTTCATATGCTGGCTGGGTAGGAAATCAGACGATCGACAGTTTGACAGAAGCCTCATCCTGAGGTCTGATGACTCCTTCTCGTTTCATCCACCCAGACGGTCGGGTGCAGAGTGACGCCTCCACCCTGGGCTCCTGGAGGAACTGCTTCCACTGTGAGCACGCTCCACGCTCCACCATTCACGCCGTGACGTTTCGTGTTTTAACAAACCGTGGATGAGTTCACTTTGTAAAAAAAAAAAAAGTTCATTTGAGTCGATCTCTCTAGAGGAGCTGCGACGCTGTAAACCACTGAATTTTTATGCCGGCATCAATATTTCAAGCCGTGTGATCGTTTCATTGGCTGTCGTGTTGTAGGGTGTGGTAAGACCACCGGCGCCGACCTGCTGGGCGTGGACTCAGAGCCGTGGGTGTTCAAAGGGGGCGTGTCCGGGGAGGTGCAGGTAGTCTGGATCTGCTGTCTTTCTGCACGTGTTTGATTAAATAATGCAAACGCAGCTCTTAAGAACTCTTTCGTGTGTGTGTGTGTGTGTGTGTGTGTGTGTGTGTGTGTGTGTGTGTGTGTGTGTGTGTGTGTGTGTGTGTGTGTGTGTAGATGCTTCTCCCAATAGGCAGCAGCAGCGAGCTGTTCACCCATCCGCCCCCTCTCTTCCCTACCTCCCGTCTCTACAACGTCAGGCCCTACCACAGCAAGGACAAGGTAGGAGAAGCTTCTTCTACACTCTCATGAAACATTCAGACTCTGCTCTGGAGAAACTGGAGGGTAGAGAACATGAGCGCACTGTTAACCTTACGCACAGGGTCGTCAGACACGTTTCAGTTCAGGGGCCACCTTTAAATATTAACTTAAAATATCAATATTTTATGCAATTATGACAGAAATTGGCTAAAATTGCAATATAAATTTAATTTCAATGAAAATTTCTGGTTCCAAATACATTTAAACGTTCAAAAAAACTTCTCCTATAGCTGTTATAATGTGAATAATTTTATAAACTCACCCTGGCAGTATTGCTTTGACGATACAGTTTACTGTGGCAGAGCAGCATCACTGAAATCTCACCTCAGGGCTCAGTGTGAAAAAGTGTGTAAACTTGTAAAAAAAAATCAGTTTTCTTTGAGATTTTTCTGATTTGCTTATTGGGCTGGATTGGAGAGTCCTGCAGGCTGGTATTGGCTCTCTCTGTGCTCCAGGAACCCAGACTGTTTTGAGAAAAACAACCTGGGAGCTGAAAAAAACAACCCCAAAAACCTAAAAACACATTTTGCTCTCTGACTCGGAAAGTCATGGAAAATTCATGGACTTTCAGATGAGTCACCTGATCTGGTTTCTGTGAAACTGAAGAAGTACTCCAGTTACTCTTTTGGGGGGGAAAGTGAAACATTTATACCCCGTTGAGAGCAGATATGCTTTTTACAGGCTCTCTCTACATGTTTGTGCAGGTGGAGCTTTATCGGATGGTACGACAGCTCCACCTGAGGACCCAGGGCGGCCAGGAGTCCAGCACTGCTCACCCAGATATCATCGGAGACAGGTGTGTGTGTGTGTGTGTGTGTGTGTGTTGTAGTGAACCATCTCCTGGACACATTTTAAGATCTCGCTCCCTCATTTTGTCAGGTGTCTGGGACCGTGCCTGGCGCTGTGTCCAGAGTACAGCTTCATCCTGGAGGACGAGCTGGGGGTGTGCGGCTGCGTGCTGGGCATCCTGGACGTCCGCTCCTTCGCCAAGCGCTGCCAGGCCAGCTGGATCCCCGCCATGAGGGACAAATACCCGCCCAAAGCCGGCAACACGCACGCCAACACACAGGTGAGACGCGCCGACTGCTAATCAGGTCCCGGTTAATCTGTTAGAATCTATTACCTGACATTAAGGCGTCTAAATGCATATTTTCTCAAACACCTCGCTGTTTGAACTGGCGATGAGCCACACAGCCAAAGCTGTGACTGCTGTGATTTCTCGGCGGTGCGTCACCGTCACACTGACGCTGCCGATGACTGTCGCTCACACTGACGTCACGCTTCTGAATGTGTTTAAACGACATTCGTCCTTCTCACTTTTACTTGCCTTTCTCGGCTCTTACATATATTTGCTGATATGAGTCTTGGAAGCTTTAAAATATGCGGAGAAAACTCCATGCAAGCAAGTTTTGTTCCAAGAGAATCTGCTTCTGCAGACAGGAAGTACATTAGTCTAATAAAAAGAGGTCTGTGATTACAAAATAAAAGCTGCTGATAAGGCATCAAGCGCTGCTGAATATATGCTTAAAGTATATATGGACTTTATTGCTTTGTAATTGTAGTTCTACTGGATAGTGTGTGTTTTTATAGATCAGTAGCATCTAGTGGCAGGATCAGGAACTGCAGGAACCCAGCAAGAAGGTGTCTGACACTCATGATTAGCACGTTTCTTGATTTTTTTTAAAAAAAATTTTCGTACAGGACCTAATCCAGCTGATGGAGGAGGACCAGGGCGAGTACCCCGACTCGCTGCTCTACCACTTCCCCTCCCAGCTGCGGCTGGACGCCCTGCCCGAGCTGGTGGACGTCAGCGTGAGCCGCACACTGCTCACCGCCCTCCTTACCGCGCTCAAGGCCAACGGTACGCTCACCACGTGTGTGTGTGTGTGTGTGTGTGTGTGTGTGTGTGTTGTTAATTTCTATAAAAAATTCACATTTTTAAACAAACTGTGCTGTAATGTGCTGTAATAATGTATGAAATCTATTTTTACATATTTTAAGAGTAATATTTTCCGTGTGTGTGTGTGTGTGTGTGTGTGTGTGTGTGTGTGTGTGTGTGTGTGTGTGTGTGTGTGCAGGTTCTCAGGGTGTTTTCTGTGAGGTGCAGCCGACGGACCGCCAGCGGCTGGAGTTCCTGACTAAGCTGGGCTTCCTGGAGATCCTCAGAGGAGAAGCTCGGAGCAGAGAAGGGGTGGTGCTGGGACGGCTGCTCTGATTGCACACACACACCTACACACACGCACACACACACACACACGATAAGATATTCGATACACAGTCTGTAATACAGCGTATAAATGATTGCAAGAGATCGGGTCTGTGTGGCAGTGAAGGAGTTCCACACAGACACCTTTGAGGGATTTATAAAATCTGGAAAAAGCTGTGAGTTTAGCAGATCGCTGCTAATCTGCGCAGGATTCCAGAAGGATTATCTGTTTTCTTCAGACGTGAAAGGAAGGCGGCAGCGGAGCAGGTGGAGCAGAGTGCCAGATCCACGCAATAATCACTGTTGTTGAGAACGAATTACAAACCTCCGAATTCGCTTACAGCTTGCTTTTGTTCGTTCACCAATCCGAACAGTTTAGATTCCTGACTGTTATCAGCAGAAAGAAATTCAAATATAAAATGTTCATTTATGCACCTTCCTTTGTTTATTCATTTTTAGCAGTTTCCAGTGTCTGCTGAAGTGAATTAAAGAGGAATAATATCTTCGATTTAGGTCTCTAAAAAGGAAAAATGCAATGACAGGTGAAGTCTGTAAGCTTAATTTAATGTTTATTTAGGGCTGTCAGAGTTAATCACTTTAATCATGATTCGTTAATGTAGGGATGACTAAAGATGAATTTTTTAATCATGATTAATCACATAATTGAGCTTTTTCAGTTTAAAAACTGTATTTTTAACATGGACGTTGTATAAAGTTGGTCGACATGGCGTGTTATTTTAAAAGAAAATCCAACAAGGTCAAAAAGGAAATTCTTTCTTTGTGTTCAGTTCCCAATCAAGAGGCTCTGGTAAGAAATCAGTCACTGTAGGAAGTCACGAATCAGAAACTTCCAACAGTGACTTAAAATTCAACTTTATCACTGATTGTTTGGACTGATGACCGCTTTGCCTGATGGGCTGAAAATGCAGTTCAGTCCTGTGCTCTGCTCCCTCTGCTCCGTTCATAAACGCTGACTTTTCTCTCGGTCCGGTGGTTGTGCTGCAGCAGCCGTCCCGTCGGGCGAGCCGCCGCAGGGCGCCGCTGTTTACCTGTTTACGCTTTTAGCTTAGATGAATGTTTACATGCATGAAGAACTCGACGTGGTGTGGCTGTGGACACGGTAGAGACACGTGAAACACGGGAGAACACTGTGTCAGTGGCATGCAACTCCAACGAGGGTGTTACTGCGCACCTCCAGGTGTAAAGACGTAGACAATGCAAATGCATGCGTGCCAGAACTACGGTACACACACACACACACACACACACACACACACACACACACACACACACACACACACACACTTCAGTGAAGTTTACACTCAGTTCAGTTGGACAGATACCTCTCCCTCTTTCAAACATTTACACACAGTGTTCAGATACTGTAAGCAATACCTGTGTGTGTATACCGATACACACCGGTACCAGGTGTGTGTGTATGTGTGTGTGTGTGTGTGTGTACTTTGTATGTATATGCGAGCGTGTGCCAAATACACAAACGATGACCGCTGTGTCATTCTGCCTTCATTTCAAACAGTGACCCACACCCACACCCACACACACACACACACACACACACACACACTAAACTGAAAGCACAACAGAAACTCACAATCAAAATCTTCAACTGAAAGTAGAACTATGAATGTTCTTTTTTTTTTAACGCAGCTTAAAAAGACACAACTACTGTTTGTGCAGTTAACTTCAATTTCTACTTTTCATTTTATTTTTATTATTATTTTTTTTTATATAATTTTGCTCGATCAATCACAGACTAAGAGGCACTTTTGGATATTTGTTCTTGTTACCAAACCCATCGTCATTGTCTGTGAGGTTCTTCACGATGACAGAAGTAAAAAAAAAAAGAAAGAAAGAAAAAAAGAAAAAGTAAAGCACCAAAAACAGAAATGCATGTAAAGAGTTATCTTAAAAAAAATAATAAAAAAAAATAGAAGAAGTCATTGTTTATTGCTGAGGAGTGTCACTTCACCTGTATGGGAAAAAGTAGGATGTTTTTCTTTTATTTTCTACCAATCTTAAACACAGATGTGGTGATTTAGGCATGTGTGTGTGTGTGTTTTGGAGCAGATTGGTGATTGATGAAGAACACACACAGGCAACATGAAGCACTGTGGGAAAAAAAGACATGTTGTTGGTGTTTTTCATGAAAGAAGAGCGTCCAGCGGAGGGCAGTTTTAGCCGGATTAAAGCTGTGTCTGTGAGCTGATTTCACTCAGTGAAACTTCAAAATATGCTTCTTTTTTTTAAACGTTTAATTATTTTAGAATCAGTCTTTAAAAGACATGACATTTATACGTAAATAAAAAAGTCTGCACATCTATAAAACGGACTGTAATCAGGCATAATTCAGCATTTATATCTGAAGAATTTCTCTAAATTAGATACTTTTCCCAATGAAATTGTGTAAATCAGTGTATCTTATCCACTCGATGAACTGTTAAAAGTTTTTTTCTTATTATTTATAAAGCAAAGCAATAATTAAGGGCACTGACTGGGAATAAGAGATGTTTTTTTTTTCCCTTCCAAACTCAAATTCTTATCTAAAGCATAAAAAGTGAGCTGGATAAAGTCTGAATGGTGCTGAGAGTGAACGAGCGTCATGCATGCTTTAATAATAATAGTGGGACTGTAGTATTTCCAATGACCATAAGAAACTCTGAAAAGGACCAGAAGAGCAAACTCCACATACAATGCATTTAAAAAAATAATAATAATAATGATAAAAAATTACTGTGTTAATAAATCTTTTAAGGTCGTTTTTCTTGGCAGATGAGTTCATGTCCAACACAATCTGATGAACTTCCAGTGCATGCGTTGTGAATGAAGGTCCTTCAGAAAGCAGTTTGATGGAGAAAAAAAAAAGAAAAGAAAAAAAATCTTGAATCTGACTGCTCCTTCCTGGTGTGAAACGCGTCACTTTGTCTCTCGGTGTTGAGCTCCGTGTACAGTCCGTGTTCCCAGAGTCCCAGTGCTGTGCTGATGTCCGTCCGTCTATGCAGGGTAAAGCCGGAGCGGCGAATCGTTACTGTAGAAATCAGTCTGTGTTTTTATTGACGACAACAGTGAAACTGTCATTTTACGAACAACGATTTTATTGAACTGACTTAATTTTCATGCTTATTAAAACAGATTTTTTTTTTCCCTTAAAATGTCTTGTGTCTCTCTTTCTTTGCGTTATTGCATCTTTTGTGTGTAGTTTATTTACTACTACTGATGATTTTTATAGCTGAAAATGCAAGAAAAAAGTTAATTCAGAAAACGTGCAGGTGTTTGGCCCAAAGTGCTGATACAGTACTTTCCCAGGCGTTCCCCCGTTGCTACACGTCCGTGCTCTCCCTCTCCTCGGTGTTCCCGGCCTCCCACTGGCTGCGGGAGCGCAGGTTGCGTTCGGGGGCCATCACCTGACCGGTGGGGATGCGGTACGCCGCCAGGCTGCCGTTCAGCAGCAGCATCAGCGTGATCACCAGGGTCACCGGCAGACTGCATACCGGGAGGCCGATCTGGGAGAGTTTTAGGAGTTAAAATATGTGATATGTTTCAGGAAAGAGCCGTCTGCATGGACTTACAGTTCCCATCATGTTGCTCAGAGCTATGTCGCTGTATGCAGACAGGAAGGCTGCAGGGCAGAGAGGGGAGAAGAAAAAATGATCGAGGAATGAGACAGGTAGATTTGGATGTTTGAGGATGATAAATCAGGACAGACAACAAAGGAGGGGTGAGAAATATCAGCTGTTATTGAACGTACGCCTCCTGATTTAGAAAGCGTTTCTTGGTGACGCAGCAGCATCTGAAGAACGGGGCAGTGATTCACCGACAGGCCTTAATGGAGGAAGCAGCAGCTTGATGACTAAAAGGACTGAAGGGAAGATTACATAAACTCACTGGAGGACTTCAAAACCAGCAGGTGGTTCTTTGAACAGTCCAAGGACAACAATTTGGATTTGGCCAAGTCTTGAGTCACAATATTAGACCTGTTGTCTCAGGATGTTCAGGTTGGATCATTGCTCGAGCCACAGAAATGAGGCTACGTCATCCTAAAGGCAGGAGTTGTGTTATTTCCACTGCTGAATCACTGCACAGGTTCATGTGGTTCATTTGGAAACCTCCAGACTGCCTCCGCCCCAGAGAGCCACTGCACTGGAACCCCCGAAGAAGCATGTCAAGGTGTGTTGTTGCCCCCTAGTGTCTGAATGCAGTTATCACAGCCTGGGGACTCTGAGGGGTTTTCTGCAATGATTTCCTTTGACAACAAAGATTCTGGTCTTTCAAAATAGGACAAAAAATCAAGGTTCACCTGGTGCAACAGAGAGCTTTAATGCATGAATATGCTTGTGTGTGTGTTGTGTGTGTTTGTCACCGCAAGCGATGGCGAGGAGGTGAGTCCTCCAGCTGAAGGTGAAGAAGAGTCCTCCAACAGCCATGCAGCCCAGAGCGCCGTTAAACCCAGACAGCCCTGAGTACAGAGCCTCGTGACGCACAGCCATGGACAGACCTGTGACACACACACAGACACACACACGGATTGTTAATGCTGCAGTACTCCCTCTGTCCACGTGGTGGAGGTAGACACACACTTGCTCTGCAGGGTTTCCTCTGATTCAGTGAATTTGTTTTTCCTTTAACCTAAAAAGGAATTCCTGCTCTTCCTGCTGCTGTTCTTCTGCATGTTTCATCTCAGATTGACAGGATTTTGTGCGTCTCTGATGAAAACGCGCTACACGCCCGCTTTGTGCCTCGCTTTTCTGAGCGTGTGCAGGTTGCAGTTGGCCATCTGTGTTCAGTTTGCAGTCATGCAGTGACGAGTAAGGCCAGGCCAAAGAGACGCGCTGCCAAAGAACCTGCCAAGAAACACCACGAAGCAAACTGCCGTCTTGCAGAAATGAGCGAGTGGAAGTGAGAGATCAGACCTGAACGCTCTGCACAGCAACGGCTGCGAGTTTTAGACATGAAAAATGGAATCTAATGAGCTCTTTGAGTCATTCAGTCTTTCCGTGCTGATCTTAAACTCAAACTCAACAGGGCGGGAGCACAAAACCCCGAAAACCTCGACGAGGCCAGAAGTCCTGACATTTTCTGCTTGTGCCTCAGGCAGCAGCTGCAGCAAGTCTCCAAACACACACGAGACGGAGAATAACAAGAGCCTCAGTTCAGAGGGCTACAAAGGGAGCTGCGACCGAGAGCAGGAGAAGATGAGGCTCAGCGGAGATCGTGACAAGAACTGGTTTCAGCTTGTTATATTCTGACCTCCGTTCCGTTTGTTTCTTAAAAACAATTTCCTCGCTTCGCGTGGCAGAGTTTGACTTTTGGATGTTATAAAATCATCATCAGTTCTCTCTTCTTTTTAGCGAGAACTTTGCCCAGACTGCAATTCACCTGTAGCCCGCTCCACGCAACATTAAACCAGACAGAGCGTCTGAGAAGACGGATCGATATTCATTCACCAGTTATTCTCCCTTCATTTCCATACATAAAAAATAAGAATTGAGAGAAAATCATCACTCTCTGCTGATACATGTGATGAATGAAGAGCATGGTGTGATGGAAACTTATACAATGATCATTTTTCAATAAATGACTTCACTCAAATATGTAGCATTGGCGCAAGCCCGTGAAATCAGTACAGATGTTATTTAATGGTTCAGTCTGTGACATGTGCAGTAACCGTGCCAAATGCAATATTCATTCCTTAATTTGTAGTTTAAAGCTCTGCCACCATGTCGGATGACCGTATTATCCATGGGTGACGCAACGCAGCGTTAAAATCAGTCGGCATTGAAGTTTATCGACTAGTTTGAGGTTTTAAATTAGAAATCTGATGAAAGAGAATGCCATAAAAGGTCAAAACTCCCTGTTAGGATCTGCACAACAGCATATAAAGACAGTACTGTGGAGCCAGAACTCTGCTGTTGGATCACTGTTCAGCTGTAAATGGACGTTTTTTTTACTTAATATTTACTGATCGTTCAGTGGTGGATGCAGTATTTACGTTGGAGGAAAACATGAAGTCAGAAGCGTGTTTTTACCATCCACAGTAAAAATAACATCATTAAAAATGAGCGAACGCTGTCTGCACAGCAGCTTCCAGATTTCCATTTGCTGTTGCCATTTATTATTTACACACACGTGCATTACGCCGAATCTGGTCGGAGACTGGGGCTGGAAAGCATTTGGCAGGTTTTGGTCATTTAAAATGAAAAACAACAACAAAGGAGGACAAAAAGCTCAGTGCACTGCAAACGTGAGATTAAAGGGGAGTGACGGAGCGTCGCTGCAGCTGCGCTGCTGCAGAAAAGGCCCCTCAGGCGGCGCCGTGATTGATTTCCCTGTTAGCAGGCTTTAGGTCAGGGCAGCGGCCAGAAGCTTCGGGCCACGCCCCTGTGCTGCATCCTTCCTCCTCCATCCTCTTCACCCTGCAGCCAGTCTTTAAGAAGTCCCCCTGCCCTGATCCCACATTACACTCCCCATCAGTCTGTCCTGCTGTCTCACTCTGTCCTTCCCTCCTTTCCTTTCCCATTTCCTTTATTGCAGACCCCCCACCCCCCGTTTCTCCACTCCTTCCCTCCCCACAAGAGAGCGCCATTAAAGGCTAATGGCAGAGCGGGAAGGAGGCCTGGGAGGACACTAAAATATTTTACTGTGTGTGTGTGTGTGTGTGTGTGTGTGTGTGTGTGTGTGTGTGTGTGTGTGTGTGTGTGTGTGTGTGTGTGTGTGTGTGAGATGTCGAGGTAAAAAAGAATGAGTCAGAGTCTTCTTACCATATCAAACCTAATATTTCCACCGTCTCTATTTTCCTGCTGCGGACTGGAAGAAGGACGCTGTAATGGTGTGTAACAAATGACTGAAATCAGCTGGACATAATGCTTTCAGAGTTTCCAGAGGGTTCTTTTTTTTTTCTTTTTTTTTTTGTGCATTTCAACCTGTACTGAGCTGATGAATCCATCACTGTGTCCTTCTTGAGGGAGAAACTGGATGCGGTTGAATTGATTGCTCTACATGTGGTCTCATTTGTTAATACTGGCAGTGTGTACAACAGACCGTCCAGGCAGGGTTTTACTACTTTGTGTCGTTAATCTCCATTTGCTCTATCATGTCTCCACCAAACAGCTTCTGTAAAGCAGGGTGTTCATATCTTTATTTCTTTTTAATGGACCCACACTTTGCCTCTCTGGCAAATTCACTAAATCTCAAGAACAACAGAAGCAGGAGCCTTAAAAACCGAAAATGAGATGAAATTAACTCGAGAGTCACTGGCGTCAATTGTCAAAATCGTTGGGAAATAAAGCATTCCCAGCAGCTTGTCAGATTTGGAAACATATTTCACAGAAAAAAGCTCATTTAAACCTTGCAAAAAAAAAAAAAAAAAATGTTTGTTTCTGTTCCTGTTCGCCAGTGTAAAGCATTCCTCCTTTGACACTCTAAACACATCTTGCTGCTCAATAATCCTGGAAATCATGACGCAGTAAAAGTTTTTATTGCTTTGTTTAAACAACAGGTTACCAAATGGCCCCACTCCTCTTTTTGTGAGCTTTATTGCAATTGCGATTAAAGTTAGCACACTGTTCCAAACTTTCTAGGAATAATAGTCGGTAGCTTAGAGTCATTCATCCAAACTCCATACTGATACTCTATTTTCTTCTGAAACACCCAGAGAAAGATTTGTCTGCAATTTTGTTTAGAAGCGACTCAAGGAAATGGCAGAAGTGGGTACAAATTGTTTTTATAACCACTACGTTTGGCTCCAAACGGAGACGCTGCACACAGAAAGAATGGCCTTGAAGAAAAACCCAAACTCTTCTGAAAGAGAATTTTTTTTCCTCAAGCAAGAGATTGCAGAAGTGATTACCTTGAAGGGAAATATCGTTTGATGTGTGGTTTCGTATGGAAAACACAAGGCTACTTGAAGGGTTGGGCTCAGGTCTGATCTCTATATGAAGCGTTTCTCAGTGATTCTCTGTCAACATGAACACAGACGCTCTGGCCCAGATACAGCCCCTGATCTCCTCTCCCGGAAACCCCTCCGGGAATTTTCTTTATACCTTGAATGACAGATCTAAATATGGCCTCCGTCCTGGGCACAGGCTGCATGCTTCTCCCTCCGTCCCTTCTTCTAATTCACATCCCCTTCTTTAACTGAAAGTACTGAATTTCTTCACACTCCATTTTTTTTTTTTTGTCAGAGCTTTAAACAATGAATGCTGATCACGAAGAGGCACCGCCGAGAAAATGACACAAGAAATAAATGAGACAGATGGAGAACTTGAAAGACAAAAGCTGCTCATTATCGAGCGGCAAGACAGAAAGAAAGAAAGAAAGACGGAGCCGAGGGCACAACCCCTCTGAAGTGAGAAAGAAAAGATATAAATCCTGGCAGACGCCAGCTCACAAGCAAAAACCTAACGTCTCTTGATCTTTTAAGGCGCGCTACATTTCCAAGCATATCATAAGCGTCTTTGTTGCGACTTTTTCTATCATTAGGCCCGAGCCCCTGGCCTGCCAAGGGCGAAGGGCCTATTGTTTCTGCAACACAGACAACGACTAGTCGAGCGCGCAGCGCTCGACCTCAGGCCTTTCACACTCTCAAAACACACAACGATGACAAGTCGAGCGCGCAGCGCTCGACCTCAGACATCATTCAACATGTCCAGACACACACACACCGACACGCACTCACACATACGTGTGTACAAACACAAAAACGCACACACACACACGAATTTTCGAGCGCGCAGCGCTCGACAACAGGCCTTTCACACACTCAAACGTACAAAAGTGACAAGTCGAGCGCGCAGCGCTCGACCTCAGACATAGGCCAACATGTCCAGACACACACACCCCGACATGCACTCATACACACCTGTACAAATACAAAAAACGCACACACACTCTCACACACAAACATGACTTGTCGAGCGCGTAGCGCTCGACCACAGACATTCACACTCTCAAACACCTGACAGATGCGTCGGGCTTGTCGAGACCTTTCCGAAAATATATAACATGTGGGCGAATTAATGGCAGAAAAAAAATCGCATATTGTTTTTGCAAAAAATATTATTCTTTCTTTCTTTCTTCTTCTTCTTCTGCTCTTTAAACTGGAATTTGACCCCCTGAACATGCTCGAAAACTCACCAAATTTTGCACAAAATTCAGTTCCGGCGAAAAATTTTTTTTAATATGAATTTCAATATTGGGATTTAAAAATTGCCTCTACAGCGCCACCTGCAAAACCCAAAATGCATTGCGTCAATGGGAGGGGGTCCGCAATAAACTTTGTCGTACAGCCACAAGATTCGGTATACACAGGCACGTTGTCGGGACAAACAAAAAATATTATTATGACCCCGACCTCAAAACAGCAGGAAAGCAGCGAGCTGGGATTGAATTTTCAAAAATGCCAAGTCAGCGTTTTCCAGGACGTCGTACAAAATGTTCGTTTTGATCGCGCGCTTCTCCAAATGAGCTGAAATTTGGTGGACACCATCTACACGAGTAGACAATTAAAAGTTATCCAATTCACAAATCTTCAGATAACGGTTTCTGCGTGGCAACGCCGCAAAATTGATGTCAAATTTTGCCATTTTTTCAGTGTGATAAATGGCTGCCATTTCCACATAATGACTCCAATCCACACCAAATTTTAAACACTGATTAGTCCTTCCTTCCTGGATACATTGACAGTGAAATTTTCACAATCGGCATTACAGCGCCCCCTACAGAATCAAAATAAAATCTGTATGGGGAGTACAATTATTAGTTTATCAGAAATGAATGGAATTTGGGTGATAATTCCGTCATGTCGTCCCGATCAAAAAAGCAAATGGTAACCATATTGTAATATCAACGGTGTTGCCGTGGCGATGGCTTAAGTTCCCCATGTTATCCTAATGGGCCAAAGTGAAAAATTTCCCATCAAATCAATTTTACTTGTTGCCATGGAAATGTGCCAAATTTGACAAACATCAATGAAAGAATAAAGCAGGGCGGGTAAGGCAAGCGGCGGGCGAGGGCCTTTTGACGCCGCTCGCGGCTTTAATTCCTTCTTCCTTACACTCGATTTATGTGCGATTTTTCTTCAAAAGAGTGTTTCATTCTTTTTCCCTTTCTTCATTTCTGACATTTTCTTCTTCGTTTCTTGACATTTGATGCTTCTGTTTTAATGGATCAACCAGGATTAGGTTTGAAATCTGACCTCGGAGCATTTAATCGCTACTTTAACTCTCTTTAGTGAGCTGCAGCTTGATTTTATGTGTGGGAGTACATTACATTTAATTCACGGAAACCAGTTCACTGAACTCTCAAGATGCAGCTGTGGAGAAAAAAAACAAAGGAAAAAGAAAAAAAAAACAGCTTCTAAAAGCAGCAGATAAGCCAATTTAATAACATTTGTACAAGAAATAGTTCCTGAGATCTTAATACTCACAGTAATGAGCAAGAAACTGCAATAAAGCAGATATTCCATGATTACAAAAGTAGAATTTCCTTAAATTCTCATGTGTTTTAGACAGTGGAGTGGTGCTTGTTGTCGGGTTTTTCCAGGTACTTTGTTTTCCCGCAGTAAAGCAACATAAATAACAGTAACTATCTATCAGTCTGGTGACCTTTATTATGCTTTTGCAGAGAGAAGAGTTTCCTGCAGCTCCAGTTTGGATTTTAAGGGAGAACAGGTGGTGACCTGATTTATAAGTGTGTGATGGAAATGTATGCATTGCCGAATTGAAAAACTCACAGGAGGAAAAAAAAAGAGAGAGAGAGAGAGAGAGAGAGAGAGAGAGAGAGAGAGAGAGAGAGAGAGAGACAGGCAGTGATGATCGAAGCGCTGTGGAGACAGCGGGATCTGATTGCCTGTATTTAAGCCTCTGCTGCTCCGGCAGGCTGCTTCCTCTCGGCTGGTGCCTCCACAATCTCATTAGCCTCGCATCTCTTTCTTTATTTTTCCTCGTCACTCTGCCGCTTCGCTGCAGTACGTGGCACACGCACACACGTGTACCTATCACAGTTAGCATTCCATCTACAGGTCTGTGTGTGTGTCTGTGTGTGTGTGGGTGTACAAGCTCACTCCCACATAGCTGTTGGAGAATGACTCATAGCTGCACGCACACACACACACACACACACACACACACACACACACACACACACACACACACACACACACTGTCAGACTCCCAGTTAAAGTTATAGTGGCACACGCAGTCACAGTTCCATCACTTCTCATGCTGGTTTTCCCTGAATGCCTAAAGGCCACGGGCGTGTGTGTGTGTGTGTGTGTGTGTGTGTGTGTGTGTATCCGTCCACGTGCCAGCAGCGGCTGCGTCAAAGGTAACTGCTTTGGGTTTAATGTAGCTGAGCGACACAAGCTGCCGCCGCTCCGTTATCGTGTGTGTGTGTGTGTGTGTGTGTGTGTGTGTGTGTGTGTCAGGGGGTTCATAAACCTGACATGACTCCACACTTCTTAAAATGCTCTGCAGATTAACTTTTGAGCTCGGTCTGCAGGATCTACTGCTTCTCTAAGAAATTAAAAACTGTGTTATCTTTGGCTTCACCAAAGTCTTTTAGGAAAATCAGATCAAGCTTCTCAGACGCAATATATAGATGGTTTAAGGTCAGGGATGTTTTTCTCTCACATTTCTGTTAAAATCTCAGCCATAAAAACAAGATCACAGCTAATAAGAAATAAAACACAAGTCAATTCTGAAATCTAGTGACTCAAAAGCCCTCGACTTTCCTTTGTGTGGAGTTTTTGTATTAAATGTCCTCCATACCCACTCAGGATGTTGTTACTCTGTTGTTTTCATAGACTGAGCGATTCAGTGAAGCGCTGACGGCTTGATCCTCAAAGGAGCAGCCGCCGGCTGCGCGTGAACATCTGCGTAACGCTGCACAAGAAGAGGCTTTTCCCTCCTACCGGCCAGCGTCCCGATGGCCGACCCCAGCAGGGCGTGAACGGCCAACAGCGGGGAGTAGAGCAGAACGGACCCCAGGATGAGGAGGGACGGCCCCAGCGCTCCACAGGCAAAGATCTGGCCGACGCCCAGCGGGATGCCGCGGATCACCTGGGAGGGGACGGAGGGGAGGTCAGGACACGGGTTTTAGACAGAGAGATTCATCTGGACAAACCAAAACTCCAAAAAATGCAGCAAAATGCAAAAAGAAGAATTCCGTGAAATAAAACCAACCGCCCATTCTTATCATACACAGCACACACACACTCATACACATGACACTATCGACTTATATTCACTTCTTGCAGAGTTTAAACTCAACAGGAACTTTAAGAACCATGACCTTAATCGTCCCTTGATCTGAACCGAGACTTCAGCTTATTCTAAACCTGACATCCTGAATCAAATGATGATTATTGGCTTCATATTGGTCATTATTACATTACTGGTTGTGTCCAGCAGTTGCTACATCAGAAAATGTGTGTTTTACAGTGGAAAAAACATGGTTAATGGAAAAAAAGTAGTTTTTATTTACTTATTTGTTGAAATTGAAATGTAGAAAAAATGTAATCATGACTTCCAAACAAACTCTGATTCAGATCAGCTCAGGACAAAAAGGAAAGAGATCATTGTTGTTGACCAAAATTCAGATCTATTTTTGTCTCCCACCTCGATTGCAGTTCTAATTTTTCCTGCGGCCTTTTGGGAAAATTAGTTGCTAAAATCCACCGTCGAGCATTAAATCTTTAAAACGTTTTCCCCTAAAAGCATCTTCAACTAAAAACTCACGTTTCGTCCCCATGAGGAAGACAATACCAGGCTGTCACACAGAGAGTGTGTAAACACATTCGGCCTACTCTAGCAGTAAAAACACACTCACACACTCACACACACAACCCGCACGCCGACCATTAGTGAGAAGTGAAGAGTTTCCATGGTGATTCGACGGGCGCACCTGCCTGTCGCTGATATTTACAAGTCATAAATGGTCTTTTAATTAAACCGCCGTCACAGAAGACTTTCCGTGCGCGAACGTGCGCATGTTTGCACGGGGGTTTAATACTCTGTCGTGGAAGTGCAGCGAGAGCTGAGCGACTGGAGCTGCAGACATTAAATATAAATAGGCCCGACGTCACCGCTGCCGTCTCTGGAGAGGAGCGAGGAGGAAGAGGAAAGAAGAGGAAGGAGAGGGAAAGAAGGACGAAAAGGAAAAAGATAAAAATATGTTTAAGGAAATATGTCAAGAGAGGAAGGGAAGGTAGACCAGCGATGGAAAAGGAGGGAGATTCAAAGAGCAAAGAGACCGACTGAGGCTGTGAGACGAGGATCAGAGATGAAACGAAGGATTTAGAAGTTTTCGAATTTATGACAATAAAGGACCGAATTTATACCGGCGAGTGAGAGATACCTGGACGGGAATGTGAGGAATACTAAGAGGATTATTTAAAAAAACAAAAACAAAAACGTGTGAAATGATTCAGTCAAAACTTGTGGAAAACAATTATCAGGCGTGAAGGAAAACATGGCGCCGGGGGGGTTTGACGCTTGTTAATGTAAACCTTGACTCAATAACCGGGGCAGCAAACGGGGGCTGCGAGGCATCAGCCGGAGCGGCGAAGCTGCTTAAGATAACATCACAGACGGTTTGCAGCTGCACACAGAGCACCGTGCTGAGTAAATGTAGCAGGTTTGTTCAGCCGTCGCAGTCGGATACTTTCACCATGAGAGATCGCCTGAGGTCAAGACTGCCGTCAGCGGCCGTTTGTTAAAAGATTTCACTGGAATAAACTATCAAGGACGGTGTGATCATGCATGGGAGCCATATATGAGTCAATATTTTACCATTAAATGCATGTTTTTGGATTGTCAGGAGAGATTTGTGAACATGGATGTCCCTTCCACACACAGGGAGAACATGCAAAACAATTTTCTTGGACAACTTTTTTCTGAATGAATGCCATGATCTGAAGGCCGCATATTTCACTTTCACTCGGCTGATCAATCGCTCGTCGCTAACTGTGTCTGTCCTTTGTTGGTGGGCAGCCAGAGAACAATCCGTCACCGTCTGAACGGCTTTATTCTCCTCAGAGTGTGTGGAGCGCTGGACCGGATCCCAGCTGACTGCTTCGCCATTTATAACCTCCACCTGTAGCTGTGAGCGCTCCAACTCACTGTGCACAAAGCTGCACGGCGACAAAATGCTGCAAAAACAGCAAAAATGCTCTTTGCTGAGCTGAAATACTGAATCTACTTAATTATTCCTTCATCAGGCAACTCGTCAGTTTATTGACAATGTCACAGATTAAACACTTAGTTTGAACAAATTCAAAGAATTGCACAATTATGAGAATACTTATTTTCTTATAATTATATAATTTGGTCTTCCCAATCTATGCACTGCAATTTAAATAAAAAATACAGAAGTATATAAGCTGAAGAAGTATACAGTGTGCAGAGTATCCACCTGCATAATGCATATTTATATTCTAGGATATCAGTAACATATTGATTAGGGAACTTTTTTTCAGCTTTGAAACATCCTGCAAAATCACCGCATGGCTCAAATTTCTCATTTTAAAATTGTCATTTATTTTCCTATGAAGCAGGGATGTATCATACATTTTAGTTCAGTCGCTACATTCAGCAAAATGACTGTATTTTCATAAAACTAGATATTTACTGCAGAAAATTGCAACAGTCTGAACATTTCTGACGATACCTTCTGGTGCAAATATCCTAAAAACGTCTCTTGCAGCCGTTGCTTTTTGTCTCAGTGTTGCATTGTGTCTGCTATCCTACTCTATATGCAGCATTATTATCCATGTATATATACAGAGATTTATGTGCGTCCCTGAGAGTGTTTGTTGCTCACAAACATCATCAAACTGTATAATGAAGAAGCCCATGCTAGCAAGTCATCGTTATGTACTTTACACTGAATTTAATCACATAATCCGTTTAGTCTGCGTCCAAACAAAGGTACGGTCATTTATATTCCGCCGCTCTCTGAGCGCTGAAATGCCAGCTGGTTCACGGAGATCAAACGCCGCTTGCAAGCGGCTGGAGGGAGCCGGTATTCTCACATCCTGAGCGGCAGCTCGAGGTAAGCACAAGTCATTTAAATGCACTGCAGGAAAGTATTTATTCTCAGACTCGGTACGCATCGTGAAACACCTCGTACCGGCAGTCAGCCGGGTGATAAACAGCAAAATTCATGCTTCGAGGTTTTTTTTATTGTCGTCATTTCTTAGTTTCATCTCTGTGGTTTTAGCAAACTGCCACATCCCCTGCCTCCTCTGCACTCAACAAATACCTGCATTTATGCACACGTACGCATTCTGCACGGTACGATTCAAATCACAGAAAACTGTAATAGTTGGTGCCTGATTACAATTTCCAAACAGCAGCTCCACCAGAGACTGTTGCTAAGTAACCGGTGAGTCACGGCCGGCTGATCTTATGCGCGCGGCGCACCTATCAGTTACCCGTTCCCTCCTGAGACCACCCTGCTGCATTCCCACCCCGCTGAGAGTAAACCCCGGCCTCCGTTCAGCTTCGTTTCTCGTGGTTTTTATGATGTTTCCCCCATCATGCACCCTGCCACATCCTAATGCTTCCCTTTGACACCTCTAATGAGCTGCACCTGCTCTCATCTTGTCTGTTGTTTCAATGAATGTTTAATCCAGTTTCTGTTAAAAAAGGTTTTTTTTGGACGTCCTTTCAGGCCATGATGATCTTGACTTGACCTCACATGACTTTTGGATTGAGTTGAAAGTGTGCAACTTCTGCTTCCTCAATGCGTCTGCTATTTATAGCAGGAAAGAAAATGTCACATTCTGTGGTTCTTTAGGAGGAAAACAGGATGTGTTACGGTGCAGGGAGCACAAAATGACCGCTGGACCAGCAAATCACAGAAGAGACATTTTACGGCCTCTGCCGGCGTATTTCAGCCGCCGAATATTAAACCTGGTGTCACATCCGGGCTAAGATCATAACTCTGTGAGAAAGCTGGCTTGGACTCGGGGCGTCGTCAAACTGTCGGTGCGGCTGGAGAGTCTGATCTCTCACCTGGATGGCGATCAGCGACGTGCCGTTAGCCTCCAGCATCCCCGGCGGCACGGCGGGATGGTGGGGGAAGTAAGGGTTGTTGGGCCCGGTGCAGAGGAGGTAGAGGAGGATGGTGATGTTGAAGGGAAACACGGCGACGGGCAAGTCCCATCGGTCGAAGAGCGAGGCCAGGCCGCTGAACAGGAACACGCTTGGGGGGGGGGGGGGGGGGGGGGGGGGAACAGGATGAAGGGTATGAGCATGGAGCATGTTATCTCCTGAAATGTGTTTATTACTGAAGGAAACCTTCCAAAGCTGCTAATTTACTGCTGCAGGAGGAAGCTGTGGCTCAAGTGCTGCATGTGGCAGCTCCAGCTTCACTGGTGCGTGGACGAGTGTCTGAAAGCGTAAAGTGCTTTGAGACCCCAAAGGTGAGCATGTGCCTTGGAAGTGTGTTCCGTTTATTACGGCACAAAAGATTTTTTTTTTTTTTTTTTTTTACCGTAGCCAATTTTGTTTTCATTCTATTAATTTTTTTTTGTAAAGAGCTACAACTCATAGAGTTCGTTTGTACATGGTCCTGTGTGAATAACTGCATTTGTATGAATTCTCTGCTTTTTCACACTGTTCACTATTATCAGAGTGTAAAACCTAATTAATGATTAAATTATCCAACATAAAATCAAAAAAGGGCGTGCCATTTGTGTATTAGGGAAGGAATGATCCAAGCATTAACTCAATTTGCATGGAAAATATTGCAGTCAACGTTATTAAGTGTGTCGAAAATTATCTTCATTAAAACTATATTTTCCATTATTTCTTCGCTATTGATGGATTTTTATCTCTTTGAAGGTGCAATAAGTAATATTACGTCACATAATGTGCTAATGTTGGAAATTTTAATTTGAATGCTGATTCACCAATTTGGACACAGACAGTGGAGACGGTGGATTCATTAGTGATGATGATGAGAGGAATTATGCTGATGATGAACCAGGGGACTGAGCTGGTCGTTTGAGAGGCTGGGCCACACATTTTGGGATTTCACTGATTGCTTTGTCTGCCCTCTGAAGGTTCACCATCCTTCGCTGCCCAAAGATGCTACAACATTGCATAAAACACACCCCTGCAGGTGGATCATTATTCCACTGTTTTGGAATACAGAATATGTTCTGTAACTCACAGACGTGCACTGATTGTTCCAGATCCAGTTACAGTGTAACATTAATGGTTTACCGATATTTAAAAATTCTCAAGTTCAGTTTAGGCCGCTGTCGGGAATCCTCCAAGGATTCAGCAGTAAACGTATGTCTGTTACTTCCCTCTGTACGAATGTAAAGCCGTGGTCATTGTCACTATATCTGAAGGATCTCGAGTGTGAGCTTAAACCCTTTTTCCTCTGTATTCTCAGTAATATGCGATGCTCCTGCAGGGGCCGTTATTAAAGGTATTAAATCGCACAATGGCTGTGACAGATGTGTACAGTCTGACGTTTATATGAATAATCACGACACTCCTGGAGGCAAGGTGCTAGAACGAGAACTGATGAATCCTTTTCACAACCAGAGGATGAAGACCACCACATGCAGCCTTCACCACTTTGTGAAGCGTCTGTCTCCACGGCCAGTGGCCTCCCACATCTTTACATGCATTTAGAAAAACCTGCGCACGTCACCTGATTCTGTGAGTAACAGTTTAATGTTGTGGCCAGCGTGCGTACAACTCCCTACGGACAAACCTGTGAATAGTACTACGCTGTGAACAGACAGGACGTTAGCAACAACGTTTATATTTAGCAACACGTTGCAAATTCCACACGTGAGGAAAACACTGATGAAACAATATGAAGCTGCAGCCGGTTTGCTGCTCGCAGCACGGCGTGCGTTTTTAACGAGGAGGCGTTGTTGGAGGCCTGCCAGCGCTGATGAGCACGTGTGTGTGTGAGTGTGTGTGTCTCACCATGTGGCCGAGGCCAGGCAGACAGGCAGCAGCAGCCACCAGTACCAGTCCCCGCTGGAGCTGAACACGCCCATCAGCAGAGACACCAGCATGCCGTTAAAACCGTGCAGACCTTTCGTCACCTCGCCGCTGTGCTCGAACGAAACCAGAGGACCCACGTTTACAGTTATGAACATTTAAGACAGTATCTTATCTGAGATGGAGGGTCCAGTCTGTCGTTCCCCATCACGCACCTGTCCTGTCCCGTGATAACAGCTGTGAGCGTGGAGGCCAGCACGCCCAGCGCTCCCAGCAGGCCCTGCCAGGGGGAGGCCCAGAGCAGAGCGGCCATAATGAGCACGCCACACAGCGGGTTGTTGGCCAGGATCACTCTGGTCACCCCTCTCAGGCCCCACACGGCCAGCTGCAGCACAAACGCCTTGTCTGGAGACGAGGAAAACACAGGACCACGCAGAAAGACGTCAACAACTCGAACGTCTTCACTGAAACGACTGGTTTTGAACTGAAACCAGCAGGGACGTCCTTATTATACAGACCATCTGTGATTTATTTAGTGTTTAACATGAATATTGCCAATGTATTCCAAAACTGGTGCATAATTTGTGATGCTTGTATATTCAGTTTTAGAAATATGGGGACTTTGAAAGACTCGAGATAATATTTCAAGGCCTGAAATCTGCTTGAAGCCTTCGTCCATAAGGATTCATTGATTAAATGTCCACAGAATTTGTATTGTACTAACCAAATAAATCATTTCCCTCCATTAGCTTTATTAGCAGGCTGTCATAAGTGGGCAATGAGACAATCCTAGCCTGCTTTTTTACATATTGTGTGTGTGTGTGTGTGTGTGTGTGTGTGTGTGTGTGTGTGTGTGTGTGTGTGTGTGTGTGTGTTTCCATCCCTCTCGGCCCTCATCTTTCTTGCCCAGCCTCTTGTTTGAGCCCTCTGAGCCTGGTTGACTCTCCCCCCTCCCGCCGTGTTTATTTTCTCTCCTCAGGTTTGTGGCTGAGTCTATTCACAGAGCCATAAAAGTCTCATAAGTAAAGCAATCAGATAAATGAGACGAAGCATTTTCAGAAATGCGATCACTGAAAAACCTCAGTTTGCATGTTTCAGTTCTTCATCAGATTCATTTGGAGCGTTTAGTTTGTGCAAAAGAGCCAAAATGTCACCGTTCCAACATAGAAGTGACAGTGACACATAACTTTAATATCATCCCATGCCTACTATGGTTGATCAACATTTTTTTGTTGCTGTTTTTGTCTGCTTTTAGTGCAATTTATCTCCCATCTAAATGTCCAAATCGCATCCCTCTGATTCTGCGTTGATGTGTTTTGTTCAGGTGACTCTTTCTCCTTGTTCCTTCATCCTTTTCTGTTTTTTGTCATTACTGTAATGTTTAATGATGGGTAGAATTTCAGCCCTGTAGGCTTCTTTCCTCTCCTGCACAGTCACATTTTATTTGCTATATATACATAATTTAGGCCAATAAAGAAAAAAATAAGGAGATGGAGGAAGATGAAGGTTTTTATTTCTCTTGGTTGACTTTTTGCTTCTTGTCTTTGGTTTTTCCTGTGAGTTGTGGCTAACATTTACACAAAAGCAGGTGTAAGAAAACAAAATACTTGTGAACACATTGTACACTTGCATGAGCATTTGAAGTTAGTTTGAAGCATAGCTGTTCTAATCAAAGTGCATCGCTGACAGCCACAGACTTCTAGTGGATATAAACAACATCTCTGTGTCGTGGTTCACGTTTCATTGAAGTTCTTCAGGATATTCTAATGCCGCCTCTTGTTTCAGGCTTCCTGACCTGCTCTCCTCCTGTCTGATTGCTGCTCCCTGATGTTTTTCACCTGTGCCTGAGTGTGTGATCGTCTTCACCTGGTGGCTGAGGTATATATGAGCAGTTTTCTGAGTGTGCTGCTTGTTGATTTCTCTGTGAGGAGGAGTTTGTTGTTCATCAGTGTGTGTCCTGCTTTAGTAATTCTTTCCTGTGATCCCAACTTCTTGGGGTTTTCTTGTACAAAGGCGAGTTTCTGTTCTACCAAACACAACACTGACTGCAGGGAAGCTGCTCCGCATTGAGACTGACACTCTGTGGTGGTCACAGTCTCTTCGTGCTGAAAGCTGTCCTTGATTACATTGGTTGTTTGTTAAAGATAATATTTTAAAGTCTGTTGGATGCCTTCTTGCTGCATTACTCAATGAAGAAGTGACCTCAGTTTTCAAAAAGCCACTAATCAATCATTTCAATTTATTATGAAACCACACTAATGTTTAAAGATGTCAAAACTCTTGGAGGAGCAGTTCACTTCACCTTAAAACACGAACTCTGAAAGCAGAAAGTGAAGAGGACTCAGACTTTCTGAATTTAAAGTTCAGGCGTCTGTAATCTCCTACCCTCCATGTACTTGTCCAAGTGCTCCATGTCTCCAGTGCACAGCAGCACAGAGTTCAAAACCCGCCGAGAGACGCTGGCCTGTCTCCTGCCGGCCTGTTCCGCCTCACTTTTGGTTTCTATCCACATCCCTGCAGCGGTGCTGGTGCAAATCTCTGCCGCTCCTCTTTGTATTTCCTCTTTTTCTTGTTCTGGTCACTCTCCTGTTGGTTCTTCTGGTGCTTCTCTCTCCTCTCCCCTCCGGCTCGAGCCCTCTGCTCTCCGTCCTCCACCCCCCCCTCCTCTGCTCTCCGCTGATGTTTAAAGGGGGTGACTTATAAACCCGGTGGGTAATGCATTCACTCAGCATTTGCCCTGCGAAGTCGGAATGGACCAAAGTCCAACAGCATCGGCTGCTCCGTCCCTCTCTCTGTTTTCACGTTTCACAATCGCCCTGCCGCCCCGGCGTCTCTGCTCGGGTCCGCCGCCGCGACTCCTCACACCTCATGTTTGTCCATTTGAGCTACTCATCCACCGTTTATTGCCGCGTGTTTGTCTTTCCTTCATTTGTCAGGCCATTAATGGGTGTTGGGTTATCTTAAGCTTTTTTGCAAACACTGGTACGTATGTAAAAAATCCAGCTATCTGTGCTAGACTAGCTGGCAGCTATGTGTGTGTGTGTGTGTGTGTGTGTGTGTGTGTGTGTGTGTGTGTGTGTGTGTGTGTGCTTGTACGTGCACATCTGAACAGGTGGGGCAGGGTTTGTGGGAATCGCTGCACCATTTAGGAATCCTTTCTCTCTCTTTTTTTTCACACTCCATCCATCTTTGGCCCGCTCCGATAAATACATCCGCCTCCCTCCGCTCCGTGTCTCGTCCCATCAATCACACGCCGGGGAGCTGGAGAAAAGAGCGGCAGATGGATGCACACACACACCAGAGCGAGGCCGTAATAGGAGGGAGAGATGCAGCGAAACGTTAGGAAATTACACTTTGACCTGCCGCAGTGCCGCTTCTTTTTTTTTTCTACGAAGACAATAAAGGAAAGGCACGTGCGAGCGCACAAGTACACCACATTAAAGGAAGTGGCCGTGGTTTTCTCTGCAGTGAAAGCTTATTCGTGTCAATTATTCATTTTGGGTGTCTGGAGGCTCGTTTTCATCCAGGGTTAAAGTCGCCGCACTGAGTGAGCCTGTGCAATGAGTTACAGATGAGTCAATGAATAAATGAATTCTGGAGCCTCCGAGGTTTTAAAAACACTTGGGAAAAAAAAAAAAAAGACAATAAACAGCCATTTGTTGCGTCTTGTTCGCTTGTGAATTTTTCCTTGAAGTAGAAACACTTGTAAAGGGGAAATGTTTTCATCCAGAGTCCACAGCGGAGTCGAGTCCCCGTCTGATTGAATTAGCGTCTCGGGGCGGTAGTGCGCCCTCCTGGTCCTGACTCTGCTCTAACACACTCCACCGTACTGAGCTGCTCATTATCAGGCTTTCTGGAGGGTTTCGTGATGATTAAAAGATTAAGGTGAGGCGTGTTGCAACGAGGAGATAATGGAAAAATGCAACATCGCAGCCTTTTAAGAGCAGCAGCAGAGATTCGTTCAAGTTTTGACTGCTTCACCTGACCTACATCGGCGCTTTAGAGGGTTTTCTCATTTCGTCTACCAAACCCTGACCAGAGAGGAAAGAAGACTGTTGAAGTATAAATGTAACAGTTTTACAACGAGACAGTTTATTGTTTTCAATTGAGTCACACGTAATAAGAATCCAGCTTTGTCGTCCGTCCACTCAGATTACTGTCTATAATGTCTAGTCTGTGTGTGTGTGTGTGTGTGTGTGTGTGTGTGGCACCCACTAGTGGCCGAACATGAAAACGTAACAATTTTCTGCCGTTTCTGTGTAAACGGGTATCGTTTTCAAACTGTGCAAATGCAAACCTAATACCAATGTGTTTTCATTGAAAATGTCACTTAAATGCACCGTATATATATATATATATATATATATATATATATATATATATATATATATATATATATATGTATATATATCCATTTTATTGTAATAATGCCACCTGGTTCCTATGTAGGGTGACTGGATGCTCCCTCAAGGCCCGTTCACACTGCCAAATGATTTCCACATTTTTGCATCCAAATGTAATTGAAAAACAATGCGGAACGCGTGTTCACCGGCAGCAAAAGTCCTGGCGGCGCGTCAGACGCGTTTTTGCTGCGCGTCGGGTTTTTGCTGCCGACGCTGAAGTTGGGAAATCTGAACTTTTAACGCGCCGTTTTTGCTGCAAACCAATCAGAGAGCGTCTCTACAGTGACGTACATCAGGGAGCGGGGACCGGTGAACACGACACTCATCCTGGCGAAGCTCCTGGAGCAAATGGTGAAACTCACCAAACCCTGACCGTCTCTGGATAATATCCTGCACCCAGGCACGGCTTACTGTTCGTCGAGCCAAGCCACTCTCTCCACAGGGTTAGCCATGATGCTAAGCTACCACAGGAAATAAGGCCGGAAGCCCCGCCTTGCCACCACAGACGTGACGTGCCAACACGGTGTCCTCAGGGGCCCGGCGTTTTTCAGCGTCGGACCTCAAAATTGACGCACGTTCAACTTCTCGCGTTTTTTGCATTTTTTGACGCTTTGACTGCTGCCCTGTGATCCCAGATAAGCGGTCGAGGATCTGGGTCCCTGCTCCCTGCCTGAACCAACTCATGTGCAACTGTTAGGTTTTTCCTCTGGCGCTGTATGAATAAAGCTGAGCTGAATCGTAACAGGCTGTGCTGATTGTGCTTGTTAAACTTGCCAAATGCACTATCAAAGGTCATCATGGGGAGAGATAAGAGCTAGACCCATAGATGTTGTGCAGATAACAACACCCACACAACAGCATCATAGCATATTTCTTACAAAGACGACGGTTTTAAATCCCAGGTTGTCCGTTTGTGTCCATCGCTCGTGGTGCACCCTGAGCGTCGTCTGTTATCGAGTAAATGTTAATCATCTCAAGACAGTTTTTGAAATGTTCCCAGACGGTGGACGGCAAAGTTCCGGAGTCCAACACTGCAAAATGAAGCGCTGCACAAAGAAAAGCCAATTACGTTTCACTTTTATCGCTCAAAGGGGAAAAAATAGTCTCTCACGCGAAGAATAATGGGTCTATTTTCAGTCAATAGGCAGGATAAAAGAGTAAGGCGGTCATTTTTCTTTCTGAACGGCGCAAAGAGACTGATTCACACGTTCGTACCTCACAGCTCAGACCGCTGTAAAGCTCTGCGGTTCACAGGCTGCACGGGGGACGGCGAAGACCAGGAGGAAAGCTCCGTTCATTTCACCGTCTTCAGACTGCTTCTTGTCAGCTCTCAACCTCATCTTAAAATCCTTTCATTAGATTGTAAAGTGCGGCAAGATCTGGCAACAGGAGTTTGTAAACCTCCTCAAACCGGCACTCAGATCTCCTGGTTTCACTTCCATTGTGTTATATTTTTATAATTTTGACTCTTATTAGAAAGTCATTGTGCATATTCTTTATTGATATTCATGCTTTAGATTTATTGTACTTTATTTTGTCCATTTTCTTACATGAAGAGGGAAAAAATGATGATTTTCTGACTTCAATCTTGTTTGCATTTTTTTTTTTTTTTTTAAATGAACCATTTGTGGAACCTTTCTCACAATAATTAAAGGTCATGTGTGTTATGAGAGACTGCTCATTTTCTCAGTGTTATGAGGATAAATCAAAACGATCAAACCGGTTTTTATCTGAAAAGGAGCCTGATCTGGTGAGGCAGTAATGTGAGCGCCGACCTTCAGCCTGACAAGCTTTGAAGCCTTAATATGAAATGAAAATGAAACATTTAGTGGCATTTTTCACTGCAAATATGCTTTTCATGACCAGAAATGAACATGTTTTATGAAAAATAATGGAAAAAATGACTTTCAAGAAGGTTAAGCATATTATTTCCTACTAAATGCTCACTGTCAAATGTTTATTTCTCATTAAAGCTCAGTGACACTTGAAGCCCAAGAGCCAAACTGAAGAAAAATAACTGATCCAAAACTGAAATATGATATCAAACATCAAAGAAGAACAATACTGTGTGTTTTCAACCTGCGGTGCGATGGATAAAGCAGGTTCGATGAAAGCAGGGCGCTTGTTTTTAACCTCAGGCCAGTCGATAAAAGAGATAAAAATCAAAGACAATGTGGGAGAATTTCGCTCGGCTTACAGAAACTCTCCAAAAAAAAAAAAAAAAAAAATCTAATTACTGAAGTGGCTGAAAGACTCCAATCTCCAGTGCAAATGAAGCACGAAGCCCTGATAACATCGCAAACGAGGCGCTGGAATCACAGCCCATCTGGACTTCAGGAGGCAGTTTTCACACTCTTCATCAAGGCACTTAGTCGCTGTTTTTTTTCCCTCCCGGAGGAAACGCTGAAGGCTTCCTTTGCTATCTAAACACTAAACACTAAATCTCTGTGTGAGGCGGTTGGACAAAGAGAGACGAGAAGAGTTTTGGCTTCTCGTTTTGGTGGATAATTGCAGTTTTCTGGACTGGGTCCAGGGGTGATATTTATTGTACATTAATCAGGAAAAAATCCTGTGATTATTTTCCCGCACTGATGAACACCATCTTGCTTTCACACTTTCAGCCGACCCCCGGAACACATTGAAAGTTTTCGTTTTTCACTTGAAGTGATGATTTTCTCAAAAGTAAAACTAATTTGATCAGATCAGAATTTGGACATGTTCTTTTCCTCCTATCAGTATATTTATACACACACACAGACACTCACACACACTTCCGCAGCATTTTAATTAAATGCAACTCCTCAGCCGTGAGCGTCATTGAAAGTGGCTCTTCTTCACGGTCGATTAGGAAAAGCATCGGGGAGTAAACAGATAGTGAAGGCAGAGGAAGTGGGTGACTGATGGCCGGATCGCTCACGCCGGCCCGGTGGAGAGCCCTCTGGGCGACGAGTGGAGAAGAATCACGGCCGCCGTTCGGCCTCTGCCGTCTCCAGCCCCCCGTCCTTTCCCTCACACTTCTCCAACTTTAGCTGTTAGTTCAGTGTGTATTGACTGCTACGCTCCTCCTGTGTTAACACGCCGTCCGTTCTCTCAGTGGTCTGGTAGCATTAAAGGGTCGTAGGTCACCGCTGACTGGGACATCGGTCTGCTGCCTGATGGAGGCTCTGACGGATCGGTAGTCTAACCGTGAGGAGTCCTGATAAATCACATGATGGATGCTCCCGCTAGGTCGGTCTCCCCTTCAGAAAAAGAACCAATCCTCTCCTGCATACAGATTCCACTCCATGATTTCACCGGTGATTAGCACGTCAGGCTGGAAGGAGCAAACGGTATAAGACGGGTGAATTTACATGGATAGTAGATCAAATTGTGCAGATTGAGGAATCCCTAAATGGGTTGTCTCTTTGGATTTGTACCTGTTGTGAGTAATCTCAGTGGGCCGATGGCGTTTTTGCAGCCAGAGTAAATCTAATCCACTTTGGACAATCAGGCGAATGCGGGAAAAAGGGAGGAAAACAGCATGGAGGCGATGAGCGGCTGCCGAGCATGCGTGACTCACCACCTGAGACTGCGAGCGTCTCTGCAGGACGCCGTCCGCAGCCTGTGTGTGTGCATGCGAGTGCAGGGATTAGATTCACACGAAACACTCCAACACCCGGGATGAGGAAGTAACGAGAAACTTTAATCCATAAGTTCACGTTTATTCAAATGAACAAGGTCTTCAAGGCTGTCTTTTGCGTGTTGATTCAATAAATGCTTCAAGGTGAAGGTTATTTCTGCGATTTCTGTGATTTCTGTGTGTCTTTCAGCTTTAAAATGTAACCCCTGCAGCTCTGAAGCATCCTGGTGTGTCCTCGCCGCTCTTCACGGTGGGTTCAGGTTCCGGCTCGTATCCCTCGTCCTTGAACACGACACCGACCCTCCTCTGAGAAGGCCATTAATGTTTGATGCCGTGTAGAATCGACCGCATCATGTATTTTGTTTCTCTGTAAAACAGCGTTGTCAAACATATGGCCCGCGGGCCGAAACCGGCCCAGCAGATGGTCCAACGTGGCCCACATGGTGACCATACTTGCACCACTTTTGTGTCACATACAAATCCTTGTTCATTTTATTTTGTGTCTATTAAATCAATTGCATTCTGGGACAAAACAGAAAGCTTTGGAGCGGAGCTTTTCACCGAATAAAATAAAATATGTCCTATTTAAACTGCGATATCGTCTCGCATTCAGCTATTTTTTGTCCCCTGATCAAAAACCTCAAAGCCTTGATGCGGAGTCCTTGATCTTTAAATAGTTCTCACCGGCTGCGTGTCGGCGGTTTGATCTGAGGATGCGAGTACAGCAGATTTCAGAGGAACTTGACGGGGACTTCAGCGCGCTCCTCCTCCCCGCAGACCGCCCGTTAGATCCGCGTTTCATCTCGCTTCCTCCGACTGGCTCCTCAGGAACAGCGCTGAAAAAAACATATAAATGTGGTGAAAACCAAAATTCCATGTATTTACAGCCCATTTCTTCATCTTACAAGAAATTCTAATCATGTTCTTTTCTCAAAAATGATTTATTTCATTCATATCTAAACCCATTGAGGACTTTTCTTCCTAAAACAGCTGAATTAAACCACAGATTTCAACTTCTGCCACTTGTATCCTTTCCTTGGCTTGTTGTGAAGCCAGATGAGGCAGTTTCAGTCCCAGGAACATCGCCCACCTGGCGCTTTACGCTCGGTGAGAGCCACAGATGCACCGTACCGTGATTCTAATTGCCACAATCCTGAGCTGAATCAGAAAGTCATCCGGCTGCTTTCCCTGCTAAATGGGTCAAGAGCACCACAGCTTTGCAGAAATAGTTCAGAATCAAGCTTTTTTTTTTTAAATATGCTGATTGCCTTTTTTCTTCCCAACATCCAGTATAAAAAAAAGGGGGATCTTTTTCAACCAATATCCTCTGCAACCTCTTACCTTGAATAAATATATTTCTTTTTTTTCGTTTCATATGGTTTAAAATCATGTTGAATTATGGATAGACCCTCTGCTGCTCCTATGATTTCTACCTGTTTGCTTCCACAGATTCAACACGCTTAATACTCTGTGGATAATCTCTAAACCTTTGTGTCCGTCAACCTTTTATTGTAATGAAATGTGAGCGCTGAAAAATCTACCTCCATCATAATAACAGCATCAAATGGGATGTAGACATCAAAATAAAACAGAATCTAACCCAAATTGGTAAAAAATGGTTTAAAAAAGAGAGTTTAGTTAAGTGATGGTTTTCAGATTATGTTCATACTTCTTTGCATTATGCTGGTTCGGTTTTCCAGTCATTGCATCTGAACGACCTCACTCTGTCTGAGCTGTGCGTTGCTTCTCTCTCTCCCCTCATGCACCCCCCTGGTTAACATGCGGCGCAGAGTCGTAGCCATCAAACTGATTGACGGGCGGTCATACACTCCGAGGTCAGCCCGGCCGGCTGTGGAAAAGCTCTCTGGAGTCTGCAGCTGCCGGGCGAGGTGGATTAAGCCGCCGAGGAATGCTTTAGCTCTCGGTGCTGAAGAGGCAGTTTGCTTGCCGAAGCGCCGTTCGCGCAGAGACTTCATTTGCATGAAAGTCTAAGACCGAGCTGATGCTGCATCCAACCAGACCCAGATCTGCGCTCTCCTAAAAATACCAAGCGATATCTCTTAATATTATTGAGAACATCTGTCGGTGTGGATCGTTTCAGCTGCAGTCAGACTCCGTGGTGGATCTATCAGAGCTGAGAGCCGGAAAACCAGAAGCCGCTTTAATGATTTCCTGCTTCAGTAGCAGCACGGCCTACATGTTTACTGACAGACACAAACAGCAATCAACCAAACACACACACCGCCCCACACACACACACACACACACACACACACACACACTGGGCCAGAGGTGATCGTTAGGGCCTTGCCTCCATAATGATCTTTTGTCTTCGCCTGCTGCTCCTGCCTAATTGATCAGCCGCTGGGGGGAAGAAGGGCGGCTATCGACCGGGTTGACACCGACGCTTCAGTCATCTCAATCATATGGCTTCACCAAGAAGAAAAGAAAGTCACATTAATGCAAGATTAAAGCATTTTGTGATTAAGTCATGATCAAAATATCCTTTAAACCACTTTATTGCTAGCTTAAGCTTTTGAAATCTTTTATTTTCTCCTGAGACTTGACAGTTTTATTGTTTCTGTGCAAACATGAAGCTTTTCTGAATAGGAGGCCAAAGAAAACTCATGCTCAGGCAGGTAAAACGTGCAAACCAGGAATGTTCTGCTGCACACTGCCGCTGCTAACGGCACCATTATTTTCTTTGTTAAAGTAAAAAAAAGCAACCATTACTTGAAGGATCAATCTAAATGAGGATTTGAGGAGGAAATCGATACTGTGACGCGATTTGAAATGTTCCAGAGACAAACTGAACCGCAGAAGATTATTTATCAACAAGGGCCACAACGCATGAGTGACGGAGTCGGCGAAAGGTTAAGGAGGCGAAGACGCCGAGCTTTTGCCGCAGACATGAGCAGAATGTGAGATGTGTGTGTTCCGCCATGTGGTGAAACTGTGTCCTTAAGGTCAGATCGGAATGATTCACATCACTCTGGTATATACAGGAGATGCATCTGTAGCATAATATGATGCACAGGTAAGGATTTTCTTCCATCTTTCACCGGGTGTGGAGAGAGGCGGGAGAGGAGCAGGAAGTGAGAGAGGGGGCGATATGGGAGAGATCAAAGGGAAGTGGTTTTTTTTTTTCTCCTGCTTCAGGCTGCAAACGCATGTTCACGACACACGAAATTCGCACCAATCCCACACGGGCGCACGATCCTCCGTGTTCAGATTCGGTCCTGCTTTTGATCTTCCTCTGCTCTCCCGTCTCTGCAGACCATTCGCCGCGCCTTCCCTCCGACTCTCTGCAAGTTCCTGTGAAGACACCGAACCACACAGATGATGAGGGGGGGGGGGGGGGGTTACTGGAAATTTAATCCAAAGCCTTTTGCTTTGCATGAAGACGAACATCTACTGAGTGTAAATAATTCAGTAAGACTACTGAGTATATCCCCACAAAAGTTTAGTTCTTGTTTTGTCCTCCAGCAAATGAAAGAGCCCCCAGGAGGCTGGTGATCTGACGCCCAATAAAATGAAAAAACCGACGGACTTAAGACGAAATCAATCGCCGCTTCCTCCTCCTCCTCTCGGAGGATTTCGGCGCTCGCCTTCCTCCCAGACTGAAGTTCTCAGTGTGTGAGATTGGGCTGGATTCAGAGTTGGGAGGTGCGTCACACACTAATCGATTCGGTCGGATCACTGCTCGGGGAGGAAATAAGAAAAAAGAAAACAATTCAGTTTGCAAAAAGATGAATGGAAATTTGGAGACTCTGCAACATGAGGTTTAAAATGTTTAAGCATGAACAGTGAAGGTCAGATCAGTCGTGGGAGGAAATGTGGAGAGCGGTCAGTGAGGCATCTGCTACACTCTCAGTGTATATTGTTTTACTTTTAACTCTTTGGTTCATAAAGCATGATTAAATCACTTTTAGCTGATATTAGAAATGATTTGTCTTTGTGGTTGTTCAATGACTCAACTTAATTCAGTCAAACTTTTAATTTATAATCTGCAAGTTTCTCAAATAATTCTGTCAGATTAACAATTTATATGGATTTAAAAGGAGCGAGACACGGTGCAAACAACCTCTTTTTTCAAGTTTTGGGTGTCTGTTTACATGGCAACGATGTTTCAAGCCACTGAAAATGCAGCTTTTTGAAAACACTCCGGCTCTGTCTCTGTGGACATGAGTGGAAACGCTATGAAAAAAAAAAAAAATGCAAATAATGCTTTTTCACTTCAAATATGTGAACATGTAGATTATTTTGAAGTTTCATGCATTTGCACATTTTTTGCAGTGCACCAGAGTCAACTGACAAAACAAGTTATTTTATAGCTAAATTGATGTTAAACATCAGAAGTGTTGTGCTGAAGTTTCTTACTGTTGCAGCTCCAAAACCTTTAAAACACTTTTGCTCCTGTTTTAGACTTTTCGTGTACTCTGAGACATCTGAACTGAAGTGGACTTGCTGTGTTTTTGTAGATATATTTTCATGCTGAATCAGCCTTTAACATCTGCAAGCAGCTGGATGACAGGCGTGGAAGAGCTATATCCCTCATGCATATCTTATTCATAACCCTCAGTCTACTGAATGTGTTTTCCACTCTGCGGGCCATTTGACCTCCTGGGGTGAGGCCACGTCTCTACATCCTGAGACGACTGCTCGCCGTTTGGTCGCCTCCTCCCTCCATGTGTCAGCTCGTGTCAAACCTGAGCTCAAAACACACGATTCCTCCATAAACACCGGCGACGCGCCTCGGCGCTGACGGCTCAGACTTATCAGCGTCCTGCCGGCCTCTTTTCTTTTCACGCCCATTATTTTCCCATCCCTCCTGCCTCCTCGGCTGAGTTTTCCGCCCCCTCACGCTCTGGGTTTTTCTCTGACATTCCTCCTCCTCCTGTTCCACTGTATCTCCCTCCATTTGTTATCGCCGGCCTGCTCTGCTCTGCGCCGCCCTCCTACCTTGGAAGCAGCGCTACAGCGCTCTGTTGCCATGACAGCCAAGGTAACGTGGAAGCGAGGACTCAGTAAGCCGGTTTTTAACCTTTGTCCGTGTGCATAAACTACTCCTTCACACACACACACACACACACAGTTCTCATCCCTCAGGCGACTCCGGGTTTATAGGTTCTGTCTTATAGACTCAATAAGATTCTGTTGTCGATTTCATTTAGCGGCCGCTCGAAAAGACGGGGCACCTGTGGCCTTCGTGTTGTTGCCATAGCAACCCAGACGGATCCCTCTCTCCGTCAGGCTTTGGATGTGATGCTCCAGCCTGAGTACCGGAGGCCGCAGTTCAGAATCGGCCGCCTCCGACTCTCGGCGGACCGTCTGGACTTCAGAGCGCAAGCACACAGAGACGATCTATAGGTCGGCCGGAGTTAACAGAGGAATTAAAGCCACAAACATCTCCTCCACTACTGCAGACGACCCGCGGCGTCCTGACCTGATTAGTGCTTCATTCAAGTCCTGCCCTCACCGCTTTATTTCCTGTGTCGAATCAGATGAGATTTTCTACAGGAGCGTAAAGTGACACCTGAGCTTCGTATTTCTGTTTCTTTTTTTTCTGTGAGAAACTCAACCTTTGTTTCAGATCTGGTCGTCTGTTCCTGTTGAACACATTTCTGATGCATATTTCAACATTCTTTCTACATCTTTCATGCCTGGTGAAGCTTCTACATATATTTTATGGTGAAAGGAAGGTCCGCACGCATCTCACATTGTTTCATTTCCACTTTTCTGAATGAATAATTATCATTCTCTGCAAAAAATGGCAACAAAAGGATCCAAAACAACAGAATGGGAGTTTGTATGTGCGTAACCGGATGACAAAATTAACAGTTAATATTGTTTCTAACTCAAAAAACCCGAAGTTCGGTCATAAAGAAGTTGTACCAACCAATAATTTTGTCTATTAAATGAGCTGAAACGGCTAAAAAGCAGCATCTTGCTGAGATCTTCCTTTAATCCAGAATCAACCTTGCAGCTTCTTTTTTGGCTCATTTTCTATAAAAGTGAGAGTTAATGAGTGGGAGAAGGTAAAATCTGTTCCGTGTAATGAAATATACGGGGCCATCAATCACCGGCGAACACAAAAGCAGCTGATTGCAGCCTCCTCGCTGCGCTTTTAATCACCTCATGAGATCGAGCGTCTGAATGACGGCCTGCATATAGATAGGGTTGTTTGTCACAGATTAATGGCATATTTAAAAAAAAAAAAAAAAAAAAGGCACGTCATGATGCTGACTAATTAAATACAACATTAAAAAAGATATATTTAGCCCTCTGATTAGTAACACTGTGCTGTTTGCTGCATGCTGGGTTCTCATTTCTCAGAGCGGCTCTGCTTAGCGCTGCCCAAAAGTTATGGGAGTCATTAAGCAGTGGCAGATTTCTTCTCTCTAATGGCGTCAAGCCCACAATAATCCGTCTCCGCAGCCTCCAGTCTCCACCACCCTGCCCTAATTAGTTTCTGTGTTTTGATGGCAGATGCTTAATTTTATGTGCATTTATAATGGATGATTAGAACATGGAATTTGTGCACAGAGCATACCCTGAATATATATATAAAAGGCCTCTGAAAGTTGTCTGATTGTTTGCAACGGCGAAGGTCATTTGCAGGATGACTCATTCCCTCCATCCCACAATGCACCGGGGACAGATTTCTCCACACGGACAGACACATAGATGCTTTAAAGAGGGGCAGAGTGAGAGATTATAATGCCTCCAGGGAGCCAGACAATCACACTGGTGACTCAGACTGCATTCAATCTCACACCCAACACAGAAACGGAATTTTCATTATTCATGTGAAGAGAGAGGATACTGTGGATACAAAAAAAAAAACACTACTGTAATGTGCTTATGTTGATTTCTAAAATCAGCTGGAGGTTCACTTTTTATAAACGGAGATAAAAATTCTCAAATTAATCCTTTCGACAATCAGCAGGTGACAGGCTGGAGAGGCGAGCAGCGTACACGAACAGCTTCAAAACACTTAAAAAAGATTAGAAGCACTTCTGCTCTCATCCTCAGGGATTTTAATAGCAGGTTAAATGCCTGATATAAACATTGCCTTAATAGATTTTCACATTTTATGCTACAATATAAAATAGCTCTGCTTCTTTTGCTATTGCAGGTCCGTATTAAAAGAAAAAAGAGAATTATAAAGAAGCGAGAAGTGCTTAATGAGACTTAATGTGCAGCTGTATCAGTAGATACCACTGTGTTCTGAATATAAAACAACCCTGATTATAAAAATCTTTTACAAGGATGTTATTAGGATGACGGTTTTGCAGACAATCATATTATTAACTTCGTTTTTTGCCATTATCTGCATTGCAAATTGACCCTGCTCCACACCAGAATGCATGACATCTGTCTGCTATTTCATTTCAAGTATTTAAAAATTGTTCATTCAATTGGGAAGCTGGAAACTTTCTGACATAACGTCTATTATTTCTTACATATATATTGTTTTTTTCCTCGACTGCTTCGCGCCTCCTCTGCCTCGTTGTCAGTCTCAGGTAGAGACACGTCGCTGAACGCAGCTCATGTTCTCTGCAGTGTCGCCTCAACAGCAGAGCGGCCTTGACGAAAGGCTTCTTGTGGAGTCAAGAGATGCTTCTATGACTAAAGAAACAGAAATAGCAACTGGAGAAAGGAAGGAAAAAAAAAAACACTTTCTTAGAAGCACTTCGGTGGGAAATTACATAAGACAAGACTGTGAAGCTAATTTCATCAATGTGATGTTGGACTGAAACACTGAATCGGGTTTTATCAAAGCTTGAAGCAGACGTTCAACAGGGACGATTTCTGTGTGGATTTGGCTCAGTTAGTCGATCAAACTGCATTTATTCCCTTTATTCCCTTTTCAAATTGTAAAGACGTATCGGCTGATGATGATGATGAAGCTGATATATCAAATAATATTTCATCATATTCCACACGCATGGCTTTAATTCCCATGTGTGGTGGTGTAGATTTCTAGTACAGGAAGAACATGCAAACACCTGACAGACATTCTCTCTACGCTGTACTTTACTATGCTCCACCACAGAGTGTGTAAATAAACAGAATTAGGATGTGACTCATTTTTGCTGGCTGTGTCGTGGAGTTATGTCTCTGGGTTTATTTCACTCTGATGTTTCTCTCTGTCCTTCACAGCTCCACCTCTCCTGTGTTTTCTTTCTCAGACGTCGTCTCTGCCTCCTCATTCCGCTGCTTCTCTTCTTTTCATCATCCGCAGAATGACCCTGGAACACAGCAGACGGCTGTCTCCGAACACACACACACACACACACACATACACACACACACACACACACACACACACACACACACACATCTGTCTGACTCAGCTCAGCCTCTCCTAAAACCAGCTCTTCCGAAATGTTCATTCACTCCCTCTGTGTTTCCACACCTCCTATCCAAACAGGGCAGTCTGTCACCCCCCCCCCCCCCCCCCCCCCATCCCCAATACCAGCCACAGCCTGTCTGAATCTCCTCTCACCTCCTCTGGACATCCATCTCCTCCTCCTATACTGCAGTCTCACTTTTCAAAACCTTTTTTTTTTTCTTTTTCCCTCCTGGAAAAAACTCACTTTTTATGTAACATGTAATTTATGGCTTGGGTCTTGGTGAAATGAGAAAAAGATATGGGGGAAATAAGATCTGAGTCTCTGCTTTATGATACTTGGAGGATGATAGATGGATGGATGGAATAGAAAAGGTTCAATGAACATAACTCACAGCATTGTAATGACAGTAATTACTTTATAGTACTTAATATAAAGATAGTGGTAATAATATCAATATTCTCTGATGTATCTTCATATTCACTGTATGGAAAAGCAATAATACAAACAGAAGCAATGAAACTCAGCGATAAGTCATGTCATAGTCCTGCTCAGGTGGGTTTATCATATTATTGACACAAGAACTGTGAGCTCACTCAGTTCACCCTGTATTGTTCTGTGAATCATGAGTTAGCTGTTCTTATTGTCATATTGCAAAGTGTTTTATGAATTAAGGACATGAGATAAAAAAAATGTATTATTCCCATGCATATTAATTAATATTTACATTGTTGTTGTTTTCACATGGTTTCTATGTTCTCAGATTAATACTAAAAGATGAATCATTATTATTTTCCAGGATCATACAGCGCTATTATGTATCTAAAGACTGGCGAACACGCTTTTGAAAAAGATTACCGGTAATAGAAAGAGAATAGGTGAGGCTGTGAAGAATCATCATGCTCCGTGGGGAAGACATCTCAAAACTCCACTCCTGCCTCCCATCCTGCACTTTATGGGCAATATATGATTAGACCTTTCTGTTGAACTCTACAGCATCTGGGCTTTTCTATGCAGAGTTTCCACGTTTACTCTGACTCAGGTTTCCTGTAACGGTCCAAAACCGGCTCATGATTTTCTTCTAAAATACAATAAACTATAACAAACTTTATTGTCTGTTTGTCTTGTGATGATCTTGTAGCGGGTGCATTCTGGCTTACAGCTACAAAGCCCCATGAACACTGAAGAACTAAAATATCCTTGAAAAGCTGGTTTGAGTGCACTAATGATAGATTTGTAGTTCATTTTTCAATTCTTAGTTTCTGAAAAGTGTTTGAAATATATTCCTTGGAAAGGTATTTATAAATGATTTCAGTCTCTTGTTTGAATCTCACTTAAGAAATAAAATATAAAGGACTTTATAAAGCTGCTGTGGCTCACTGCAGTCATAATATTTCATTTTTCAAGCAGGAATGCTCGATATTAAAGCTTTTCGGGAAAGTAGAGCCTTGATGTCTGTTTATGACTGAAATCATCCCAGTGTAGGGACATGAAAAGAGCAGAGAGATATTTAAAGTGGGGGTGTCGCCCAGCCACGACGATAAAGGCTTTTAAAAGAGCAGGAATATCTAATTTCATTCCTACGTTTTCCCAGAAGATTCTTATTGAGGACAAATTTCCCAACACGGATTTCAGGGCAGAGCGGATGTTTCTTTGATTCAGACTGACTTTCTTCCTGATGCTGATGATGAACTCGAGGCTGTAGCGGAGGCAGAGTGGGGGCAAGGGGATGGCCGCCCCAGGGCCCACAAGGTCATAGGGCCCCGTTTCATGTGATGTGTTCATATTTAATCGTAAATAAATTATAATAATAAAATGTGCACAGTGTTGTGGAAGGGATACACATATGATTGTGGGCTCCAATTTGTCAATTATTACATTACGACTGTCCATGAATGAATCAGAGCTGTAAGCCAGCGCTGATTGGCTGTGCGGTTTTTTCTTTGCACTTGATCTGAACTCTTTGGTGGGAAGTTAAACAGTATGCTAAACACTATGCTAGCCGCTAGCGGTACTACCCAAAACCTAACATTGGAGCCATTGGTGAGTCAGTGAAACCTTCAAAAATATCATCTTTATCAGAATGCTGTGGTGTTGAACACCTGCTTATTTGAATGTGCCTTGTGTTGCTCTCAATTATAAGAGACCTCCGAGTCTATTTTTTTTTCAAATAAACGTGAATTCCAAAAGATATAGATAGCTGTGTCTATACCTATCTGAATAGATAATTTTAGACTTGTGTAATTTTAGACCAGCTGTGTTCATTTTATATTTAAGTTGTATCAAAGATGGTACAGATTTAGCCAGTGACTTCTTATCTGAGCTTTCAGCACCATGGACAGCGGACGCTCTGAGATTGACACCTGTCAGACTGCATTTGTATGTGTGTGGGTATGTGTATTTGTTCTTCAGAACAAGTTTGTGAACTGGTTTGTGACTTTATTCTGCTTTCTGAGGCATATAGGTTTGCTTGGCTCAATAAAAGTGAGCATTAATGTGTTGTTTGATGGTAGCATGAGGGATTGTTTGAATGGTAAAATTACTATCAAGGACCCGTCGAATGCTCCGCCCCCTCTTTACTGAGACCCACGCTCTGCCTCTGATTCGAGGACCTGCGCCTCCCAAATAAGCTTCAAAGAACATATTAAAGCCTGCTTCAAGAAGCAGATAGAAAGTAATTGTAAGGGGAGAATTATTGTAAATTAGAGAGCTTTTGAAAAATTTCTGAGATAATTGATTTCTTATCTCATTATTCAATGTTGTATTTTGTGGTGATGGTAAAAAAAAAAGAGTGTGTTAGTTGATAGGGAAACAGAACAAAAGAGGTATTATGGAGGAAACATGATGGATAACAATATATGCCAACATTATATAATAATTTTCTAGATACATACGCAGAAGTTTTAATAGAGTGAAATCTCTCTTTCTTTCTTCTGTTTAACATAGTGTGAAAATCCCAGAATTAATGGTTGAATATCTTGTCCTCGGTGCATCTTAATTTATGTCTCTGACAGGTGTTATTCACATAATTCTTTTTATTGGTTTGAGTTCTCACAGCTCTTTATTCGAACAGCATGACTCTGGTCAAAGCTAACCCTGGACAGGCTGCAAGGACAGCCGAGGGTCTTTCGTATCAATCAGCCTGTTACCGTCTCAAACAACTCCTGTACATGGTTCCTCTGAATATTTCATGAATTTTCCACATTCCTCCATATTACACGGGTCTCCTGAAATGTCCTTGGACATTGCAGAAGGCGTGAGACTCGATCAGCTGAGCATCTTCACGGTGGGAGCTCAGAGTGAGGAGCTGCTGAACCCTTTATAGCTTCAGAAGATGACAGCCGGGTCTTAAAATAGAAGGCAGCGTCAGACGCTGACCTCCGGGGTCGCGGCGACTGGGAAAAAGCACAGAGTGACAGAACACCCCTGCGCTCCTCCCGAGGCTCGGCCGCCAAACGCCTGATGTCTCTCAGCGTGGGCCGAGAGAGCGAGTGCCGGGGAGGGATGTCTTGTGATGTTTTTAAGGGAAGAAAGGAGAGAGAAGGTGGAGGTGGGGGCAGGAGGGGGGTGGGGCGGGGCATGCTGAGGCAGCTCACCAAACCACTTAGCTGATATTAAATTCAGGCAGGATGACTTCATCCTTCAGCACTTAGCCACTCAGCAGCATCGTCAGACTTGGACGGCGGCCCACAGTGACGCCATCATCCCCGGGACATAATGTCATGGATTCAAATTCACTTAGAATAATCCTACCTGATTTTAAGCAGACTGTATTCGTTGGATGAAATGAAATAAAAAATGCACACTCGTGTTTCTTTTTTCAGAACTTGCCATATTTTATAATAAGGTTTACATTTACATTTCAGCTGTCTTTGTGCTCACAGTAAGGGGACTAAACACCTACAGTAAACATCATGTGGCACACAGTCGCATCGGCACAGTCGCACGCTCCTGCAGAAGACTCTCTCTCTCTCACACACACACACGCACACACACACATGCATCCACAGTTGGTGTCCCCAGTGCACTCAACCTGTTCCCTCCTGTCTCCAAACGACCTAATTTAGGCTCTGCTGTCCTCAGGTAATGATATATGAAATACCACTTATACTTACAAAACATGTTCAACAGAATCAACCGGAAAAAGTACAAAACAACTTAACAGAAAATGAAAAACAATCTACATCGTCATGAAGAAAACATCGTCGTTATAAAATAAACTTTAATCATCCACATTTTTTACAGCGTTGTCAGACAGGGTTTTCTTTTTTTTTTTTTTTTTTTTGTTGTTTTCCGGGATGTATACAATGGACTCTGGGTTTGCTATTTATAGGAGGAAGAGCCGAAGGAAAGGTGGAAAGAAGAGGAGGAATAGCGACATTTAAGACATTCTGCACTGCGCGCGGTTACAGTGGCGACTGGCTGTTGCCATGGCGACGATGCTGCGTGTTACCAGGTGGCCCGTCGGCGCCGGTCTTTGGGATTGTTTAAAGCTGCGGGGTCCTCTCCGTCAGGCCCCGCCTCCCGCTCGGCAACTCCAAAGACGACTTGTCGAATGGTTGATCGGATGATGACATCACTTGAAATTACATCAAGGTCATGACCCCCGCTTTTCTGCCCCTCCCCCCACCCACCCCCCCAAAAAACCCCCAAAACTTAAAGTCCGATTCGTAACAGGCAAGCGGGACATTCGGTCCCGTCAGTCCAGGTCTGATCGGCAGGGACGGCGGCGGGCTCGGCGCTCTACTCCTCCGACATGACGTGCCACCGGGCGATCTGGCGGCGCGGGTGGTCGCAGATCTCCCTCCAGTGCTCGCCGGGGGCGCCGTCCGCCGACGTGCCCAGCACCAGGCGTCCCACCACGGTGTTGGGGCAGCGCGAGCCGCCCGCTTCCGAGTCCATCAGCAGGAGCTCCACGCTGGTGTCCCTCAGGCCCTCCTCGGAGGGCAGGTCAAACACAAAGAGCTCGTTGAAGACGGGGTTGGGCGAGCACTTCTTCACGTGGGTCTTCTTCTTGCACAGGCGCTTCTTTCCGTGGTACATGTTCACCTTCACGTAGGAATCTGCAGGAAGGCGAGAAGAGTCTGTGAGGCCGGAGTATCATCCCCAAAACCGGATCAATAGCGCGATCGATGGAGCGGAAATGATAGATGGCGGCGATGGGGGGAGAAACTGTGTGAACACTGTGTGTGTGTGTGTGTGTGTCACTGATCAGATTACTTTGCTGCTGCCTCGGTGTCTTTATAGCGACTATCACAGCGTCTAAAGTAGTCGGGGGGTGAGGAGTGATTCTGGCCTCGTCTGTTTGCTCACCCGTGAGTCCGCTGTTGTCGGTCTTGGGCAGGTGGCGAGCCTTGAGGACGACCACGGTCAGGGTGTTGGTGGTGGACTGGTAGCACAGGGACAGCAGCAGCTCGCCGCGGCCCGAGGACTTCTGCGGACAGAGCGGAAGATAACGACGGGATGAAGGGAGAAGGCTTTCAAAACAGAACCGCTGCTCAAACACTGAGTTATTTCAGCATGAAGCTGTAACAAAATGTTGTAAAAACTAATTATTAATGATGAAAATATCATCATAATTAGTCATAATGAATCATAATTAGTGTAAATGTAAATGTCACATGACGTATTGCTTTAGTTTTATGTATTCGTAATAGGAATTGACTGGCTTCATGGATTTTAATTCAAGTAGTCAAATGCATCACTTATGTGTTCAGAGAGGCAAAATGTTAAGAATTTCATAAAAATTTGAATGAGAATTGATGAATTGTAACTAATATACTATATTAATCTTAAATTATATTACTGTTACAAGCTACCAATAAAAGCAGCCTAATGCAGTGAGTCCAAATATCATTAAATGAAACACATCGGTTCCAACATAATTCAAAGTTGCATCATTAAACACGAACAGCAACAAATAAAGACACTAAGACAATAACAATAAAAAACTTTTACTGAAGCAAAAGTCAAAGATTATATAAAGAGCTTAAGATACATTGGACAGGATTCTAATGACTCTAATGATTCTAATCTAATGACTGCCGGCTGGCTGTGTCTCATAACTCATCCAGAATGTGTCACTGAGAAACCGGCTCGTCTCTCCAGCGGCGCTTTGGCCTTGTCACAGCGCCGCGCCACGCCCAGAGGTGGGAGCGTCTTGCCTGCTGCGGCCACACCTAACAACACCAACTGCTTCACGCAGCCTCCTGCCCTGACCTGAAAAATCCTGCCACCGATCTGCTGGCGGCGAGTTTCTATTGGAGACTGAGCACAAAGACTGCTCAGTACTGTGTCCCCTTCCAGTTGGCTGTCACCATCCAAAATCTACGCCATGCAGACAAAGAGAGCCGCCACCCTGTTATAGCAAGAGGCTGCAGCTCATCAGAGAGAACTGCACATGTCTTCTACTGAACATAACGCTCTTTATTCTCTCTCTCTCTTCAGGCTCTGCAGAGCATCAAAACAGCTTTTTTTTCTTTTTTTTGAAATTGAACTATTTTTACCAGTGCAAAACAAGCTGACACACAGCCAACAGACACAAAGGACCAAGCAATTTTTCCACTGTGTTTTCGCTGAAAATATACCAAAAAGAATCTGAAAATAACCCTCTGCAAAGCAATAGCACAGATCCTGCAATCAATGAGTGCTCAAAAACATGTTCAGCCGCCTCTCGACAGGCTTATGAGATTTGTCTCCTCCGGCGCCAGCGAAATATGGTTAGTATGAACGTAGGCAGAGCAGAGGAGATTCTGAGGAATATCATCCTCTTGATGGAGGATTTTTGATGGATGGAGAGCTCGACGGAGAAATTTGGAATTAAATTTCCATGCTTCTGGGAAACGGTCCTGAATTTGCTCGCACTCCTCTGGAGTGCCGTACGGCATCCAGGGTCGTTGAAGATATTACAGATAGCTTTTTGCTCCTCCCAGGAAACGGGAGGTATGGGTGAACATTTCCACTTCCATCTGGTATGTGCTCAGCTTCCATTTTGGAAGTGCTCTGCAGAGAGAAATAATCAGCCCATAGATCTTTAATTACTCCAGCTGCAACCTGAGATGTGCTCATATATGTCTGTATCATTCAGTCTATAGTAATGGTGCTGCAAACTGGATCACATGTCTGTGATACTGATCACATCATCTTACATTACCACGATTGAGCATTATGGAATTAAATCTTAGTATCTGAGCCCTTTGCTCCACAGCTGCTCTTATTACGAGCGTTTCTCTGAAACAATGACCTGCTGGAAGTCGCCAGCTGTGCATCTGTGGTTATCTCAGCTGCCGGGAACAGCCGGCGTGGCGCAGGAGTTTATTGACCAGCTGCCCACAGATCCGTAATGGTGCGGTGTTGGTGTCGCTCCATCTAATCAATACACCTCTGGGACTGCAAGGATGACCACGTGATCGCTGTTAGCCCATCACACTGACCATCCATGCTAAACTCAGATTAAAAAAGTTAAATCGGACTCAAATAATAAACAGCCTGGAGCAGCAGCCTTGAGCGGTGCTGATTCCAGTGCAAACAGAACAGTAAACAAAGATTCACGTAATTAAATCCTCAGCAGTTTGTTCAAACAGAGCTGGCCCTCATCATCAGTTTGTGAATTCTCGATGCTACACCAGATCTTCCCCCGACTTCTACGATCAGCTCATTTTTCTGCTTTTATTCAGTCCTAAATATTTAAAAACCCCACCGCAGCGCTTCTTCAGTGTAAAACATGAGCCACCAGCATAATGACTGAAATAGTTTTGCTCTTAATTCTAAAGAAATAAAGTGATGCATTTGCATGATTTTGAATTAATGCCCATAATTTACATACTGTTGCATTTCAGTGAATGTAAATGACTCAGAAAGATTATGCACGATAACAGTGGGAGCATTATTTCTGTGTCAAACCAGATTGAACCTATGAAATGCTCCAAGAGAGCAGTTTGCATGTCAAACATACTGCCTGACCCACCAGATAGTTTAACAGGAGAAACAAAGTCGGTTTTAACGGGTGGTATTTTGGAAAAACAGCCCGAGATTCACATCCTACCTTGACGTTTCTCTTGATGATCTCTCGGCTCATCAGGACGCGCCCCTCGGACAGGTCGATCCCGGACAGGGGCACCAGGGTCTCCCCGATGACTTCGTCGCGGGAGAACCGGTCGAAGCTCAGCACCATGAAGTGGAGGGCCAGCTCCGACACCCGGGCCAGCGGGATCCCGTAGAAGCTGAAGGTCTCGTCGAAGGCCGGGTCCAGCGTCTTTCTCAGCACCCGGGTCTTCACCCGGTGCTTCTTTTCTGGCAGCAGGGTCAGTTTGATGTAGGGGTCAGAGGTCAGCGACTGCTCATCAGTTGGGCTCAAGCCATGGGCTTCCTGGATCGAAAAGCAGGCTGTGAGTCCATCGAATCACTTTCAGTCAGAATTTAAGATTTTGACCTGATTGCCGCCGTTGGCACGTACCTTGATGTGGACGATGAAGGCCTTCCTCTCCGGCTGGTACTCCAGGGAGAAGTGAAGGGTCCCCAGACCGCTGTCCTTCTCCTCGGCCTGAGGCCGGTCCACAGCCGGGGTGGGCGCCTGGCTGGACAGGGTGCTGGACGGCGAGGGCAGGTCGCGGCGGTCCGTCGCGCCCGGCTGGGTGAAGCCGGCGTGAGGCGAGGGCAGCTCCAGGTCCGGGGAGCTCCGGACCTTCTGGTGGTGGTGGTGGAAGGGTTTGGTGGTGAAGTTGCCGTTCAGGTCCCTCTTCTCCAGATCCAGATGCAGAGCCGTTCTGGAACCGTTGGGACTCGAAGCCAGTTGTTTGCCGGAGCCGTTGGGGCTCACGGGCAGAGCGGCGTGGCAGTTCCCGTTGACGTCGGTTTTCCCGGCGTCGTTCGACGCGGCGGGCGCGGCGAACTTCTTCTTGCCGCTGAGGCTCTCCGGGTAGATGTCAACTCCTTTGAGCATGTGCACGAACTTGTAGGGGGGGGTCTTCTGGGATTTGGTGTTTTTACGCTGGCAGCAGATCCACGCAAACGCTGACACAGTGAAGACGAGGCCAAAGACGCTCATCACAGCAACACCCACTGGCACAGCCACTGTGGGGGCGGACGGAGAGCAGGAAGGAAGGGAAAAATGACTCAATTAAACTTCCAGCAAAAACGTGGATCAATCACCCGTCTTCTAAATATACATCTCGAACAGATTTCAGTGTTGCACAAAAGCAAGCGAAGCCATTTGTTTGTTTGTGGATGACACAGACTGAAGCCTTGACTCAGATCGAGGACGAAAACAAAACAATCTGAACGTGATTGTCATCGATGTCTTCATTTACCAAACATGGTCACAGAGCAGGACACAGCCCATGTGCGTAATCACATGCCGGGATAACCACACAACGTCATCAGAGACTGATTGACGTCCTGTTGGCAGGTTGACAGAAATGAGATACTCAGATCTGGAATCGTTGCATTGGGTATCTGAATCATTATTAAAATCAGACATCCAGGTAACCCTAAAAAGTAAACAGGTGAACATAAAAATACTGTTTTTAGAAGTCAGCAGTAGATGTAACATGATAATATGGATGGCTGAGCTTCCATGTATTAGCATCGTTACCATAAATATACTCTTTTATATTCCTCCCATCTCAAGGGAGAGTATCCCACAACTTGGGAAATGGTCAACGCTTTTCCAAACCATTTTCTCGCATCCAGCAGCGGTGATATGTTCAGGGACATAACTCCTCCTAATGGCACTTCTGCTTCCTGGAGCATCGTTATGGAGACGCATTAGCGGGATGTTTGCCTCTGAAAAGCTTCGGTCCTTTTGTTTTGCGGTGTCGAGCCGTGACTCAACAACAATCAAGCTGCTTTCTCATGCATCCAGTTAATGGGCTCATTTGAGAGGAAACGCAGACCGTTTCCTGCAGTTAAGAGAGCGAGCCGGTGGAAAAGCACTCGGGTCGACCCGTACAAAGAGAGGAAGAAGAAGTGATGTTTGATTATTCATTTTGCAATCAAAAGTGTGTTGAAGGAATCAGATAAAGAGCCGTTGATCATTTTACATTTTCCTCACGCAGTGCCCGGGACACTGAGATAAATCGGACACTAAAATCCATGTTCACACATATTGTTTCTTTGTGGTAGTTGTGCGTGTTTTATGGTTTAATGTTATTTGGCTTAATTTGAAGAGATGGTTTGAGGATCAGCAGGGTCAATTCAGCCTCTGCTCGGGCTGTTTTCTCCCTCATCAATGTTTCAGTTTTTCAGTTCAGGTTCCTGGGTGGAGTGGGCTTTCCAGGCAAACAGAGACGGACGGACGGATGGACGGACGGATGGATGGAAGAGGCAGAACATAAACAGGTGCTTCCCAGGCTTCACCTGGACCAGATGAAACCAGGTGACAGAGCCGTGCTGATGTGAACGTATAGAAACACCTCCGCCCTTGTTGGTCTCTCTAAGGCTGCAAGATGGAGGCTGGAAATCAATTAAAACGGATGGAAACCACCGTTTCTCCACTGATTACTCTCTACTCATTACTGTGACTACAAATATACTGAAATTTCCAAGTAATCTCTTTTAAATTGAACGAGATGTGGGACTCACCGAGCTGAGCTCCATCCTCCAACACTGGAGCCATGATTGCCGCTGTCCGAGGTGCTGAAATCTTCTTTCTGCTTCCACACAGCTCTCTCTCCCTCTCTCTCTCTCTCTCCGTCTCTCCGCTTCAGCGAGGTTAAATGATAAAAAGGCTTTTTGTCTGGTTTCGACGATTCAAACCAAACCACGGCTTTGTTTTCCTGAAGAGAAAGGCTGCTGTGTCCTCAGCCTGCTGCTGGTACTCTGCGATGCGTGAGTGTGTCTCAGAGGCGGCAACACCCCGTTTCTCCCCCCTCCGTCCCTCCTCCCTCCCCCATCTCCATCCCTCCTCCCTCCTCCTGCCGGTAACGCTGAGCTCATCCGTGCTGACGCAGTCGTGACGGAGGCTGGCTGTGAAATCAGGACCCCCGGTGAAGCAGCTCAGCCAATCCCCCTGATTGATTGTTTGGGAATGGACTCCCTTAGTCTGCATCATCTGAGCGTGTGTGTGTGTGTAACTGTGTGTGTGTACAACCTTATTTGGTATTGCCCTCATTCATTACAGTAAGTGTAAATTTGGCCATCCTCTGAAACATAGCGGAGTCTGGTCTCAGTTTTTAATTAGGCTTACAATCCATAATAACATATAAATATTTCAATTTCATGAAGTTATGTTGGTTTTTAAAGATGAAACCTTTCTATCAGTACTTCAGTTTCCTCCCATAGTCCTAAATGTTCTTGGATTAAGGCTCCTGCCCTCATCACACCTGCAGCAAGTGGATTCATGACTTTGTCATGGTTAGGTTTTGGCTCTGGGAACCGCTGCTTGAACCACGGTCTGCCCCCTAAATAACCACAACCCCGCTACCCGAACCAGGTTCCTTCCTTGTGTAGAATTCTTAATTTCACATGAACAAATTGATTCATGAAATTTTTTTTTACCAAAAATAGAGGTCAAAGGTCATTATTGTGTGTGAATGAGCTTCTGCGTGAGCTTCTTGAACAATGTTTGTCTCATTATACTTCACTCTGCAATACAGCTGTTAGGAAGTCTCATCTCCTTCGCTGAACCATTTCACGGTTTAGTGGTTTCAGGTGAAGCCAGAGTGCATGAATCCACTATGAAAGGCCAATCTCTTAAATATTTATTACAGTCCAATACTGACCTCTGGCGTTCAAAGGAAATAATGCATCTTATCAAAAATAGTTTTTGAGTGCTCTACAATTGTTATGAAGAAAGTTGTGCTGTTCTTCCTTTTATGACCAGATAAACTGTTTTCACTTTGATTTTCTGTGAAATTACAAGAAAAAAAAAAGAACTATTTTCCCTTTTCCAAGATCATTTCAACCGTCAGTTGTGCAGTAGTATTGTGTGTTTTTAACAATGGGAAGTTTTTAGAGGGAGATAGCGTGAAGCGTTTATGCATTCACATATATAATCAACACATGGTTAAGCAAGACTATGAATTTTCTGATGCAATAACAGTCTTGCAGAAAGAGGAAGTGCTCATCTGGGTGGAATCAAGTGGAAATGAAACACTGGCTGTAAGACAAACTCGCTCAGCAAGGTTTGCACGCTCCAACACATGGATTTTACTTGATAGCATGGGTCTAAAGAGCCTTTTTTTTAACACTTCACCGAATAGTGTGTGTAAAGCTGCAAAACACATGTTAAAAAAACACGCATACACACACCGCCTGGGCGGAGCAGGCGCCATGCATCACTTTCACTTTCGTTTTCATTCCGGTGGGTTCAGGAAACTTTAACGTTCAAACTTGACGCTGTCCGCTGTTCTGATCGGTAAGTTTAAAGACGATCTTTATTCTTCATTTGCAGTTTAACCATCCCCCCTCCTCGCAGTGATTCTAACATAAACTGTGTTCTCTCAGGTCAGTGATGGCGGAGGCAGAGAGAGGCAGAGAGGCTGGATTCAGGAGGATTCCAGGACTCTGTCTTCTCCTCATCCTGCTCTGCTTCCTTTTATCTGCAAATGCAGACGAATATTCACAGGTAAAACCACGAGTTGGAGCCTTCATTCGACTTGATTCATTATTTCTGTTATTCTTATGTAAAGTTGACTAAACGGGAAAGTTTCCCTGGGCTGACTCCTGTCTGTTGTCTCTGTGTTTTCAGGAAATGGTGGAGCTTTATCATAGAGCAAGAGAAAGACAGCAGATGTTTGAGGTTATTTGAATATTTACTCTTTTGCTGATACAAGAATTTCCCCACAGGCCTTTTAGTTCTGAAGTGCAGCATGTTATTGTCGTCATATGTCACAACACAGTGAAACCACATGTCATGAATCTTTTTCTTCTCCCTCCTTCAGGCTCTAGACCGGGAAAGAGTGGCAGCTTCTCACGGATGTACGATCACAAACAAATACGGACGATATCGCTATCGTCCGGATGAGCTAACCCTGTGGAGGGAAGCACAGGACGACTTTGACTCCTTTGACTCGATTCAGAGACACAGGTGGAGATCCGGGGAGCGAGTGATGGGGTTAGATAAGGACGTTGCGGATGAAATGACGGGACTGAAAAGGAAGTGGAAGGAAAGATATCGTCAGTAGGGGTGGGCGGATCGATCCAAATATCGATAGTATCGATACCAAAGTTAGTATCGGTATCGATCGATACCTGCACGTTGAGATCGACTTTTTTTTTTCTGCTCTGGCAGAGTCAGCACAGCCTCTCTGTCGGACCTTCGCTCACTTCAGTGCTCAGACGCTCGTCAACGCGCTCTGCGCCGCTCCCTCCTCCCTTTGCTCTTCACTGCCATGTCAGAACAGCGAGAGAGAGAGAGAGAGAGAGGAAAAGCAATGGTGAACGGATAAAGATGCGCTGTGTGGACTTATTTCACAGCTTCAGACCAAGACACTGCATCATGTGTGCATGAAGGTGATTCGCTGCTGCGGTAACACCACCAATCTGCACAAACTTTTAAAAGCAGCGTAAACGGACCAGACCCCGACACAGACAGAGGTCTCTGCCTGAGGTTTCCAACAGAAGCCTCCAGAACATCCAGGGAGTGTTTTAGAGAAGCCAAGTTAAGATTTTGGTATTTCCAGCATAATTTGACGTTGCTTTTCAATTGGTGGTCAAAGATGTCATTTTAGCAGTGATTAAACTATTTTCATATATTTAGTCAATTGAAATAAATCCTGATTGTGTTAATGGAACTAAGAAAATATAATATATATCAAAGGTGGCGGTGAATGACAGCCAGCTATAGTTTACAGTATATTTACACTGATGACTGGAGTTGTTTAATGTGGTTCAGCATGTGACTCTGAAGATGCTGCGTCTTGACACAGCTTGTGTGTTTTTAAAGTTTTTTTATCGTGTTATTGCTGCGCATTTTCAGGTATTTTTCTTTTAAATGTATTTATTTACTGTAGGATAACTGCTCATGATATCCAGGGGCAAAAAGCATCCCCCCCCCCCCCCCCCCCCCCCCCCCCGCAGGCCCTCCCGCACCCGTGAAAATGCTCTGTCTCTCCTTCTCCTGATCAGACAGACTGGTATATTAATGGCAAATTTAAGATGAGGAAGAGGAGCAGGAACTGTTAGGAGCTACTTCAGAGCATCAGACAGCGAAACTGCTACCTGTGATGTATGTAAAATAAAAATAAAAACCTAAAAAACATTTTTTAAAAACCTAGTAAAAAAAAAGTATCGGTATTGGCATCGGCGATACTGGCCCAGTATTTTCTTGGTATCGGATCAATACCAAAATTCGGAGTATCGCACACCTCTAGTCCTCAGTGTCACTGGTGAGATGAACTGAACTTTAAATCCAGTTCATGTGTTTCACAGATCTGTTTAGATTCTATGTCTCTTATTGCTAAATGTTCTTAGGCTTCACAAGGTGGTCTCATGGTTTTTGTTCTCTTACGTTTGCAGTATTAGAACTCATGTGATATTATTGTTGCATGTGTTTTTGTTTTATTAATTCATTATTTACTTTACTAATTTAGCTGCATTTACTACTTCTGCACTGAATAACAAATTTGTTTCCATTTGTGTTTTCAATCTGCTTGAACAATAAATAGAGAATTCCAAAGTGTCTTTATTTTTTCATCTTCAACTGAAGACCAGATTTGACCACATGCATCCTTTATATTGTTCTTTGATCTGTTGATATTGGAGCCTTCTTAGCAGATTTTTGTGGTTTTTCCATCATCTGTCATCAAATTGGACAGTCTCATAACACCAGGAGACTTTCATCTTCATATCTTTACACTTTCAACAACGTGTCTCCAGCTGGACCTTGTGTTCTCCCTGGGTTTAAACATGGAGTGATCACAGCTGCGTTTGTTTTCATGTTTCTTTTTACCTGGATCGTCTTCCTGCCGAACCACTATTTCAAAAGCGAATCTTAAACCAGGCTGTTTCTCAAGGGTTCTCTGTGTTATTTGATGCTGAGACAGCTCATAGTGGTCTGGATGTTTTGGTTTCATGTTTTAACAGTCAGTGTGCTTCTGTTTTAGATCCATCTGACTCCGTTTCATCCTCATTGCTTTAGAATGAGGTTTCCAGGCTGCATTTGCATTTCTTCACAGAATTACCTCCTCTACTGGAGCTCTGCTCTGCCTTTGACACTGTAGATCATGATAAACAGATTTGGGGATGTGTTTAATGGTTCACAAATGGTGTCATGTCTGTAAAGGAAACCTGCTCTGTGGAGAACCTCAGGGATCTGTTCTGGGTCCGATTCTCTTTCTGCTGTACATGTTCCCTCTTGGCCAAATCATACGGCGTAACGGCCACAAACATGATATACAGAGATGCCTCATAGACTGGTGCTGCTAGTCTATGAGGGTCTCTCATGAGCCCCCAGTGCATTTATTCCATTCAGGCAACGATTATGATACAGGATGCTGTCACACACTAAAAATACATGCTCTACTCAAAATCGCTGTAGTTGGAAAAATTGATGCCCCCAGAAAATATATGAAGAACTGTGTGATGACAAGCTAAGGTGTGACGATGGAACTGAATAAAAGGAGGCGTACTGTGTTGAGAATCCAGTTCACAAACCGGTTGTGGATTCAGAGGTTTTTTTTTTTGTTGAAGAATAAATCTCTTTTTGCATCCAACATTTCAAGGACTCTCATCTGCCTATTGTTTCACGTCTCTGATTGGTCGCCTGAAGAATTTCACGACACTGCACAATTTGGTATGAAGGGGAGCCGAGGGCTGACGTCTCCATCGAGGATGTTTGAGAGTTTCTGTCTGTTGCATGCAAACACTTTGACGGCGTATCTTTCAAGGCTGCTTCAACATAAACAAGGACTCCATGTGGAGTTGTTACGTCTGTTCCCTTTACTGATGATACTTCATCTCTGACAGCAGCATAATGATGTGGCATATTAGTAAATGTATAAATGAATGAATTTTATATTATGATAAAGAAACAGTTTTAGTCTTGTCGAGGTGAAAATCTTCTGCCCGTCTCCACGGTGCCGCTCCGGCCGAGGCTTCCCCTCCAATCACGCCTCAACCCCACAGAGCCTCTTTGAGTCCCTGGTCTACCTGAAAGTAGCACCCAGCAGGCAAAAAGCGATGTCTGAACTGTGTGTGTGTGTGTTTATGATCCCTCGCTCGCAGGCAGGGTTCTCAAGCTATGGTTCTCGGTAGTTTTCCATAGTCCGCCCCGTCATGCCATCCTCTCTCCCAGGCTCGTGGGTCAGCCAGTCTGCGGCTTTCCGTCCTTCACTCCCCCGGACGTTATCTGCAAGAGTTTCAGACAAGAACGCTCCCCGGGACTTCGTGTGCTTTTCTCAGGGTCATAACAAGAGTTTATCAAAATCTACACAAGCAAGCTTTTATGCATTCATATTATAGTAATTTTACCCTCGAATATCATATGTAAGCAAGCAAGCATTAGAATAAGAATATAATAAGATGCCCATATCCCTTAATATACACAAAATCAGCCATGCCACCTGCCAACCAAGTGCATGGAGACATTCTTTGTTCCAAATCATCCAATAATACTGAACCGTACATTACCATTCAGATTTCCGTCTCTCACCTTATTTGATAACAATCTCGGTTGCCTCAGTAGAGTGGCTTTAATACTGGATAAAAACACAGAGGTCTGAGTGGAACTTAAACAAGTTAACCACATCCTTTTTCATCACAGATGATTTCCGTTATAAGAGTTGCTTGTTGTGTTTCAGTTAGCTGAGGAAACACGCCTCCTGTATTGTAGAAAAGATATAATCAATTTTCTCCTGCTAGACTTTTTGGGGAATCCAGTATTAGCAGTAGTGCGGAGAGTCAAAGATGGTCTTTCTTGTGTTTTGTTCTCTAACAGAGACCACAGGTTGATCAGAAACTCAAAGTGACTCAACTGTCTCAACTTGTCTTCAAAATGTCAATGAATCGCTTTGTTGTTGTGACTGCTTCACTTTCAAGGTGAAGGGTTTTCTCTGTCTGGGAGAGGATGAAATCCGTCGGAGCCAAAGTCCAGCAGAAAGGATGTCTTCTATTACAAGATGCGCAATCAAGGAGCAAGTCACACAGTACAGTGCCTGTAGGTGAATGCCAACGCTTTTCTAGCCTACAACTGTTTGATGCTTTTTCTGAGGCGTGGTTGCTATTACATCAGTTACTAGGAATCTACTGAAGAGGAGCGTTAAGTAAAAACAATTCCTTATCAGGCGACCTTGGCAGTGGTCATTAATCTGACCTGTACCAGGTTGTGCAGGCAGTACACTCCACTAACAGTGCAGAGTATCACCAGTGTATTTTCACCCTTCAAAGGACACACACAGACACACACACACGGTCCTCGAGGGGAGCGAACGCGACTATCTGCAGCCTCACCGTATCAACCTTTTCATGACTGTTTCTTCTTCATCCCGGTGATTTCAGGAACCTTTAAGTCTAAACTTTCACACTGTCCGCTGTTCCGATCGGTAAGTTTAAAGACGATTTTGCATTTGCAGTTTAAACATTTTCCTCTCACCGTGATTTCAACAAAAACTGTTTTCTCTCAGAACAATGATGTCGGAGGCACAGAAAAGCAGAGAGGCTGGTTTCAGGAGGATTCCAGGACTCTCCCTTCTCTTCATCCTGCTCTGCTTCCTTTACTCCGCAAATGCAAACAAAGTTTCACTGGTAAAACCACGAGTTGGAGCCTTCATTTGCTTCTTACAACTTAATTCATTATTTCTGTTATTTCTGTTGTGAAGTTCGCTTTACTACAGGAGCTCGTGTGTGTGTCAAGTAATGTGTCTGTTGTTTGTGTGTATTTTAAGGAAACAGCGACGAAGACTCATCAGCTAATGACAGAAAGACTGAAAACGTTGAAGGTTATCTGAATATTTGCTCTTTTTTTTCACTGATAAGAGTTTCCTCACACAGGACTTTTAGTTCTGAAACGCAGCATGTTATTCTAGTCACAATACGGTGAAACCACATGTCATGAATCTTTTTGTTCTCCCTCCATCAGACCTCGTACCTGGAGAGAATGGCAGTTTATCAAGAAGGGAGGGATTTCTACAAAAGCTTTATGGCTAATGTGATGTGGATGGAGGGCGATGCATTTGCTGACTCTCCTTCGTTTGACTTGTATCAGAAGAACATGGAGCAGATAAAGTTTTTAGATAAGTACACCGAGGATATAAGAATTGAAATGAATGCACTGGAAAAGGAACTGAAAGAACAGGATATTATCATTAAATGCCTTGAGAGTCACCGCCATGATGAACTTTGAATCCAGTTAGTAAGTATTAGTATGAGCAGCAGCACGTCTGTTTAGTTTCTCTGTCTTATTGCTAAATGGCTTCATGTTTCTTGAGGTGGTGTCATGATTTTAGTTCAATTTCAAGTTTTTTGTGCTGGAGCTTATGCCAAACTAGTTATAATTGCATGTGCTTTTTTATTATTTTTTTCTTTGCAAGCTCAGTGTCTTTGTGATGAATATGATCAAGATATCAGTTTTCTGAATGATCTAAAAATTCTTTTTCACTATTTGAGGTAATTGTAAATATTAGCTGCTGATGCACAGACTGAGGGTTGCTTCCTGCTTTGAAACAGACAGCTTGAGGAAAACGACACCCACGATTACATCTTCCGTTACAATAATGACTGCAGTCATGTGAGGCTACTGACAGACGTGGAACATAAAGCTGCTGAGCTGGATTCTGTCTCTGATTCTTTATTTCTGTATTAAAGATTTACATTCATTTTGCTGCATTTACTACTGATCTGTAAATTTGTTTGCTTTTGTTGTTCTCAATCAGTTTGAAAAATAAAGATTTCTTTCCAAGGTGTCTTTATTTGTCCACCATCTTGATCTGAACATTATCAGTGAAAGAGTTTTATTATTTAGTTATTATTATTCCGGAACAGGAGGTTCTCATGGAGGTGTTGGAAATTGCAGTTGGATCTTCAATTATTACTCTGAGTTTGATTAATGTGATGGGAGACAAACGATGACCGATCAAAATCAAAGTTTTACTTTTAGTGCAGTCAGGGTAACTAAGATATCCCGGATTAATCCTTTATCTTGGTTTTGTGCAACAGGTCCCTGGACAGGTGTTAAACACACAAACAGCTCAGTAGTGAGTTCAGGTACATGAGAGAGCAGAGCTCACAGAGGTACAGTCAGAAAGCCCTGATCAGCTACAGGTAGCTTTTAAATGGAAGTACAGCCATCTGTTGTGTTTTATTATTCTTTTGCAAATGTAGAAATGCTATCTACATTTACAAATGAAATTTGACTGGTGTCTTGTCTCATTATCACACATTTGAATGATTTAGATTAATGTAGTGTTTGCTATTTGTAAATGATTCTCTGAGGTGTCCACTTATTTCATTGATCATATATTCAGTTTGTTAATAAATAAATGCATCTTAAAGTTGCATTAAGAGAGAATCCTAATTCTTTGACATATTAAAACACATTTTTTAAGTAATGTAATGGTGACTTTGCCTAGTCATCAGTTATGTTTACAATATTGTATCTCACAGAATGACCTCCTCTACTGGAGCTCTGCTCTGCCTTTGACAGACATGATATACGTAGACGCAGGCCTGGGCCCGGGACAACATGTTAGTTAGGGGGGAGAGGTGGGGCGGGTCAGGGGGGTGCGGCACGGAGCAGCACGGTGCCTGCATGTGGTGTCGGACTGGGGGGGGCGGTGTGGGTGACCACTTCACTTCACTTCATTTGAGTCCCAAATGATCAAAGTTAGCTCCTCTAATGCATTTCACTGTTTCCTGATTTACTGCCCTCCTGGCCCTGCTGGTGTCTTTTTAAATGACTTCAATGACGTTTTATCATCCATAATAAAACTGGATAAAGTTTTCGTTCTGGGAGATTTCAACCTGCACGTTGATGATGGTTCATGTAACTCAGCAGCTGAGCTCTTATCTCTGACTGAATCTTTCAATTTCCAGCAGCATGTGTCAGGCCCCGCCCACAGCAAAGGCCACGCTCTAGACCTGGTCTTCTCTCTAGGCCTCTATGTTGGAAGTATGTGTGTCGAGGATGTCGATCTGAGTGACCACAGCTGTGTGTTTTTTGAACTGATTATTCCACCTGAACCTTAGCCTGCCTCTATAAATGTAGATCTGATCCACTGCACTGATGCTGATGGCCTTATGTGCTGTTTTATCTCACTCTGTGGCTCTATTATAGACCGAGTGGCACCAATAAAATCCAGGCATGTCTCCAGAAAGCAGTCATCTCCCTGGTTAAACGACAACATCCTGAACCAAAAAAGATTGTGTCGAAAAACTGAGCGCCTCTGGAAATCCACAAAGCTCGAGGTTCACAGACTACATCTCAGGAATTTAATGTCCTTCCTTAAATAAAACCATTAAGAAGGCAAGAGCCAAATACTTTGCTGCACTGATAGCATCAAATAAGAAAAATCCCAAGTGTTATTTGACACAATAAGCTCAATTGTGTCCCCCTGCTTCGCTGGCTGCTCCTGTGAACTGTAAGGCTGACAGCAGTGATTTTTCAACCTTCTTTGTTGATAAAATCAGAGCCGTAAAAGACAAAATACCAGTAACTGTCCTTGTGCAGTCCTGGTCGTGTTGAACTGCTTTCACATGTCTGGTCCTCTTTTACTCCGGTATGCCTTGAAGACGTCTCAGCACTGATGGCAAAAACAAAACCTTCCTCCAGTTCTGTAGATCTTTTATCATCTAAGCTCACTGTGAGTGTTTTTGACACAATCGGACCATGGGTGACCAAAGTGTTCAACCTGTCGTTCTCTTCTGGTGTGTTTCCTTCTACCTTCAATCATGCAGTCGTAGAGCCAAAACTTAAACCGACAATAAGGAACTTTTTAACCTTAATAAAACATTTTAATATCTTTTGTGATGATACATCCACTTACAACTAGTTGAATGACCCCTCTGTCACGGCCTGAGGGCGTCAGTATTGCTTTCACTTGAACTAAGCAACTGTGAGGAGGGTGGTAGGAACCCTGCACACTAAAAAACTCCAAATGTGCGGACTGCTTTACGGCATGCATCACATCATGATATAACATTGTTTAGCCACCATTAGATTCATTTAGATTCATTACCTCGTCGCTATCCATCCTTCACACAGCCACTGGAAACAAATGAAGGCGAGTTGAGTCCGACAGCACGCCACCGGGAGCAGCATTTTACGACGTCACGCGCTAGTCCTCAAGGGAACTGTAGTATTCGTTCAGGCAAAACACTACCGCTTTTGTCCACTGGCGCCGCCAAAATCAACGAAAACTGAAAGTTCCTTAGTGTTGCTTTAAGAAACCTAACTTGGACCAACATGAACTTAAAAACTACAGGCCAATATCTAAACTCCCCTTTTTTTCCCAAAATGTTATAAAAGTGGTGGTGACGGGACTTACATCTTTTTTACAAGCACACAACCTCCACGACATTTTTCAGTCAGGTTTTCATAAACACTAGTCTACAGGAACTGCGCTGCTGAAACTGTCCAGAGACATCCTGATGTCTGCCGACTCGGGGAGGTGCACAGCGCTGGTCCTGGTGGACCTGTCTTCAGCCTTGGACACAGTCGACCACCAGATCCTGATAAACAGGCTGCAGGACCTGATTGGCCTGTCAGGTCCAGTGCTCCAGTGGTTCTCCTCATATCTGACTGGTAGGAGCTTCAGTGTGTCAGCCAACCACATCATGTCCGAGCGAGCCAACCTGGAGTGTGGTGTGCCTCAGGGCTCAGTTCTGGGACCCTTCCTGTTCCTTCTGTATTTTCTTCCTCTGGGTCAGATAATCCAGCAGTTCAGTGATGTCTCCCACCACCTATTTGCAGACGACCTTCAGCTGTACTGCTCCTTCAAGCCCTCAGAATCCCACAAACTGAGCTCCTTAATGAACTGCTTGTCACTAACCAAGCAGTGGGTCAGTGAGAACAGCCTCCAACTAAATTCAGGAAAAACAGAGACCCTCATCATTGCTCACAGTGCCATCCCCACTATTGAGCAGCACCTTGGTGATCTGAGCTGCTCAAACAAAGCCGAACTGAGGAACCATGGGGTGATCTTTGACAGCTCCATGTCACTAGACCTCCACTCAAGGCAGCTGCTTAGAAACTGTTTCTTCCAGCTGTGCAGCATCGCTAAGCTCAGACCCATGGTGTCTGAGAACGAGCTGGAAATGATCATTCATGCATTTATATCCTCGTGGCTGGACTACTGCAACAGCCTGTTCAATTGTCTGAACAAGAAAGAGCTGGCTCGTCTCCAGTATGTCCAAAACTCAGCTGCGAGGCTGCAGACCAGCACCAACAAGAGGTCCCACATCACACCTGTATTCAAATCTCTCCACTGACTCCCTGCTGCATTCTGTGTCCAGTTTAAAATCCTGGTGCTGACCGCTGCATATTAAATATGGAGTCACGAATCAAAAATGTTGAGAATCTTCTGGCAGTGCTGGCAGAGGAAACCTGAACTGCAGCACCATGGAAGAAGTTATTATTTCACACCATCAAAGAACATACACTGCTGCCAGTGATTGACGATGAGGAAGAACAAAAGCAGTGAAGAAAGTTTGTAAGGCGGATTGATCTTGCATTATTTCGCTCTGCATTTGGTGAAGCCATGCAAGTGTCAGTTTGCTTTCTCAGTTGTAATTGAGTATCATCTCACGTAAAAGCGCGCACCGCACTGGAAAGACCTCGGCGGAGCCGTTCATCACCGAGAAAGGACTATTAGCCTCTAAATTTTCACACTTCTTTTGGAATTCTGTAGTCGTGCTGCAGACAGTTTCCTGTAATCATTGGGGCACTTTACAACAGCCCAGCTTATCTCAACAAGCCACGCGTACAACAGCTTGATGTATTGGCACACTGTCATACCATATAAGGCCGTTTGAACCATAGGTGAGCTGTCTCTTTTCCTTCTGACCGAGTGTTCCTTCTTGTGGCTGGCTCTGACCAGATTTCTCTCCAGACTGTGTTTTACTTCGTTTCAGCTTACTCAAGAGGTCATACTAAAGTGACCTTTTACATCGGCAGTCACATGGCACAGAAGCAGATTAGTAGAATAGCAGAATCACAGTTCAGTCATAGAATGGGGATGGAAATATACAAACAACACACAACTTCTGGCCTGACATGTCTAAATTTAAACAGGTGACAGGGTTCAGCATGAAAACAATTACACAATATAAGCTGGATGGAAACTGCTGATGTTTGTGATATCTACTGATTTAAAAACATATAAGGTCCAATATATACCAGCTCAGTACATTTTAAAATTTTAGTCCTCACTTTCAGAGCAAAAGGATTTTAACCTTTAAGCTTTAACTTGCTCCATTCCAGGTCAGTTTAGTTTAACCTTTTGAGTGAGCTATAAACAATGTTAAACGACACCCTGGGAGAAAGATCTGGTCAGAGGACAAACAGACACTACACTTAATGTTGCCGAAGAGGTGAAGGGGTCCAAATATTTCAACTTTTGGAGTGGCCTGTCATGATAAGCTAAGCCATTATCAGTGCCATAGTGGAGTAGGAAGAAGGTCTGGTGACTCTCTGCTCCGGTCGTAAAATCCAAGGACGAAGTGTAGAGAAAGAGCCCTCCCTAACTATGCAAAAACAGGGGATCAGATCCCTGGCCAGTAATTAACGGGAACCATTCAGCCTGGGACTGAGATCGGATCTCGCAGGGCTGATGGTCCAGGACCGTCCTGTATTTTTATTTTATTATTAGCATAGTCCTTCTTCGCTGTCTGATCATCTTAATTGAATAGAATAATCTGTGCTGAGACTTAGAAGTTTCAAGCATCTTTTTTTCACTTTGCTCAACACCTGCTAGACTTTTGGATAATCCAGTATTTAGTGCAAAGAGTCAAAGATGGTCTTTCTTGTGTTATGTTGTCTAACAGAGACTGCAGGTTGATCATGACGTCAAAGTGACTCAACCGCCTTCAAAATGTTGATCTTCGGCAAAGGAATCGTTTTCTTGTTGTGACTGCTTCACTTTCAATATATTATATACTGTATTATACTCTAATATAAGACCCCTTAAGGGATCTTATATTAGGGCAGTTCCAGCTGCTTCTCCCAGCTATCTCGGACACCAGTGCAGGCATCAATCGTCTTATGAAGGTCACATGTATTCTGAGAGAATGAACAGAGTCAGGAGAAGTACCTTCCCATGTGAGGGATGAACAAGGAGTGAACAGACTCCCTGCCTTCTGACCCTGGATCTCACAGGCCTGCAGCGGTCACAATGCACATAAGATGCATAATTAGTTTCAGTTCAAACGGTTGTATTGGAGGCATTAAAATCACGAGACAATCAGGAATATATGGATGAGGTATAAAACTGGTAATACAGTAAACGGTTGAATCAGAACATGTTCATCAGAATGTGGATAAAACAATTGAATCACAGCATGATGATCGGAAGGTGAATGAAATATACAACAAGCTGCAAAACACATGTAGATTTTCTGAAATGAAGAAAAAACATCTAAAAAGAAAAGTTTTCCCACTCATGTCCTGGTCATCACACACACACACACACACACACACACACACACACACACACACACACACACACACACACACACACACGCACGCACGTGTGATGCCCACCAGTGTGTGCCCACTTGTGTAAATGTATTTTTCTGTTTGAGTTTTTCTCATTGATGTGTTTATTATTTTGTGAAAAAGACCTATAAAAGGTATGATCTGTGAAACTGACATGTAGTCGCAGCACTCCAACCAGTAGGAGGCACTGTGAGCCTGTGGTATCTGTCACCTCACCCTCCGGTTCACTCTCATAGCTGCATGATCCGGAGAAGGAGAAGCCACGGCTCCCGTGTGATCACTTCGTCTTTATCATTTCAGGTATGAAACATGATCAAAAACTAGTGAAAGTGTCCATAAGACTTGTAAATATTTTGAGTTTGGTTTTGGCGAGATGCAATTGACTCAGATGATCAGTAGAGTGCTTAATCTTGTGTTTTTGGGACCACATGTCAGCCAGAAGTGACAAAGATGGCGGTGTGGCACGCAGATAGAGTTAAAAGACATCTTTATATTTCTTTATATGGGCAGCACGACTCATTTCTGTTGGGTAAAGAGTGTTTTTCATGATTTGACTGGCTCCATGACATGATTTCATAAAGTTTAATCGGTGTGCATTTAAAGAAACTGTTAAAAAGAAGTTAAATAGTAAAATGTTGATTAAAAAGAAGTAAATTCATGTTGTTGTAAAGATGATTTGGTTAAAAAGTTTGAAAGTTGTCTATTTACATGATTCTGTTTTGCATAAGTCCATGAGAATACTTTACAGTATTTAAATGAGATGCATATCAAGTGCATTATGCTACCATGATATTATTTGGCGTGGATTTTGGATGAATGACTTTGAAAGATGTGACAGATTTGTTTATATTTTGCAAAAGACCTGGTGTAAGAAACACATGTTTTGTGAACTTGTGAATATGTCTTCAGAGATAAAAAGAAACAGTGATTTTCTGGTTACCTTTGAAAATGGACAATGTGAATGAACAGTAAATAGCATGACATGTTTAATAAAGATAGCTGCATGATCCGGAGAAGGAGAAGCCACGGCTCCCGTGTGATCACTTCGTCTTTATCATTTCAGCAACATATAACTGCCCACGGGAGCCGCAGCCCGGTACCCGTAACAGTTTATTGGGGGCTCGTCCGGGATCACTTCCACTGCCATGACGGAAGCTGATCCAGTGATATGGAAACCTTGGACCAGAAGCAATGTGATGCTACCAACAGCATGCCACCTGTGAAGAAGGAAGAGTGAACGTGGTGTTGTGCTGACGTCGCCATTCGTCGAGGACAGAGGCGGAGATCGGTTCCAGAACCCCAGGACTGCGTGACCAGGTGTGGGTGATAGAGAAGCAGCCATGGCGGACGGTGACAGGAAGAAGTTGGTGTGGATCATCAAGAAGGACCTGCTTGCCCTACCGCCAGATGAACTGTTTGAGGTCGCCACAACGCTGGGTCCAGTGCCAGGATGGGACAAAGCCAGGCTGTCATCAGAGGATGAAGAGGCGAGTTTTGAGTACATCACCAGCTATATGCAGAGTAAGCTTTTGCTAGAGTCTGAGGATACAGGTATTGCTCACTTGTTATATTTGAAAGATCAGATTGAAGAGGCTATGCAGAAACATAGGTCTGATTTGCAAACACATGTACCAAGTGGTGGTGTTCCCCCTGGTCCTTTTCCAGACAAACATGTTGATGATGTAAGTGAGGAAGAAAATCACGTTGATGCTTCTGCCAATCCAGTTGTACATGATGATGATGGGGATAGTGATTGTGAAAATGCTAATGCTACTAAACACCCCTCAGCTGCAGTTAAGGATGTGTGTGATACCGAGATACAGAAAATGCTTGCAAGTTATCAAGAGCTTAGTCAGAAAATCAGGCAGTACATTCCCCCACAAACATTGCAGTACACCTCTCAGTCATCTACAAGATCACAATACAAATCAAACAGCAACAGTCTAAAAGAGCATTCCACACCCATGACCCATGACAAAATGGTCTCCTTAAGAGAGCTTTCTTACCTCCACCGCAGAGAGTTTAAGATTTTGGGGGGTCAGATTGGAGATCAAGGGTCAGACATAACCTACAACAATGTATGCCGCCAGATTGAGGAAGGAGTAAAGGAGCACTTCAGTGAAGCAGAAATTGTGAGGGCTGTCCTTAGAGCAATCAAACCTGGGAACTTCAAGGACATGTTAATGAATAAGGATGAATTAACTGTCGGAGAGCTCAAAGGCTTCCTCCATTCCCACCTTGGTGAGCAGAGCAACATGGAACTTTTCCAAGAACTCATGTGCACTAAACAGAAGGACAGTGAAACACCTCAACAATTCCTGTACAGAGTCATTGGACTTAAACAAAAGATCTTGCTGGCTTCAAAACGTGATGACACAGATGTAAAGTATAATGCAAGTACAGTGCAAGATATTTTTCTTCACACTGTCAGTGTTTCCCCTAGGTTGAGAATTTACTTGTGGTGGTGGGCCGGGCGGTGTAGGAGGACGTTGCGGTCTTTGATAAGTGCATTCACAATAACCTAGTCAAACTGGTTTATGAACCATGTATTATTTATTCTAGATACATCTTAAGCCTGCTTTAACATAAACAGAACCAAAAAGAAAAGTGAAATAAAAAAAAATGAAGGAAAAATAGCCATTTAAAGCCACTTGCAAAGCTAGTTGCAAAGCTGACCGTTTGTGTCAGAGCAGTGTATTTTTCTTGGTTTAGTAAAAAAGATCTCCAATGCCTTTCAGTACGGAAAGGATCGGGGGTCAGGTCCATTTATGCTGATGCGCATGCATGCAGCAAGATGCTCCCCTTGCAGCCTGTTCCTCAGTTCAGTTTTGATCTAAAAGAGAAAAAAAACTTGCATAACCATAATGCAAAAGAGCACAAGAAAATTAACTGAAATTATTCACATTGTGCTCTGATGCATTATGGTTTAAATCACTTACTAGAGCTGGGCGATATAGCCTCAAATCAATATCACGATAATATTAAGCAGTTCACCTCGATAACGATAAATGGATGATAATTATCTACTTGGGGGGGCATTTAATCACAGCTTTTTATTGTACTGTATTAAATTTATGACAGCTTACTGTGGGCTCAGGTGGTGCAAACGTTATTATTATTTTATTTCTCATTAAATGGGGTCAATTTTCATGAAATGCTATTACATTTATCAAGATTAGGGTACAAAACATATCTATGTATCCTAACTTTCACAGCAACAGACGTCCAAATCCGACAGAACTCTGCTGGTAATGTAAATGTCTTCTCTGTGGGCTTTAGGGAAAATCCGATGACTGGAAGACTATAGAAAATTATTAATGTTCCGTGGTTCCAGATGATTCCAGTGTGATGTGGTGTTTTGAGAAGCTGAGAATGGAACACAACTGGACGTCTACCTGTCCCTGAATTACAAATGAGCCCAACTTATTTGTTTACAATCTCCTTCTCAGTTTCCTGTCCATACAGCATCGCTTCAGGAAATATCTACATCCACGCAACATAACAAGGACTCAAAACGATGTAGTTCATCCGCTAGGCCTTCAGATGGCGCTGTCACTCTGACACAGCAACTCCAAAATAGAGAAGAAGACACGGAGCAGGACTCGGAGCTGCACACGCAGCGTCATATAAACAAACACAACACCAGAACATACAGCCTGCTCAATAAAACAGCATGAGGAGCTTCTGCAGGAAAAATCAGCCAATCGAGCTGATTATAAGTTTTACTGTCCGGGACGGTCGACCAGCATTAATCTGCAGCCTGCAGGCTGTTAGCCTGTAGCCGGTAGCAGCTAAACTAGCATGCTTCCATGCTATGTGTCCAGAGATCAGAGTACACAGGGGTGCGCGAGCCTGACACCCAGTGTGAGAGACAGACCGCGCGTTTTTTTTTTTTCATTCATCTTCTTGGGCGGGTGTCAATCTACTTGGGCGGCCCGCCCAAGTAAAGTGTATGTAGGGGAAACTCTGCACTGTGTATCAAGGCCTTGCGCACAAGTATGACGATGTCCGCCGAGATCTCAAATCATTGCTTGCAGATCCCAGTGTAACAGACGAAGCCATCCTAAAGCAAATGAAGAGAATAATAAGTGATGAAAATGAAAGACAGAGACGCTTAGGTCCAGCCACCCATCACAAACCAACAAATGTGCATAGTGCTCAGGTTGAAGTAAACGCTGCTCAGTCTCTCAATGTGAAAGAGGAAAATATTGGAAAGAAACAAAAGACAGATGTGATTCAGGAGTTAACAGAGAGAAAGTTGAGAAACTTACCAATCTTGTTGAACTAATGCAACAGTCAATACACACCCAAAAATCAGAGCAAGCCAGTCACCCAAGAAGAAGCAAAATGGATGGCAGAAAAGAGAGACCCTATGGCTGTGATAAATGTGTCGAGCTGAATCTGCCTGACTGTACTCACTGTTTTTGTTGTGGTGGAGATGGCCACCGAGCAGTTGGTTGTCTGAAGAATCCAAAGCATCAGGGAAACTTTCGCCGGTCTCTGCCAGGGGACGGACAGTGACCGGGTCCCTGCAGTCCCAAATTAACACCTGCCATTATGGTGAGTCTGACAAAACAAGTGTGGCGACACTTAACATCAAGGACAAAGACAATGTGACAGAGAGTCAAAGACAGACAAAACGGACATCCAGTGAAACAGCTCATGCCCTCCCGAGCAGTAAAGGTGAAAGACTAGCTAAACTTATTGGAAGAAAAGCTCTCACTGAATGTAATCTGAATGGTCTAGCGATCACTGCTTTGCTGGATACTGGAGCCCAAGTGAGCATGATCGATCGAGAATGGAAAAATAAATATCTCCCTGACACTACTGTTAACCCACTCAGTGAGATTGTTGATGATGAAGAGGAGTTGAAAGTGTATGCAGTCAATGGCGACACCATCCCATTTGACGGCTGGGTTGCATTAACAGTCAACTTAAAGGGGAATGAAAACCCAGAATTGTCAATCACTGTGCCTTTTCTTGTGAGTAGTCTGACTCTGGAAAGACCATTGCTTGGTTTTAATGTACTGGAGGAGATGATCCAAGAACAATCTCAAAAACTAATCCCCATGCTCATCACTCTGCTCTGTAATGCCATGTCGTTACCAGAAGAGACAGCAGAGCTCCTCGTACACTTCATCCAGGCCAGTGAACCTCCCATGCAGTGTGGGCGTATCCGAACACACAAACAAGACACTGTGATTCCAGCAGGCCAAGTAACCTATAGTAACAGCAACATATAACTGCCCACGGGAGCCGCAGCCCGGTACCCATAACACACGCACGCACACAGTTCCTGGGGTGGAGCAGACGCGACTCTCTGCAGCCTCGCTGCATCAGTCCTTTCATTCATAACTTTGTTCTTCATCCCGGTGAGTTCAGGAAAGTTTTCAAACTTCACACTGTCAGCTGTTCTGATCGGTAAGTTTAGAGACGATTCTTCATTTGCACTTTAGCCATTTTCACCTCACCGTGATTTTAACAAAAACTGTTTTCTCTCAGAACAATGATGTCGGAGGCAAAGCAAAGCAGAGAGGCTGGTTTCAGGAGGATTCCAGGACTCCTTCTCTTCATCCTGCTCTGCTTCCTTTGCTCTGCAAATGCAACCAAAGTTTCACTGGTAAAACCACGAGTTGGAGCCTTCATTTGCTTCTTACAACTTGATTCATTATTTCTGTTATTGCTTTTGTGAAGTTTATTTTACTACAGGAGCTCGTGTGTGTGTCACATAAGTAGTGTGTCTGTTATTTGTGTGTATTTTCAGGAAACATTGAAGAAGAATCATGAAATAGTCACAGAAAGACTGAAAATGTCAAAGGTAATTCGAATATTTGCTGTTTTTTTTTTTCCTGATAAGAATTTCCTCACACAGGACTTTTAGTTCTGAAATGCAGCATGTTATTCGAGTCACAATACAGTGAAACCACATGTCATGAATCTTTTTGTTCTCCCTCCATCAGGCTTTGTACCAGGAGACACTGGAAACTTATGAAGCAGGGAGGGATTTCTACAAAAGATTTATGGATGAAGTGATGTGGATGGAGGGCGATGCTTTTACTGACTCTCCTTCGTTTGACTTGTATCAGAAGAACATGGAGGAAATACAGTTTTTAGATAAGTACAGTGAGGAGCTCACAAGTAAAATCAATACACTGGAAAAGGAACAGGAAGAAATGACGAGAATCATTAAATACCTTGAGAGTCACCACCATGAGGAACTTTGAATCCAGTTAGTAAGTACTACTGTGAGCACCACATCCGTCTAGTTTCTCTGACTTATTGCTAAATGTCTTCATGTTTCTTGAGGTGGTGTCATGATTTTTGGTCAATCTTAAGTTTCTTGTATTGAAGCTTATGCCAAACTAGTTATAATTGCATGTGCTTTTATCATGTGCTTTTATTTTTTTTTCTTTGCAAGCTCAGTGTCTTTGTGATGAATATGATCAAGATATCAGTTTTCTGAATGATCAAAGAATTCTTTTGCATTATTTGACATAATTGCAAATATTAACTGCTAATGTACAGACGGAAATGTGCTTCCTGCTTTGAAACAGATTGCATGAGGAAAATGAAACCCAAAAGGTTAAATCAAAGATTTCAATAATGATTGCAGTTACGTGAGGCTACTGACAGATGTGGAACAGAAAGCTGCCGAGCTGGATTCTGTCTCTGATTTGTTCTCGATCTCTATTAAAGATTTTCATTCATTTTGCTGCATTTACTACTGATCTGTAAATTTGTTTGCCTTTGTTGTTCTCAATCTGCTTGAAAAATAAAGATTTCTTTTCAAGGTGTCTTTATTTTTTCATCTTGATCTGAACAATATTAATGAAAAGGTTTTTTTTTATTTAATTATTATTCCGGAACAGGAAGTTCTCATGGAGGTGTTGGAAATTGCAGTTGGATCTTCAGTTATTACACCACAGGAGCACAGATGACTGCAGAGTAAATCAGGAGCCTGTGTTGCCAGATTGTATTTGTTTATTTAGCGCAGCTGTGTGCTTGTGGCGTGTTCCTTATCATGCAAATAAGAATTTTATGGTTCTAACATGAGTTTGTACAGATATTGAGATTTGGCCCCTGTTTAATGAAGTTCGTAGGGAGGGGGGTTACGTTGTGTTTTAGCTGGAAACTGAGTCAGATCTGGCAACCCTGCACTGTGGCTGCACCGCATCTGTTTAGTTTCTCTGTCTTATTGCTCAATATCTTTATATTTCTTGAGGTGGTCTCAGGATTTTTGTTCAATATTAAGCTTCTTCTATGGGAACTTGTGCCAAATTAGCTGACATTTCATGTGATTTTTTTGTTTTGCAAGTTCATTTTATATAAATATACTACTAAAGGATACTAAAGATCTGCATTATGTAGTTCTTTTTATTACAAATATTAACTGCTTTCACACAGACAGAAGTGTGCTTCCTGTTGACCTGCAGACAGTGTGGGGAAAATAACACCCACGATTAACATCTTCAGTTAAAATATTGATCAGTTATGTGAGGCTACACAGAGATGTGGATTCCACCACTGATTCTTTATTTCTGCATTAAAGATGAACATTACTTGAGCTGCATTTAGCACTCCTGCACTGAACTGCATTTTTTTCCCCTTTTGTTTTCAATCTGCTAGAAGAATAAGTAAAGAGAAAGATGAAATCATGAAAAATAGGGAAGGGGAACATCTCTTTTACAAATTGTTTCCAGATAGTAGGAAGGTCCAAAAATAAATGGGTGTGTGTATACAGTATATACTTAGGTGTTTTTAAAGGATAAGTTCATTTCAAACAGTTTTCACGTTGTTTATAGAACGAAGTAGAACAATATTCTCACCCAGAAGGGTTTTCTGATCCAAACAGTGCTTCGGCAGAAATTTCGATCCAAAATCGAGTTGTAGACATCCGTATACTGTTAGCCAATGGGGCATGTGTGGCGCTGGCTCCCAAAACGGCTTTAATCGTCCAAAAACTCATTAGTTTCACCAATATTTCCTCATGGTCCGCTCACGCCTCTCCTCCACGACAGCCCGGTGTTGCAAAATACTTGCTGTTGTGGTTTTACAGATCTCTGAAGTGAATACGGTGATCTGGATGTGAACTGAAGTACATTCACCAAGAGACACAGTAGGTGGCGCTGTGCACCAAAGTTGTTGGTCGCCACCCGCTCCAAAGAAGAAGCATATGTTTGCAGTTAAGAGATCTGCTAAAACAGAGAACTTTGTATTGTGCTGCTGTGTTACCCTACATTAATAGGTTTAGTTTCTCTGTCTACGTCTGTAACCGGACGTCAGTGTTACACTTCTGTTCACTGTGTTTCAAATTACGTTTGGAGGAAGAATACGCCCACAGGACAAAACTGCAACGCTTTCATGTTTTATTACGAAACAACATGACAACAACAATACGTCTCCACGATCACAAAATGAGGTGACGGTGTTGGCAGAGTCAGACGTGGGAGCCGCCTATTTCCTGTTTCCTGTTGCTGCTTCTCTCCAGGGACAGCCCCGTCATGGCCGCCGCGGCCCGTCTGAAGGCCCCGCAGGAGACTGGAGGTCTCTGACAGAGACGCTCGGCGGTCCTTTGGTGCCTTCGAACCGTGGTTTGGGATTTGAGTGGTCAGAGAGAGGAGTACAGACGGAGACAGACGGAGGAAAGTGCACTTTTCCACTGCAGTGCTGACGGAGAAAGTAAACAACAATATGGCTTTTGCGATGTCTACACATGTAGACATTTTATCTTTGATTTGATAACATTTGAACGACACAGAGCGGCAGCCGAGCCGGGGCTGCTTCTATGTACATGTATTTACACGTCTCTCCCGTCCTGAGCGACTCACTCAGTGACACTGCTGGACATCTGCTGTCGTAACAGGTTTCTCTCGCATGCTCAGACATAAAAACTCACATTTGCATTCGTATTTCTCTCATGTGCGTGAGTTTCTCTCGACGCCACAGTTTCCTCTCAGAGGCGGTGGCCGCTTGGCGATCCTTCTCGTCTTCGCTTTGTTTTTCAGGATGCAAAACGGGGAAATCGGCAGTTAGTTTTTAAATCCTAGTATTAGTTTATAATGTAGTAAACTATTTTATTAAAATAAAAAACCTCTTGAATAAACTAAGAACACAAAAAAGAATTTATTGTTAGTCTATAATGTAATCAAGTATTTTATTAAAAATAACTCAAGCATAAACAAGGAACACATTCATTTATGTGTAGTCTATGATGCTATAAACCTTTTTTATTTAAAATATCTCCAGAATAAACTAGTAACACAGAAAACAGTAATTTATCATTTAGTCTATGCTGTAATAAGCTTTTTTATAATTAAAATATCTCCAGAATAAACTAAGAACACATAAAATGGTGTTTGTGTTAGTCTGTAATTTGATGAACTGTTTCATTAAAATTACTCTAGAATACGCTGGGGACACAATGCAGTAGTTTGTTACATTAGCCTTTGATTAAAAAAAAAATGTTATTGAAATGTTTAATTTTCAGTTTTTGAAAAATACAGCATCAGAATAAACTGTTTAGACAATTACACCATGTAACTTATCTGATTTTAGTTTGATTTAATCAATGCATTTGGTGGTTAATATATTGTGTTGTTTTGTCTTTCAGAAAAAGTGCCAAAGATCCTCGTGTAGCACGTGCAACATCTGTCTGTAAGAAAGTAATGAGTACGTTCTCCTTCAGCTGGAAGAAGAAAAGGGATTTGAGCCAAGTGTGACGCTCATTAAATGTCGGTCACATTTTATGAAGTTTTGTTTATTTTGAATGTATTATTTCTGTAGATTTGTGAATGTAATCCGAAATGATTAATTGTTGCTTCCTCTAAGAGCAAAAAAAATTCTTGTCATGTGAGGCAATTACATTTATGAGACACTTATTCAGTGCCACCAGTAGGAGGCAGTGGCGCCTTGCTTCTCCGTGTAAACGGAAGTATCAACTTCCTCATTCTGCTGAAGAAGCCAGACTGCACCAGAAGCATCGGTCGTCTGTCTCATCTTTTCATCCTGTTTTACAGGTTAGTAGAGTGTGAATATATTCATAAAACTTACTCAAACTTGTGATTAAATGTTTGAAGAAGATGATCATTTGAGTTTGTTCATGTTTTCAGTAGATTTGACCGTGTTTTTTGAATGAATGGGAAACGTGTTTCCTTCGTGCGTCACATGTGGCAGAATATGGCGCTGCGTTGTAGTTTTTCCTTTGTGACCAGAATTCTGTATTAATTTATGGCTCCAGCACATTTTGTTTTAGGTTAAATATCATTCTTATGGATTTGTATATTGTTGATTGTGTAAATAAGTTATGAGTTACAGTAATATCTTTGCATGATTGTTTGAAATGGTTAAAAATGGATTAATTTTGTCTTCAGCTCATACACTCTTCCCAAGATTTAAGAGTAATACACTCGTGTCATTAATTTCAACTTAAAAGTAAGGTTAAATAAGTTACATTTCATTGATTTAGATTTGATCTGAGTGATAAAACAGTTAATCTGAGTGAAGAGGAACATATTAATGCAGTACTATACTGGATGTAAGATCATATTTTGTGGTAAAATGATATTGTGTTGTGTCAAGAAAAAAACAGGATTGAATTGTTACTGTTTGTGATCAACCGTGATTGTGTTTTTGATATGATGTTGAAAATATGGGAATATGGAAAAGAAAGAAAATATTATGGGAATTGTAAATAAATTCTGCTGAAGAAGCCAGACTGCACCAGAAGCATCGGTCGTCTGTCTCATCTTTTCATCCTGTTTTACAGGATTTCTTATCTGTTAATGGGTTCTCAATCTGAGACCTGTTACACAAGCTCAAACAGAAATGAATCTACCTCAACAAAAACTCATGACAGAGTCGCCAACCCGATGGGGCTCCAAACTTGCCATGATTGAGAGAATGTTGGACCAAGAAAAAGCCATTTCTCAGGTCCTGAAGGCTGACAAGAAGACGAGGCACTTGGTACCAACATGGCAAGATACTGATGTGATGGAGTCCATAAAGAAGGCCCTCTGTCCGCTGAGAGATTTCACCGATGCACTTTCAGGGGAGGATTATGTGAGTGTCTCCTATGTCAAGCCAGTCCTGCACCTGCTGAAAGTCAACCTCCTTAACCTGGATGATGAAGATGGTGAGCTGACAAACACAATGAAGACAACTATCCTTAACTACCTCACAGAAAAATACCAGGATCCCTCCACTGATGCCTTGCTGGACATGGCATCTCTTCTTGATCCCAGGTTCAAATCTCAATACATTGACAGTGACAAGAAAGAGGAAGTACAAGCCAAAGCTGTGTCTGAGCTGGAGTCCATGCTGGATGCACAAGCACACCATCAGCGTCCGTCCACATCACAGAGTCCTGAGGTTGAAGAACACGGTCCACCAAAGAAAGCAAAGAAGAAAACATTAGCCAGCTTTTTAAAAACCTCAGGTGCTACATCTGCAGCTGCCACCACATCTGCTCCCCCAACTCTAAGAGAGGCAATAGATGGGGAACTGAAGGCCTACCTGTCCACACCAAATGCAGACAGTGAAATGGATCCTCTTGAATGGTGGAGACTTCATGAAGGAAACTTTCCAAGGGTTAGCCAACTCGCCCGAAAGTATCTGTGCATTCCAGCAACGAGTGCTCCCTCAGAGCGAGTCTTCAGCACAGGTGGCAATATAGTAACCTGCCAAAGGGCTTCTCTTAAGCCAGATAAAGTTGACAAGTTGGTTTTCCTGGCTAAAAATTTGTGACTGTAATCTGTCATATGAATGTATTTCCTTTTTAAAAGGAGATAAAAGCCCTGAGATGTCTGCACAAAAAATGTCCAAGCAGCTGTTATTCACTCAAGTGACAGACATTAAAGTTTCTTTACATTTCTTTTCACCGTTTTTGATAAGCTATTTAGTGTGTTAAGTTTTTGTTACGGAATTTTACTTAATTATTTTCATTACCTTGTACCTCATTTTCAAGAGAAAAAAGCCCTGAGATGTCTGCACAAAAAATTGTTCAAGCAGCTGTTATTCACTCGGGTGACAGACAGAGTTGAATAATTTTTGCTCCAAATTGTTGCACTATAAGCTGTAACCAGTTAAGTTTACATTTGTATTTACCCTTTTTGATAAGCTACTTCGTATGTTTAGGTTTTCTGCTACAAAAGTGCACTGTATTGTTGTTGATTACTTTTTGTGTATGTGCACATCTTGATAAAAAACTATTATTTAAATAAAAGCCTGTTTCTTTGGTTTAAATTGTTTTCTTTTTCTTTTAGGGATTTTACATACATTTTACGCATTTTATATGTTTAACATTGGGGAAAAAATGGTCATATTTGCAAATTAGTCTAGAAAAATCAATATAAAAAAGAATCGTGATAAAGTCGTGATCGTGATTTTGAATTCAAAAAATCGTGATATGATATTTTTGCCATATCGCCCACCCCTACTCCTGCGGCCATGTGGGGGCGCTCGGGTCCTGTTTTGTGTTTGTCTGCCCTCATGTTCTCCTGCCAAGTCACCTGCCTCATTACCACCTAATGTGCCTCACCTGTGTCTGCCCCTGTTTAAGTCCTGCTTCCCTGGTCTGTCTTGTCGGCTCCTTGTGGGTCTGTCCTTGTGCTCTGTCATGTGTCCTACGCTTCACGTATATGGTGTGTTTAAAACCACAGATAAATTCCGTAGCTGTGCAGAGTTGGTGAAGGCATGTCCTGCATCACGCAGAGGCGGCGTTCTGTTCTGCTGCAGTTCGGTGTGATCTCGTTGATATCTCGCATCATCCCGGACTACGGGGGATTGATCACATTTTTTTTAAAAAAGAAAAGATATTTTGGATGCGATTCTATGTGGACTGCCCTGCACGGCCGCATACGCATGCATTAAACACCGTAAAAAGCAGATGAATCATCATTTCTACCTGTGATTTTGAGGAGGAGGAAACCTGGGCTGCAGCACCATGGAAGAAGTTATTATTTCACACCATCAAAGAACATGCACTGCTGCCACATATCTACTGATTGATGATAAGGAAGAATAAAAGCAGTGAAGAAAGTTTGTAAGATGCATTGATCTTGCATCATTTCACTATGCATTGGTAAAGCCATGCACCTGTCAGTTTGCCTTCTCAGTTCTTTGTGAATGAGTATTGTGTCACGTAAAAGCACGCGCTGTATCGAAAACACCTCGCCGGAGCAGTTCGTCACTGAGAAAGAATTATTAGCCTCTAAATGCAGGATGTCTGCATTTTTATTTCATTTGTCCGGCTCCCCAAGCTCTTCAAGAGATTCATCATATAAAAATAGAATCATATACATTGTTGGTTTATGATTTAGTATTAGATTGTTTTGTATTGTTTTTCTGCTTCTGAGTGTGTGTGTGTGTTTGGGGGGGGGGGGGGGGGGGGGGGGTCATATTTAATCAATAAGTAATCTGTACACACATATGCACACAATGAAGTCGGTAAGTTTTTCAAGGTACAAGACAGATTGACAGATAGTTTTTCATTTATGATTCATGTGCATCTTAACCAGAATTGCGGCACAAAGACATAGAAATAAGCTTAATTCCCCTCAGACAGTCTGGGATGTGGCAGAGCAGCCACAGTGCAGAGCATCTAAAAATGAGGAGAGGTGTTCATTTGATTGGTCGAGATGACACTCAGCTGGGTTAAACCCACTTTCTCTCCTCACTCTTGCAGCACTTGCACAAGTGGGTGGGACGGAGGCGTGGCTCCACCGCTCTGCGCCCCGTCACGAAAATTGAAAAAAATGTTCTGCACACGCCCCGTTGACTTCCTGCTCTGAAAGTCCTCTTCCGCTGACATAACAATTCCACAATATAGTCTGGATGAAAACTGATGTTTGTAATATTTACTGATTTAAAGACATATAAGGTCACATATATACCTACTCATTTTAGTCCTCACTTTTAGGGCGAAAGGCTTTTAACCTTTAATCTTCAGTTTGCTCCATTTCACAGTGTTTTGTGTTATACTGTGTCCACTGTGAAGCATTTTGTGGTTGTGCAACTCTGAAAGGTGCTATATAAATTAAATCTACTTACTTACAAGACTTTTGCAGACCTGGAACTTGTCAAAGCTTCAAATTGAAGATCCACAGACCATTCAGATTTCTGTCTCTCACCTTATTTGATAATCTCGGTTGCCTCAGCAGAGTGGCTTTCATACTGGATGAAAACACAGAGGTCTGAGTGGAACTTAAACAAGTCAACCACATCCTTTATCATCACCGATGATTTCCGTTATTAGAGTTACTTGTTGTGTTTCAGTTAACTGAGGAAACACGTCTCCTGTAGTGTAGAAGAGATATAATCAATTATTTTCTCCTGCTAGACTTTTGGGTAATCCAGTATTTAGTGTGTAGAGTCAAAGATGGTCTTTCTTGTTTATGTTGAGAGGATCATCAGCCCCAGTGCGGTTTGCCTCAAACTCCCCTCGTCTATGCGCATTCATCTCACTTTTCACGTATCTCAGGTCAAACCGGTGGCAGAGAGTTCTCTGGCCCCCCCCGTCCATCCCACCTCCACCCAGGATGTTGGATGGAGGCCTGGTCTATACGGTGGATGTTCGCCGCCGGGGTCGGGGAGTCCAGGACCTGGTCGACTGGGAGGGTTACGGACCAGAGGAGCGGTCTTGGGTTCCGCGTGGACGCATTGTGGACCCAGAACTCATCTGGGAGTTCCACCGCCTTTACCCTGGTCGGTTGATTGTAGAGGGAAGAATACTGCTACGTCCTTCATGTCTACGTCCCATTAGGGCCGCTATTGTTTCTTCTTGTTGTGTTTTCAGGTGGGCGGTGCTGGGAAGGGCTGTTTCCTGCAATGTGGGTCAAGTCATCACTGAATGAGATTCAGCTGTGCCTGCTGACGCTCCTCTACTTAAGCGGGGCCCAGTCTTTAATCAGCGCTGGATCGTAACACACCAACAGTTAGTTTTGGAAGTTTGTGATTGTTTGCAGCCGTCGGTGCCACACTAACCAAGTTGCTTGTGTCTAGTTCAGACCCACTCAGCCTGCTGTTCCGACCTGCCTTCCCTGCCTGCTCTGCTCTGCTCTGACTCTGGATTCCTGCACGCGCTTCTCCACCACCAGTCAGGACTCACGCCTTCTGGACTCAATCTCAGTCCTAAAAGCTTCTGTGGAAATAAATCTGTTTTTCTTCACTTCACCCCCGTCTCTGCCTTTTGCTGTCTGCACCTGAGCCTTTCAACTGCACCATGACACTTTCTCTCCTCCCTCCTGCAACACCTGTGCCGGTGGGCGTGACGGAGGCATGACTGCGCTGCTCTGCGCCCCTTCACCAAAAGTGCAAAATGTTCTGGACATGTTGACTTCCTGCGCCGAAAGTCCGCCTATGCCGCGCTTAGACCAGAAGTAAACCAGCAGTTTACAAAAATAAAGGCCATAATGTCTGTTCCCTTTACTAGTAATCATCTCTAACAGCAGCATATATGATGTGGCTTATCAAAAAATGGATAAATGAATTCATTTTATATTATAATAAAGAAACACTTTGAGTCTTCATTTGATTTTATTTCACTCTCTCTCTCATGGTGTGTGTGTCAGCCCTCAGTCCACTACTGCTTACACACACACGTCTGGCCTGACATGTCTAAATTTAAACAATTGACAGGGTTCAGGATGAAAACAATTCCACAATATAGTCTGGATGAAAACTGCTGATGTTTGTGATATCTACTGATTTAAAAACATCAGGTCACATATATACCTGTTCAGCACATTTTTAAATTTTAGTCTTCACTTTTAGAGCGAGAGGCGTTTAACCTTTAACCTTTAACTTGCTCCATTCCACAGTGTTTTGTGCTTTATTGTGCTTTGTGTTATACTGTGTCCACCGTGAAGCATTTTGTGGTTTTGTACCTGTGAAAGGTGCTATATAGATACAACTTACTTACAAGATTTTTGCAGACCTGAAACTTTTACAGACCATTCAAATTTCCATCTCTCACCTTATTTGATAACAATCTCGGTTGCCTCAACAGAGTGGCTTTCATACTGGATAAAAACACAGAGGTCTGAGTGGAACTTTCACAAGTCAACCACATCCTTTATCATCACAGATGATTTCCGTGAAAAGAGTTGCTTGTTGTGTTTAACTGAGGAAACACGTCTCCTGTAGTGCAGAAGAGATATCTTCAATTATTTTCTCCAGCTAGACTTTTGGGTAATCCAGTATTTAGTGTGGAGAGTCAAAGATGGTCTTTCTTGTGTTATATTCTCTAACAGAGACTGCAGGTTGATCAAAAAAATCAAAGTAACTCAACCGTCTTCAAAATGTTGATCTTAGGCAAATAAATCGTTTTCTTGTTGTGACTGCGTCACTTTCAACCACAAAACCACACACACACACACACACACACACACACACACACACACACACACAAACACACACACACACACACTTCCTGGGGTGGGGCACACGGCAGACGCAACTATCTGCAGCCTCACCGCATCAATCCTTTCATAACTCTTTCTTCTTCATCCTGGTGATTTCAGGAAACTTCACAAAAAAACTTCACACTGTCCGCTGTTCCGATCGGTAAGTTTAAAGACGATTCTTCATTTGCAGTTTAAACATTTTCCTCTCACCGTGATTTCACCAAAAACTGTTTTCTCTCAGAACAATGATGTCGGAGGCACAGAAAAGCAGAGAGGCTGGTTTCAGGAGGATTCCAGGACTCTCCCTTCTCTTCATCCTGCTCTGCTTCCTTTGCTCTGCAAATGCAACCAAAGTTTCACTGGTAAAACCACGAGTTGGAGCCTTCATTTGCTTCTTACAACTTGATTCATTATTTTCTGTTATTTCTGTTGTGAAGTTTATTTTACTACAGGTGCTTGTGTTATTTTCAGGAAACAGTGAAGAAGTCTCATCAGATAGCGACAGAAAGACTGAAAACATTGAAGGTTATTTGAATATTTGCTCTCTTTTTTCCTGAGGACTTTTGTTCTGAAATGCAGCATGTTATTCTAGTCACAATACAGTAAAACCACATGTCATGAATCTTTTTGTTCTCCCTCCATCAGGCTTGGTACCAGGAGATAATGGCAGCTTATGAAGAAGTGATGGCTTTCTACCAAACATTTTGGGATGAAGTGATGTGGACGGAGGGCGATGCATTTGCTGACTCTCCTTCATATGACTGGTATCAGAAGAACACGGAGCAGATAAAGTTTTTAGATAAGTACACCGAGAATATAAGAATTGGAATGAATGCACAGGAAAAGAAACTGGAAGAACAGGATATTATCATTAAATGCCTTGAGAGTCACCGCCATGATGAACTTTGAGTCCAGTTAGAAAGTATTAGTATGAGCAGCAGCACGTCTGTTTAGTTTCTTTGTCGTATTGCTAAATGTCTTCATATTTCTTGAGGTGGTGTCATGATTTTAGTTCAATTTCAAGTTTCTTGTATTGGAACTTATGCCAAACTAGTTAAAATTGCATGTGCTTTTATATTTTTTTTTCTTTGCAAGCTCAGTGTCTTTGTGATGAATATTATCAAGATATCAGTTTTCTGAAAGATCTAAAAATTCTTTTGCATTATTTGAGGTAATTGTAAATATTAACTGCTGATGCACAGACTGAGGGTTGCTTCCTGCTTTGAAACAGACAGCTTGAGGAAAACGACACCCACGATTACATCTTCCGTTACAATAATGACTGCAGTCATGTGAGGCTACTGACAGACGTGGAACATAAAGCTGCTGAGCTGGATTCTGTCTCTGATTCTTTATTTCTGTATTAAAGATTTACATTCATTTTGCTGCATTTACTACTGATCTGTAAATTTGTTTGCTTTTTTTGTTCTCAATCAGTTTGAAAAATAAAGATTTCTTTCCAAGGTGTCTTTATTTTTCCACCTTCTTGATCTGAACATTATCAGTGAAAGAGTTTTATTATTTAGTTATTATTATTCCGGAACAGGAGGTTCTCATGGACGTGTTGGAAATTGCAGTTGGATCTTCAATTATTACTCCGAGCTTGATTAATGTGATGGGAGACAAACGATGACCGATTAAAATCAAAGTTTTACTTTTATTGCAGTCAGGGTAACTAAGATATCCCGGATTATTCCTTTATCTTGGTTTTCTGCAACAGGTCCCTGGACAGGTGTTAAACACACAAACAGCTCAGTAGTGAGTTCAGGTACATGAGAGAGCAGAGCTCACAGAGGTACAGCCAGAAAGCCCTGATCAGCTACAGGTAGCTTTTAAATGGAAGTACAGCCATCTGTTGTGTGTTATTATTCTTTTGCAAATGTAGAAATGCTATCTGTGGTTTCAAACTAAATTAGATTGGTGTCTTGTCTTATCACACATTTGAATAATTTAGAGTAACTTCGTTTTTGCTATTTGTAATTGATTCTCTGAGGTGTCCATTTATTTCATTGATCATATATTCAGTTTGATAATAAATAATTGAACTTGCATCTTAAAGTTGCATTAAGATAGAATCCTAATTCTTTGACTTATCAAAACTTATTTATTAAGTAATGCAATGGTGACTTTGTCTCGTCATTAGTTATATTTACAATACTGTAACTTAGTTACTTTTTTGTAGAAACTAGTAGTAGTAATAGTAGTAGTAGTAATTATCTGCATATAACAGCATTACTGAACTGACAGCAGAACTTTTTGGAAAAAATTTGGAATGTTTTTTGCCTTTTTTCTGACTCTGGATTTTCTTTAACTGAACAGTATCAGCAGCTTGTCTCCCTCGTGGTGCGTTTAAAGACGGCTCCCAAAAACACCAGACTGTTCTGTACTGAATAAAACCCTGGGCACTGAGAGCACAGAAAGTACCTCGGGAGCCTGTGTTGCCAGATTGTATTTGTTTATTTAGTGCGGCTGTGTGCTTGTGGCGTGTTCTTTATGATGCAAATAAGAGGTTTTTGGTTTTAACATGAGTTTCTGCATAAATTGAGATTTGGGCCGGGTTTTAATAGGTTTGGAGGGAGGGGGTTATGTTGTGTTAGAGCTGGAAACTGAGTCAGATCTAGCAACCCTGACAACATTCCCTGCATTGTGGCTGCACCACCTATGTTTAAGTTCTCTGTCTTATTGCTAGATGTCTTCAAGTTTGTTGAGGTGGTCTCATGATTTTTGTTGAGTCTTAAGTTTCTTGTATTGGAGCCAAAGGCGGAGCGTGGGTCTCAGAGGGGGCGGAGCATTCTTGATGGGCCCTTATGATAGTAATTTTACCATTCAAACAATCCCTCATGCTACCATCAAACAACACACTAATGCTCACTTTTATTGAGGCAAGCAAACCCATATTATATGCCTCAGAAAGCAGAATAAAGTCACAAATCAGTTCACAAACCATGTTCCGAAGAACAAATACACATACGCGCGCGCGCGCACACACACACACACACACACACACACACACACACACACACACACACACACACACACACACACACACACACACACACACACACACACACACACACACACACACACACACACACACACACACACACACACACACGTACAGTCTCGTATTTCTATCCTCGTGGGGACCGTCCATTGACTCCCATTCATGTCTAGCCCCTAACCCTGACCCTTACCCTAACCCTAACCCACACCACAACAAAGCCTAACCCTAAAGAAATGTTTTTGCACTTTTACTTTTTTCAGTAACAACAACATGGTCAAGAAAACACTGTTTCTCCTACTTAGGACCGGAAAAAAGGTCCCCACAAGGCACGTCGTTCCACGTTTTGCTATCCTTGTGGGGACATTTGGCCCCAACAAGGATAGAAATACGAGAACACACACACACACACACACACACACACACACACACAAAACTGCAGCCTGACAGGTGTCAGTCTCAGAGCGTCCGCTGTCCATGGTGCTGAAAGCTCAGATAAAAACTCACGGACTAAATCTGTACCATCTTTGATACAGTTTAAATATAAAATGAACACAGCTGGTCAAAAATTACACAATCTATTCAGATAGATATAGACACAGCTATCTATATCTTTTGGAATTCATGTATATTAGAAAAAAAAATAGACTCGGCGGTCTCTTTTAGTTGAGAGCAACACAAGGCACATTCAAATAGGCAGGTGTTTAAGACCACAGCATTCTGATAAAGATAATATTTTTGAAGGTTTCACTGACTCACCAGTGGCTCCGATGTTAGGTTTTGGGTAGTACAACTAGCGGCTAGCATAGTGTTTAGCATACTGTTTAACTTCCCTCCAAAGAGTTCAGATCAAGTGCAAAGAAAAAACTTGTTCATGACGCACAGCCAATCAGCGCTGGCTTACAGCTCTGATGCATTCATGGACAGTCGTAATGTAAGAATTGGCAATTTGGAGCCCACAATCATATGCCTATACCTTCTCACACACACTGCATATTTTATTTTAATAATTTATTTACGAGTAAATGTGAACACATCACATGAAACGGGGCCCTATGACCTTGTGGGCCCTGGGGCGACCGCCCCCTTGCACCCACTCTGGCTCCGCTACAGATTGGAACTGACGCCAAATTAGTCATAATTGCATGTGCTTTTATGTTTTGCAAGTTCATTGTCTGTACAGATATTATCAAGACACCAAAGATCTGCATTATTTAAACTTTCGAGATGAATTGAGTGGCAGCCTGTAACAGCAGCTCCAGCTCACTGTTGAGCTTTTCTCTACGTCTGTAACCGGACGTCAGTGTTACACTTCTGTTCACTGTGCTTCAAATTACGGTTGGAGGAAGAATACGCACACAGGACAAAACTGCAACGCTTTCATGTTTTATTACGAAACAACATGACAAAAACAATACGTCTCCACGATCACAAAATGAGGTGACGGTGGCTCTGAGTCCGGGAAGGTCCGTTAATTTCATGAGTCCAACGACTGTCTCGTCCTTCAAACGTCTGCTTCTGTCTCAGGACGTGTTGGCAGAGGCAGACGTGGCAGCCGTCTATTTCCTGTTTCCTGTTGCTGCTTCTCTCCAGGGACAGCCCCGTCATGGCCGCCGCGGCCCGCCTGAAGGCCCCGCAGGAGACTGGAGGTCTCTGACAGAGACGCTCGGCAGTCCTTTGGTGCCTTCAAACCGTGGTTTGGGATTTGAGTGGTCAGAGAGAGGAGTACAGACGGAGACAGACGGAGGAAAGTGCACTTTTCCACTGCAGTGCCGACGGAGAAAGTAAACAACAATATGGCTTTTGCGATGTCTACACGTGTAGACATTTTATCTTTGATTTGATAACATTTGAACGACACAGAGCGGCAGCCGAGCCGGGGCTGCTTCTATGTACATGTATTTACACGTCTCTCCCGTCCTGAGCGACTCACTCAGTGACACTGCTGGACATCTGCTGTCGTAACAGGTTTCTCTCGCATGCTCAGACATAAAAACGCACATTTGCATTCGTATTTCTCTCATGTACGTGAGTTTCTCTTGATGCCACAGTTTCCTCTCAGAGGCGGTGGCCGCTTGGCGATCCTTCTCGTCTTCGCTTTGTTTATCAGGATGCAAAACGGGGAAATCGGCAGTTAGTTTTTAAATCCTCGCCCCCTTCCTTCATATTGAGCTTTCCTCACACTTTGCCAGCGGAGCCGGGGATTTGAACATGGGGAAGCTGGCGAGCTCCTCGTCCAGGACCTTCAGTCCGTCCCCCAGGCCCTCGTCCACCTCGTCCCCCTCCCCCGCCTCCCGCTCGCCCCCCTCGGGCCTGGCCCTCTCTCGCTCCCCCGTCCTTCCGTCCAGCATGTCCGCGGCCAGAATCTCCGAGGCGAACTTCAGCCCGCCGCTGCCGGCGTTGCAGTTGCCGTACAGCGAGTTTCCGTGGCCGTTGCTGGAGTTGCTGTGGATCAGGGAGCCGCTGTAGCTGTTGCTATGGTGACCGCCGTTGCCCTGGTTGCTGAGGAGCGTGGTGGTGGTGGTGGAGGTCCCGTTGCGTTTCTCCGTGAGCCGGAAGCCCTCGGACAGCAGGCTGGCGCTGCTGGGCGACTGAGGCGTGGCCGAGGAGCCCAGCAGGTCCCGCCCCTTCTCTGACGACAGCGAGTTGTCCGGGAGGTGACGCCCCTGGCGAGCGAGCGAACGCCGCCTGGTCACGAAGTAGAGGAGGAACACGCCGAGCACTAAGCCGGCAAAGAAGAACACGATGTAGATGGCGAGGACGTGGCGGCCTCCAGGCGTCGACCCGGTCCCTCCGATAACGGGATCTTCCAGGGTCAGCTGATACTCCGCCCTGCGGCAGGGGGTGGGGTCTCTGATGTCTGGCCCCGCCTCCTGGAAGGCACAGAGAAGCCATTCATAAACAAGCAACTCTAAACGCTTCACAAAGGCAAAGAAACAAATACATGAAATTAAAGAAGGTGTTAAGAAAAGCAGGAAAGGAAAGCGGGGCTTTCTGCTGTACCTGACACGTGCACACGTAGGTTCCCACGCTGTCGTCGCCGACAGTCACCTCCAAGTCGGAGTGGTGCTGCCGGGTGTGTCTGTGGGGGGGGTACTCCCAGCTGCAGGGCCGGGGCGACAGCTGGACGCACGGCAGCAGGATCCGCATGTCCCTGGTAACGCGCAGCACCCTGGGGGTCGGGGAGCAGCGCCCTGGAGGACGGCGGCGAGGGGAGAATCGTCAGGGAGACAAACACAGCTGAAAGACGGAGCCTATGCTGACGGTGTCGTTTCTCACATTTGGTTTAAATTACAGTGTAAAAATGCAGTTTTTTTAAACTGACCTTCACCTGCAGGACACTTCCTCAAGGCAGCATCCACAAAATCATCTGGACCAGGACTGCAAAACGAAAAAATAAAAGTAAAAACAATTTTTAATGCAGTTAACATGCTATGTTTTTGATCGCGCTTGCATGAGGTTTTATCACTTGCTCTTCACTGACTTCCTGTTGCACTCACTCTAACGGGGATTCCCTGCAGGCTTCCTCGGTGGCGCTCCACACGCAGCCCAGTCCTCGGGCTCGCGCACACACCTCACAGGTGGTGTAGAGAGCGCAGCCCACCGCTGGAATACGAGCCAGGGACAGGGGGCTGCCCACCAGAGCCCAGCTCTGGAAACACACACACAGTGTTTACAGCTTATCCGGTGCTTACCTAAGTGTGTGTGCCTGTGTGTGTGTGTGTGTGTGTGTGTGTGTGTAAGCATGCTCTCTACCTCGTGCAGTAATATGTTGTTGACAGGCTCAGGAGAGGGGAAGAGGGCGCGCTCCTCCAGTAAAGTGGCGTTCTGGCCCACTACTGCCACCCGGTGGAGCTCTCCACGATCTGCAGCACAGGGCAAGAACAACGTCTTCATCTGGTCTTCGATTAAAATGTTTAATTAATTCTATTTAACCTGGAAATCACCTGTTCCGAGGTGCAGTACCGCCCCCCGGCGCTCCTCCTCCTCGCCGCCCGACAGCGTGACGGCCAGCTTGGTGTATTTCACCCCCTTGCGGACCAGCAGCGGCGCGGCGGTGACGCTGTTCTCCATCAGCGGGTGGTCCCGCACGAACGTCAGCACCTTGTCCGGGAGCTTGAGGGAGGATTCGAATCCCTCCGCCTTCAGCGCGTTGTTCAGGCACTTTAAGGGAAGAGAAACAAGATCAGTTTGAGTCATTTATGAGATTCGTATTTGGAAAAATACCTCGATAATCAATGTTTCGTACCTGGCCAGGTCTCGGCGTGGGAATAGGTTCATGGTTGATCCAGTTCTCACAGTTTTTCTTCAGCTCCTTGAAGGGACCGTCGATCACTTTGGTGATATCGGACAGACTGAAGACACACACTGCGGACAGCTCGTCGAGCTCCCTGCAGCACAAAACACAGCAGATAAAGGGATGTGATATTACAGAAATCTAACTGATTTCTCAAAACCGAACCCCACTGACCACTGGGAGGTGAAGAGTCCGTAGAAGTGTGTGCTGCCGGGGTCGCCCGGGCTGTGCTGCGTGGTGAACACATCTTTCAGGACGTTGTAGCGCTGCCCGCTGGGCTTGTCCTCGCACACCAGCTGGGCCTTGAGGAAGGTGGTCCAGCGCCGCTGCAGCGTCTTCATCCCCCCCACGTCGGACTGCGCGGGCCACAGAAGCACAGGTCAGCCACAGCCGGCGGAGAAGTCGGCCAGTCGCCCGACCGGGGCGCGGCGGATTACCTTGCAGACCCGGGCCACCCGCGGCACTTTGACTTTGGTGTAGAGGTCGTACTCTTTGGCCACCTCGGTGAAGAAGAAGTAGATTCTGTCGTCGTCTCCCGCCAGGTTTCCGCCCGCAGACTCCTGTATGAAGGCGGAGCTGACGAACTCCGGGTCTGAAGAAACACCACACACACACACACACACACACACACACACACACGGCTTCCCTTAGCTCTGCTGGTGTGTGCGGCCGACGGAATGCAGAGTGTGTGTGGGTGTGTGTCTCACCGCTCAGCCAGTGGATGGATCGCTCCGTTCGGATGCGCTCCTGCTCGGGACCCGTTGCCCTGGAGATGTCAAAGAGCGTTCCCAGGAAGTTACTGGTGGCTGCTGTGTAGAGGACCCCGTCTGAGGAAAACACACACACACACACACACACACACGGTAGATTCAGTGGGCTGCTCATTGAAACACACTGAATAAAAAATCTCCTGGTTCTTACCCGCCATGACAGCTGTGTAATGCTGGCTGGGTTCAAAAGGACATTTTCCCTTCCCCGTCTCCATCCTCACGCCTCCTTCCTCTGCTTTCTCCAGAGTGAAGGATGAAAGATCCTGGAGGCACAACGACGACAATAAAAAGGGGTTCCTGTGTGTGTACGTGTGTGTGTGTTTGTGAGACTAACCAGGAAGGCACACTGGGGATCGAAGGCGTACGTCCCACACACATAGATTTTTCCGTTTCCCAGAAACTCCAGCAGACGGATGTAGTTCCTGCAGTCCACCTGCAGAGGGAGACAAACGCAGAGAAATGAGTTTTCACATCCAGCTTTCCATTCTAATTAAGACTGACTCAGCCAAACGCAATAAATATAGCAAATACATTTAAATATGAATAAAGTGCATGTCATGGATAACAGTCAAAAGTTCGAAAGTACAAAAAAAAGTAGAACTAGTGTATGACTGGTCATATTTTAAATTGAAAACATATTTAAAGGTCAGTTTTACAGATATATAACAGGTTTTAGGGCCATAAATGGCAGCAAAGTATTGAATCTGTGTGCATTCTTGATCATGATCACACACGATCCCACAATAACCCGACTGGATTTCCACAGAAAGGTTAGAGAGAATTCTGGGAAGAGTTGAAGAGTCAATAAATCCAACAGGAAATCAGAGACCCCCACTGGTGTGAGCGCTACCTGAGATCCCCACAGCGACCAGCAGAGACCACCCTCGCCTACACACGCACACTCATGGAAATGCAGTGCAGAAAAACACACGTGTTTAAAGCTAAACATATTCAGTTGTTATCTGTTGTGGAAAAAAACCAGGCCCACGTCCCACCCAGGTTACCATGAACCATGACGCAGGCGAGTGTGTGTGTGAGTGAGTGTGTGTGTGACTGCATGCTGTTCTGACTGAACTCCAGACTCGAGTCACTTCCTCCCCATGGGACCTCATCCTCTCTGATGCCCAGATCATGTCACCCAAATCACCCCCCGCCCTCCACCCCCACCCGGCCGGCTCCACGTGAGACCAGCAGGCAGAGGGAGGCGGCGGCGGCGGCGGCGGCGGCGGCGGCGGGCGCTCAGGCTGGTAACAATGGGCTCAGCTTGGGATTAGCTATTTCCATTGGCCCAAATTGACTTCATTCACGCTAATTGGCTTTATTCACAGTCTGGCATTAAGTGGCTCGAACAGCTCCAATTTGTTTTACTCGATTGTGTTTGGATTCGGCCGTGTTCTTGATTATAATTGGGTCCAAGAACAGAAAAAAAAAAAAAAAAAGATTTATTTTAATGTAAAAAGCATTTGTGACTTTAAGTGCTCACGGTGGAAATTAAAGGTCCCCCACCGAAACATCTAAAAGCTTTTCACGCTCACTGGCATTTACATACTGAATGTAATTTCTTCTCAGTAATTATCCTGCTGAGATTTGCTTGTATAAGTTAGGAGAACTTTCTCTGCATTCACCCTCCATCATCTCTTTTCTTACTGCAAACTTTCACCCGCAGAGTGTTTTCCCCGCTCTCCTGTTCTCACAACAGAGAATTCATTCATACTTTTACCAAAGTCACCTGTGTGAAGCAGCATTTAGAGTTCAATTCAACCCTGTGAAAAGTGCCCTATTGATGACTAAACTAGATCTAGAAAGTTGATTTTCAGGGGAAAAGGTAAGAAAGAAAGAAATACGTTTGATCGAATCAGTGAATTAACTGTCATCAAATGATAAAAACATTGAAATGTGTGTGATTTCTCCAAAGTCAGGTTGTATTTTCCTTGAATCAGCTGTCATCTGAAGGGATCAAAATACTTTTGAGTGAGTGAAACATGAAATATGTCGGAGTGATGACTGCACAGAGAATTCTTTATGCAGCATCATTTCATCAAATCTATGGGCTTTTATCCAGCTCACAGTTTTGACTTCGCTCTTTTAATTCACCGCTCTCATCAGCATCATGTTCAAATCCCAGCAGGCAGCTTCTAATATATTCAGCTCATTGTAAATACACCAAATTAGCAGTCGGAGAGGCAGATGTTTCTTATAATTTTCTGTCCGTCAACTCTTTGCGCAAACATTCTGCCGTCTCCTGTTAACTTTCTGTTTCTGCTGGATTCGATCTACTTGGTAAAAAACTGTCAACATCCATTTCCATTAGAACTGGAAACTCTCTCACCGCCATGTAACTCTTAGCACAAGTGTTGACAGGAAGCTCGGAGGCTGGAAAACCAGCGTGGAGCGCGAGAAGCCACAGAGCAATTTACCAGCAAGTTCAAATAATCATCGCTGCTGCTGCTGCATTAACTACACTGGTATTTTTATTGAGGGCTGACGATCGCACGATTAACCGCCCCTCTGCCTGGTAATGAACGAGCGAGACGAGGCTGCTGAACTCCCTCGAAATGATTTCAACATCGCGGACTTCCTGCGGTTTGCAAACGCTGATATCCGTGAAGCATTGGGCAAACATGATAACACTCCCTGGTTTGTTCCTGTGAGTCTGCAGTTTCTGCATGATTCAGACACACACACAGGTATCCTCTTGTTGAGTCTATTCTTCCTTACATCTCTTATCTTCCCTCCTGCACTTCCTATCTGTCTCCCTCTCTCCTCTTCCTGCTTCCTTCCTCCTCCTGCTCCGTCGTCTCGCACCTCCTGACTCACATGTTAATCTCGTAATCAGTGCCTCTGCAGAAAAAAAAAAAACCAAGCCTTCGCCGTCCCGCCTCTTTCAGTCTTCCACCTCTCTGCGCTGATAAAGCGAGTCTAAAATGGGTCAAAACTAATTACACCTCCCGTCAGTTGAGACACTGACCTTCCATTGACTCCGTTTATTTTTTAGTTTTGACCTCATTTTCTTTTTTCCTGGATTGAGGCTTTTTTTTTTTCTCCACTTTGTTGGTAAAATCCCAAAAACTCAGTGAGAAGGAGCAGACTGAAGGCAGATAGTTTACTGAAAGCAGTGTGTAGCCACAGAACAATGAGATGTACAGCCGGAGTGTACCGTACGCTCTATTTAATCACTTTCCACACTCGGTTACTGGACATCTGTGACTTCACATACACTCTTACTGCGTTTGTGTCTCCGCACACGCACACACACACACACACACACACACCCCCGATGAGGCCTTGGCATAAGTCCCAGAACTTTTCATCTGATGCCCAAGAGCACGAGATGGAGAAACACACACACCAAACACACACAGATTGTAAATGGCTGCAACACAAAATCTCAGTTTTATCTTCTGAGGATGCTCGAATCCAATAAATCACTTCAAAATCATCACTGAGAGGATTTGCATTTTTGTTGACGTAAACCAGTTTCCACATTGAAATTCAGTAAAATCCCCTTCCAAAATAAGGCAACATTATTTGAAACAGAACGAGTCAGGGCAGTTTCAGGACACTTTCATGATTCCAAATGTTTAAAGTGAGGCAATGCTGAGTCAAACTGACAGGAAATGGTCGTAATTTAATGTCCTGGATGTTCCTGAGTTGCGACAGGAATACAGGAAGGCTGAGTCACAGAAAAACGCTAAATATACGTGCCAGCTGGTCCAGTTTGTGTAATTCATAGAGCTTGAGGTGAAGCACAACGAAGGAGGAGGTGTGTTCGGGGTGAAAAAAAAAACACTCTAAACTTCTCACCTCGGTTTTTCCCTTCGCCACGCAAGACCTCCTCTTCTCCTCGGGCACGTCCCAGGTGATCTGGAGGAGAAAAGACACAGAGAGAAGTCCGGATCAGTGTTTTTAATAAAGTTTATTACACTCAGGCGTCATGCGGCGCTCTCACCGTGCGAGGGCTTTGGTTCATTCTGTTGGTGTCCACGGCGAGGATGGCGTCCGTGGCGCCCAGGAAGAGCATCCCCGACGTGCGGTTCAGGAGGAAGGTGCTGAAGTTCCCCATCTTCCCGAACGTCCCTCGGCCCAGGACGGCTTCTGAAAAAAACCAACAGCGGGTGAGATTTCAGCAGGATCTCGTGAGGTTTCACTCAAATACGACGGTCCAGAAAAATCAACGCTGCACATGCTACAGCGACACTGCGCCGCAGACGGCGCGTCAGGATGATGGATCAGCAGACGGTGCTAATGAGATCCGCACGCGACGTTAATTCAACATCAGACTAATGGCCGCGAGCCGAATCAGATCCTGAAGGTTCATTACAAACTGCGCTTGTACCATTAAACCCGTAATGAATCATGACTGATGATATTTATACACATAATGACTTGACTTGATATGAAACTCTGTGTTCAGCAACACCTAACTGATGATCTGAGAGAGCAAATTCATTCATATCCAATCCTCAAGTCAAAATCCAAGCATTACTGCAGGTATTTCAACTGTATCCAGTCATGCTGATATTTGTATCTGTATGAGTTTAATGATTTTGCTGATCTGTAGTAAAAAAATGAATTAAATATATTTGAAATGCACACAGGGCAAACTGACAGCAAGTCATGTTTCTTTAATATCATCTCTGCACTAAAACATTATGCAGCACAAGCAGAAGACGTTGGCCAAGTGCCTGAAAACAATGTGCGTGTCTCAAATCTCAAGCAAATCGCTGTACTAAAAATCAACCGCTCACACACATCAGCGTGAAAATACAACGATCTTCACTTGACCACTGCGTTCTGCTCATCTTCGACATGGATTTAATAAAAATAATACATTATTTTTACAAGTTTTGAGAAGAATGGCTTATTTTTAGCCTAATTAAACTGAAAATATTATGTAATTATGTGTATTTAGTGGCCATGTTTCAGATATCTTCACAAAAATCAAATTTTCCAGTAACTGATGTTAATTGACTGGCATCGGAAATGAAGATATCACACGCGGTTCAGCCTCGGGATCTTTTCACCTTTTCCTTTATATTCAGAACACTGCTTTATCTCCATCCCTGCCGTATTATTCTGCAGGTAGAGATAAGAAGGTGCCGACCGATCAGACGGCAGAATCAAGATAAAAACATTTGTTTACTTCTCTTCCAAAGACAGCTGGCGAACAGCAGCCGAGCGACAATTTGATATAGTTGAGAAATGACACGGAGGAAAATCTCTCCTCACTTTGAGGATCACAGATGGAGTTTAGAGGAGCCCGACCCCCAGTTTGGCAGCTGTCGCCTGAAAGATTTAAACAGGCACACTCCATCCCGCCTCTCCTCTTGCGGGCTTCGAGCGCCGTGTCAGGATATTCTGATAAATGCCGCGTGGCGTTGACATGGTTTTCCACTTAAGAGGCCGTCTACGTGCGTCCGCCCCGTGAAATGAAAAGAGCACGCCGACATCTGCCTGTAACCGAATCACGGGCGGCTCCTCTCCCCCCCCCCCGCCTGCCTCCGTCCAGCCCGTCTGCGTCTGTTTCCCGTAACATTTCACACGAATGTCATTCCTCATTCACTAAGGAGCCATCTGTTCGGCTGGAAGCCTCCGGGCGCTCGGGAAAAAAAGCGCGAGCTGCTCCCCGGTTTGCTCGCGGTGGGCCGGCGCTTCCTGAAAATCAGCCAATGCGAGGAGGCAGATTGAGATTGATACAAAAGAGAGATTTCTCGAGTCTCGCCGCTGCCCCTGATTAGAAGTTCTCCAGTTAGCCGTCCTTCTTCTGCTTCTACACCCTAAGCTATTGAAATAAACACTTCCCTCCTCAATCTGTCACTCAGAGCCGACTTCAAATGATAGCTGGGGGGGGATGAGAAGCAACGCAACGAAAACATGAGAGGCCTTTCAGTCTCATTCACTCCGTCATCAGCTTTTCATATTTTTTGTCCCTTTTGTGACTTCTTTTCATCTGTGCTGTCAACCATCGATCTTCATGTCGCCTCACGACACCAAAAGCTTCTTCAGACTCTCTTTATAGCAAAAATTCCTCTTGCTGGACTGATACACACACACACACACACACACACACACACACACACACACACACACACACACACACACACACACACACACACACACACACACACACACACACGCTCAGTCTTGTATTTCTATCCTTGTGGGGACCGTCCATTGACTCCCATTCATGTCTAGCCCCTAACCCTGACCCTTACCCTAACCCTAACCCACACCACAATAAAGCCTAACCCTAAAGAAATGTTTTTGCACTTTTACTTTTTTCAGTAACAACAACATGGTCAAGAAAACACTGTTTCTCCTACTTAGGACCGGAAAAAGGTCCCCACAAGGCACGTCGTTCCACGTTTTGCTATCCTTGTGGGGACATTTGGCCCCGACAAGGATAGAAATACAAGAACACACACACACACACACACACACACACACACACACACACACGCAGCAAGGCAGACATGAGTGTTACTGACACAAGCCAAAGGCAAGGTCTGGAGAGATGTCCTTGTAAAGTGCGGCTCGCCGGGACAAGAGCACACACACACACACACACACACACACACACACACACACACACACGGTGCCACCACCTGCTGTTCACCCTAATGTACAGAGATGATTCCTAGAGCTGCACCATCTGCCCCTCTCACACCGTCACACCTCTGAATCCCCACAAAACGCACAGCGGAGAGATATACAACATGCATGTTCCTCTTTTCTCCCACGTCGTACGAGTCTTTTATTCTTCACAATGACGTTTGTAGACGGCTGTCAGAGGAGCCCTGTGAATAAATTTGACTCGACAGGGAAGAGGGGGACGCTCTGCAGGTTGAGAGCCTGCAGCTCACCGCGCATCAAAGCTCAGATCCTGCCTCTCTGCACATGTGGCGGGAACATTCACCCACAAGGGCACATGTTGCATCAAAACACAGCAGAACCACGCATTGCTCAATTATTCTTTACCTTCAGAGCACGACGCCACAGAAAACTACAGCTCCGCTTCAAGTTTTTGCTTTCTGGTCACAGATTTAATTTCAGCAATCTAAATGCAGATTCTGTGTTACTCAGTCACAATTACGCTCCGTTTTCGAAACAAATGTGTTTCTTTACCTGCTCAATGCTCTGCTGCATTCACTTTATTGGATCTAAACATTGGAGCTCGCTTCTTGCTGAGCAGGTCGGTTCCCAGAGCTTATTTACTGACAGCTGCTAGCTGTTGTTGAAACAGCAGAAAAGTTGAGTGAGTGAGGGGAAGATTAAAAGCTGCAGGGTGGAAAGCTAAAGAAAATAGCAGGAAGGCTATAAAACGCTCCACAGATCTGAGGGGAGCAGCAACAACTTTCTGCAAAGTTATTACGAGGAAAGTTTTTTCCTTCACTTCCACCAGTGACACATTTATACCTGCGTTTACACTTCTATTATTTTTATTTCTATTCAAACAAATGTAACCCAGTTGATGAGAATATCACCTGGACTGCCCACTTTTGACTTCAGCTTTGAACCAACAGCTCAGAACCAATAAGTTGTCACTTGTAATTAAGTTTATCAGCGGTATAATGCTCTAAGGAATATTTATTTTGGATTAAAATCGTTATGCAGTACATGCAATGAGGACAAACTGAATGATATAATAATGTTTAACTCTGTTGTAGGCACAGCTGCAGGCGATAAATACTGAATGCATGTCAAAGTCATGTGGTCATGTGGTCATGTGGTCAGCTGCTCCATTTTTCATTGTGAAACGGGAAGTTCAGCGTTAAGCTAAAAACTGCAGGTGAGCATTAGAAAAGGCATGAAAGTGTGAATTATGAGTGGATTTTGTGACGTTTGGCAGCCCCGATTAAAAAAAAAACATGAAGAATCAAGAGTCACTGGTTCCTCAATTAAAACATGAAAACATTTAAAAAAACAGACTAAATCAAAAACCTTTCAATTTTCATCGATAGATATCTTAGTTTCAGTATTAATGGAAACAATCCCAGCATTGAACAGCCCATCAAAACCACGTCTATGAACATGTTAGAATCACAACCGACCTCAAGTGCAGAGAAAATCTACAGAAGCCCTAAAACTCAAGCTAAACTTCACGCACAAACGTTTTCTCAGGAATTAACAAACATATTGAACATTGTGAATGCAGTGTTTACAGACTGAGTTTTGCTGATATCTGGGACTCAATGAAAAACAAATTAGCCTCAGGACAAGGAAACTACAAGATCATCAGATTATACAGTTTATTAAACGAACTGTTATCAATGAATGCTGTCCTCCGTTTGTCACTTATGTTTTTGTCTCCTGCTGGAGCCACACAGCAGAAACGCTCCTCTCTGAAAGCGGCTGCTCAATCCCATGTTAACAAGGAGGAGGACTTGATTTCCATCAAAGGGGGGGTCTTTAAAAATATAACACAAGTCCCCATTAACATACTTTTGTGCTGCTCTAACATAACATGCATGTATCTGGACAGCAGAGAGACCGCGGGTTCTACCGGGTCACGTCATGGACACAATAAAAAATCATTCAGATGATGAGTGGAGCAAACCTGGTGACCTTATGCATGATGAAAAAAAGCCGCCACCCAGAGTAAGAAGCGACTGGTGTGAGTATAAATGAATAAGAAGTCCTAAAATACAAAATTCTCTCCCCTGCCATGAATCATTCATTCATTATACATTAAACATGACGGAGGAGCAGCCAGGGAGAGAGCCTGGCACAGTCTCTGTGTGGCTGTGTGTTCCTGCACGTGTGTGTGGGGCGGGAGTGTCCATTAAAGGTTTAATAAACTGACTTTTGCTCTGGGGGGACCATCCTCGGTCTCTGGCTGCGGGGCATTGTGGGACCAGACCAACCAGGAAGCGATAAATTATACACCTCCCCGCCTTCATCTGTCAGTCAAAACTGACGGGATGGAGAGAAGAGATGCAGAGGAGCGCACACATACACACACTCCTGCCCCCGCTGTTTAGGAACACACACACTTCTGGGCTCCTACGGTGAGACAGGACACAGCTGCACCATCGACACAATCCCACACTCTGCAGAAACGCACATTTATAGCGCGATCATCCACTCAGTGCCATTTTCCAATTTCCCAGCTGCAGCTTCCTCTGGATTGTTCTGCAGCGGTCGGGGGGGCAGACGCACTTCATAGGTTAAAGGGATACATCAGCATTCTGCTGATTGTCCCGACAGACAGCGCGTCCATTAACAGGCTCCCTTTGCTCCACGCTAACACTTCAGCATGCATTATTCTGAACGGCTGCAGACAGCCGGGATCGTCCAACCGGGACTTCGTTCAGCAGGACTCAGCTTTATAGCGGCTTTAACGGTTTGATATAAGATTATAATTGGGACTGATGTTGCCACCTTTGATTCACTGTTTAGTTAAAAACTTAATCTGTCCCTGTTCTCTACATAATATCCTTTAAAAAAAATGCACCAACAATTAACATTTAGAATACCACTGTGTCATCTGCATAAAGCTTGACATTTTTTAATGATTGGTGAGTTGATTATCCAAAATATTACTTGATTTTCCTCAAAATTTACAATAATATTTGAATGAACACCTCTTTAATTAGCAGAAGCTGCTGTTTTAAACTTGTGTTGCTAGGAAATGTTAAAATGACGAAGAAGGCTTAAGTTTAGCCGCCCACCAAAAATAAAGAAAGAAAAAAGCTAATAGATGCTTACACATGATAATTCACATTCAACTTAACCTGACTCAGCATTACATTTTGGGATACTGTACCAATTCTGAAAATATCAGCGAAATTGTGAAATATTTGTCTGTAAAAATAAATATAGGGTCTTTAATTGTTTTCTTTCTAAAAACAGACTTCTATAAAATTGAGAAAATGTTGATTTATGAACTTATATCATCGTGAATCTTAACCCAAAGCTTTACTATCACATACAAATAAAACAGAATAGCTGAGAAATAAATAATAAATGATCCCTGCTGCAGATGCAGAGACATGAAAGTTCGGTATAATACACTGCGGTTTACTTTATTTCACAAGAAGAAAATTACAGTGTCTGCTGGAGTATCCGGACAATGAAAACGGTTACTGAGATTGTGTTTGTGTGGGTAATGTTTGGTTAACCTCTTGTTATTGTGCCTAAGTGGCTCATTGTCTTTGCTTTGATTGATGACTGAAGTTGGCTATTCATGCATATCCTGCCTAAAGCGCTCTGGGGTGTGTTAAGGGACGAGAGAGGGAGACCCACCGTTCATCGAAGGCCGTTTGAGGATTTAAATCAAGACACAAACGCGTCCCTGCATCTTCCTCTGGACTCCACGCAGACCGAACGCCGCCGTCTAATTTGTAGCATCAGTGTGTGGGATCAAGAGACGGGGCAAGCCAAAGAGAGGGACACAGTCCTCCTCTTGTAGTAGTCACGGTCAATTTCTGCCTCGTTTCAGGCCAATAAACTGCCTCACAAAGGCATCAAAGCCCGTTTGATCTGCCGAGAGACTGACAGTCATTTAGCTCCCGTTAGCATCAGTCGCTACATACCAATGCAGCCGAGAGCCGCCGCAGCTGAAACACAACATCTGCAATCTGCACGGCCTGTTTCATGTATGGACGCAAAAGTTAGTTTCACGGGAGTCCATTTAGGTGGAATCACACGACATTCAGAGAGGGGTACGGACATTTATACGATCAGAGCGACCACGTCTCAAAGATCACAATGGTGTGAAATAAATCACAACATATACATGAAATATCACAGCTGATACAGAAACAGGAAAATGTCTGACGCAAAATATACAAACACTTTACATCAACGAGGTCGCGCTCGACTAAAAGCAGCTCGCAAGGTCATTTTCTACAATCCCGTTTTCTTTAGAGTCAGATATATTAGAGCGAAGCAGAGCGCTGCCACTGCGCCTGCAGATTTCATCAAGTCAAACGTTGGAGCTCGTAAGACGTTTAATGGCTGCTTTAATAAAATATCAAGGCAATTTTATGCAAAACCCGGTTTTGTGTTGGTGTGTGTGTGTGTGTGTGTGTGTGTGTGTGTGTGTGTGTGTGTGTGTGTGTGTTTGTGTGTGTTCTTTATTAGACAACAGTGTGCTGAGAAACCACAAAGTCTTTGGGTCTTTCAGAGTGAAACTGGGTGTGTTTAATAGCGCCGCATATGGCTTTTTATTCAAGTTATTTAACTGCAGAAGTTTTACAGTCGCTTGAGTTTATGTGGTGATTCCGACTATAGAAATACATTATATAGAAGGCGTTGTGCTCCTATTACTAAATAAGGAGTACTTAATCTTCTTTTTTTAACTATTCATATTTTATAGGAAGCAACATTCTAAAAAACATAAAGCCTTTACTTTTATAAGGAAGAAAAAAACCCAGACAAAAGTTCATACTCTTTAGAGTACAGATTTTTCAGGCAAGGTGGACTAGTTACATGGGTTATATGTGTGTGTGTATGTATTGTATGTATTGTGGTGAGTGGGGTGTGGACTGGTGCAGGGAAGCAGCTGATTACCTGATGGTCTTCACCTGCAGTGGGGCGTGGTCTGCACCAAACAATCCGTCACCCTATAAAGCTGGCTCAGACCACAGTGCAGCGTCGGGCCGTAATGCTACCAACAGTCAGTTGAACCTGTGTTGCTCTGCTGCTTTCTGCTCCACTCAGCTCTAACCAGCCTGTCCTCTGCAACCTTCAGGAATCACACTGCTAGGAAGCACCTCAGTGGTTTTTTTTTTTTTTTTTTTTGTGTGTAATTGGGTTGGTCCTGTAAATGAAATTGGAAAAAGTGACGGATCTGCTGTGAGAGCCCGAGTCTCTCAGTCTGAACTGGGACATTAACAGTCACGTAGTTAACATGCCTAAAATCTTCAAAAACCAAAGTGTGGCTCCTGCTTTATAAGTGCATCTATCAGGATTTCCTCCAGAGGTGAAGACATCAAAACACCGAATGACCCTGAGACAAGGTCGGCTTCCCCTCTGAGGAGAAGCAACACACACAGACACACACACACACACACACACAGAACTGGAATCCTGATGGGAATGGAGGATTATTAGGAAATAAGGAGGTGAGAAAGGAGGCGGAAGAAAGTAAATATCAGGAATGAAGTGATACAAAGACGCAGCGAGAAGGTGAAGCCTGCGTGAGGGAGGAGGGGAGTGGAAGGTCCGCTGCTCTTCCTCTCTCTAGTTCCCCACATCCTCCTCTTGGCTCAGGCTGGTTTGCACATTTCTGGTTTTTTTTATACGTGGTGTAACCAAAAAAAAAAAAAAAAATTCCTTTGTGTGTGAATCCACAAACCATCTCTCCACTTCCCAGTTTCCAGTTTGAGCACCTCTTTCCCAATTTCCCAGTTCCTCTCCCCTTCCCCCTCCCCCTGCCGCTCTCCCCCTCCTCTCTCTCTGGCTCTGGGTGATAAGCAGTAGCACTACTAATCAGGATTGCCCTAAATTCGCCCATGCCCTGCAGGATTAGTGCGCGTGCGTGCATGTGTGTGTGTGTGTGTGTGTGTGTGTGTGTGTGTGCACGCACGCCGGGTTTTAGAAGCCGTGCGCCGGCAGCGTTCGTCGGGAGTGTGTACATAGAGCCCAGTGTGTATGTAGTGTGAGAACGAGCTTCTGCATGAATGATTCATTGAGTCAACACGATCCTGCTATTTATATCTTACAGTAAGTAAAACTGTACAGCTAGATATATATATTAAAAACTCCTCCAGTTACATAATGAAGTGTCTCTACATAAGATCCTATGTAGGTAGAGATGCACGACTGCATTCACCGTATTCTGAAAATTAAAGTGTTGAATTTTCATAAAATCTGCCAACGTGCAAATTTACATGTAAATCACTTATTTCAGTTTTCAGCCCACACGATCCCGTCTTGACGCAATATGTACAAGCAGGTAAAAGAGGATGATTCTGGTGTCAAATTACTTCGCAATCAATGAAGCGAGGGGCTGTGTAGACTGATGTAGGGATTCAGACTAAACAAAGGCAGAATCGGTGTCTGTAAGCGTGAACGGTGCAGAAGCGACGACCGCGATGTCTGCGGCACTACAGCAGGTGCCGCGAGTGTCTTTGGCTCGGGACTCGCCTTGAATGAGGCAGCGTGTACGTGTGAAGTCGCATAGCAGGCCTCGGTCTGTATGTTAATCACCACCAGTCAGCTCTTCTTCTCAATCTGACGGAATCAGTTCATCAGTTGTTTATCTTCCACCCGCAGCATCCTCATTGCAAGATAGTATTTAAGCTGAAATGTGTGACATCCAAGTGAGAAATATGATAAATTTGCATGCAGCAACAGGATATTAATAAACTATTAATCACCTTGTGCAAGAATTAACACTGAAGGCATTATCCCGCGTATGGAAGGCTGAAAGCCAGAGTGAAACGTGCGCAACAATCAACGCGACCACTTGTCGTACGCCGGCATCAAACCGAGCGCTCCTGAGATCCGCCAGCCGGAGGAAAGCGTTCTCCTTTCTGACTGACTAAACACACAGCTTGTGTTGTGATTTTCGGTTGAGTAGCGGTGGCGTCACAGATGTTTCCCCGTGGGGACGGAGAAAACAACAGGGGGGGCCGGGCGAGAGAGAGAGACAGGAAGGGTATCAAATGGGCAGACACACACACAAAAAAAAAAAAACAAAAAACAGAGATTCACCCACTTGTGTCAAAAAGGACCTTCAAACACACAAAGAGAAAATTGTTCACTCACAGATGTCTACCTGATGTTTGAACATGCACCGATAAATGCTCACACAAGCGCACAGTGATAGCTGGTTTGTTTGCAGCAGCTTATGAGTGCGTGTGTGTGTGTGTGTGTGTGCCACCACACTCTGCACCCAGTAACCCGGTATAAGTGGAAAATCATTCTCAATTCTTTTTGCCGTTTTCATTACAACTGAAGGCGCGTGCACACACACACACACACACACACACACACACACACACACACACACACACACTCACACACACTCAGAGAGCTGGTATCTCCTGCAACAGCTGGTCAGTGTCACATGTGGGTCACTGGTGACCTCTGGTCTCACAGGTCAGAGGTCGGAGTTTAAACGCTGTTCCAGCTGGAGGATCAATACGGACACGTGTGTGTCGGTTTAGTGGGCAGTGTGTCTGTGTGTGAGTATTGCACACGGTGATGACATTCTAAAGTTCTCACGCTGATCTTGGCCGGTTGGTAACCTGACATGCTGAAAGCATGTAGTCATTCTGAAGAACTTCTCATCACTAATTTAATTTAAAACGGGCAGCGTCGGCTCATTTCTGGCACTGGAATCAAATATTAACGTCGGCTCAGATATTACATTTCTAATGACGACCGGCTCTGAATAACTCATGTGAACCACGTGACGACGGGTGTTTGTGTGATGACTTCATTCCACGAGACCCGGTGAAGTGGAAAAATTAATAAAGATATTGACATTGGCGCCAGCTATTGGCCGAAACAGCTGGGACATATTGACAGATTGGATATCAGCGAAAGAGATCAATATTACGCCTCACTGATGAAACAGGAAGTGCCGTGTAGCCCGGCAACAGCCGACGCGGCGCTCAGTAGTTAATGAAGAACCAGTGAAGGTCTCTGTGCATTCTTTGGTAGAAACGAGCGAGGAGCCAGGGTCAAACTCAGACCACAGCCCAGTTTCACATCATACCAAAGGTACAACTTCTCACATGTAATGGACTTCATGAAAAATGTGTCATGAACAACCTAAAATCTTAATGACAGATATTGTCTCTGTTCAGTTTTGGGTTTTAGTATCTCCTAATGACTTCTATTCTTCCTAAAAAAGTGTAACTCCCAGCTATAGGGTGTAAACAGAATGTAAACAGACATCATTTTCAAAACGTAGTGCTGCAAATCCAAAAATAACATGTTATCACTTGAAATGTTCTGTAGTTTCAATATAATCAGTGTCCCGCTCATTGCTGTCTGCAGACATTGTTTTCACTCAATGTGTTTTGTTCTGTGCCACTCTGACGAATTAAAGATGAAGAAACATCAGCATTTAGAAGAAACTGGTCAGTAAACCACACGCACAGTCACCTTTGCATTTATAGCACTGAAGGTCATGCTGTGCAGCAGGACCACAGGTTTCTGCTTAAAGGTCACCACAGAAACCCCCTGTATAGCATGCAGTGGGTGACAATGTTCCAGTTTATTCCGAATCAATGTGTCTTTGACTCACTTTACCTAGAAGTTCACACACTATGGTTTAAAAATTAACCACAACAATTTCCTGTCTACTGCTTTTTTTTTTCCTTTTGGTCAAACAATAGTTATTTATTCACCTCCCACTGTTTCCAGAGAAGAAGACAGAGATGAACCAGAGCACAGAATTTAAATAAGCCAGACTGGATTTTGCCTGAAAATAGCTTTTAGCAGTCAGTCAGCGGCTCAGTCCATTAGTGAATCAGAGAGTAATAGAGGCTAATAGGGCAGGGAGACGGACTGGATCAATAATGAATACATCAGTTAGCTCCCTCTTGGCCTGGAGGAGAGGACAGGAGCTAAAACCACTGATTAGGTTGACACTGTGTTGGTTCAGGGCCGAGGTGCCACTCTCATTTTAATCCAGGAGGCCCACACTGCTAAATATCATCAGTAGAGAGTCGGACCGGTGAAATAGCGACGTTACAATCCTTAGATTTAAACTTTAATGTTTTTCTTTGTTGTGGAGCAGAGTGTTTGTGATCAAAATGTTGATATTTTCAACAATTATTACTTAAAATTACTTCAATCTCAACATAAACTGAATTCTAAGGATACCTTCTTGTGCAAAAAAAAACTGTGAAATATCAGGAAAAACATCTATGCATCATGCAAAAAAGAAACAAAAACATTTCTTTGAAATTTCTACCATTTGCTTGGTGGTTTGGCAGGCTGGACTAGAGTCTCTTGCGTGCCATTTTTAGCCCACGGGCCTTATGTTTGGCAACCTTCGGGGCTTCGTTGCCATATATTTGAGAGTGAGAAGCCAGTGTTATGAACAGTGATAACATGATATAGCGGGAAGAGTTTTCACTTCAGCAACAAGTAACGACTGATAAAGACTGATGCCAAATCGCTACATGGTAAACCAATGTTATAGAAATATCAAAGTTACTTCCATCTGTAAAAGAAGCAAAAAGAAAAAAAAAATCCCACAGACACACATGCCAGGTGACCCCGCATCCCAGATACCACGGCCCAGGCCTGGAATCAGTCCACACTGCTAAACGTTGTCATTAGTCGTCTGTTTCCATGATCCACATTTCCACTGCAGGACGTTTCAGAAGCCTAACCTCACTGTCGAACAGAAATCTCCATAAACACCGCATGGATGTTATTTTTTCCACGACAAAAGCCACGGGTTCTGAGTGTCATGTGTCCCATATTTGTCGTGTTATGAGAAAAAAACAAATCAGATTTCAGGTTGACACACATTGTAAAGCCTTCACAAGCCAGAGCTGATGTTTATTTGTAGGCCAGCATCATTTTGGGATTTCTAGATGACGCAGATGTTACCGTTTTTTGGAACAAAGGGTGATTTTACATTTCATATTAATGCATCATCAAAGCTCAAAGTCACTAAAGCAATAACAGCAACTTGTTTTTTGAGTAGAGTGTCTCAATTTTTTTTTAAATATTTAGAGAAGCAAGTGGAGTCTGCTTGATTTTCAGAAGGAGAAATACCAGAGCGATCATGAATTCTTTTACGATCTGCTTGGTCTCAGGTATAAATAGCGCTAATGTGACAATATTCCACAATTCTCTTTTATTCTCAACTACAAAGCAGCCCCAGCTGCAGCTCTCGTCTCTATAAAAGCCCCACAGATTGCCTGAAAATGACTTTTATTGACTCCAGTGGGTTCTGGGTGTCTGGTGCCGGGCCTATTCTCCACTCAGAACAAAGTCACCAGTGTGTTGAGCCCAGTTTGGCCACTGAAGCGGCGGACAGATCAAAGCAACCGACACTTAACCACAAGCAATTGACTAACCCCGAGGGGACGGGTGCGTGTGTGTGTGTGTGTGTGTGTGTGAGGGGAGCAGTGCATCCAGCCTTCATTGCCGCCATACCGGTCATTGTTTCAGCCTCAGATGGAAGAAGCATCAAAACTTTATTGAGAGGTCAATGATACCGTGTCTTTTTTGGTGTAAATCTTTCCCACGTTTCCTCCCTGCGCCCTCCTCCAGGTAGAGCCCTCGCCCCGGCTCTATCTGCCTCTCCTCTCGCTCGCTGGAAAAGAACAACGGGCGCTTTGTCTGAAGGACACAAGCGACTCTGTGCGCCTCCCGGTCTCACATTACCAAAAATAATCGCCTCTTTCTGGAAAATACAGTCCAAACCCGTCGCTCTCTCGTGCGTGCCACACAGACACACACCTCACTGGTGTGTTTATATTCCAGGTTGCACTCCGGCAGTTCTCAACAGCCACAAACATGACACCCTCTTTGACCTGTGACCCCTCTTTCGATTCAGCCTGAGATTTTCACACATTTAGAGCCGCAGCAACTGCATTTCAGCGCCAGCAGGTGTGTGTTGTTGTTGCGTGTGTGTGTGTGTGTGTGATGATGGAATAAAGAGGACAGTGACCTTGCAGCTGCACAGAGGCCAGTTAAACAGTGTCGGTGAAAACATGGAGGAATTCCAAAGCAGAAAACGAGAGGGGGAAAAAAAAAATCCAGGATTCCGTTTTGGAAACAGTCTCCAAAAATCACACTTTAACTCACTCCCCTCTTCTATCGCTTCCTCCACTTCTCACCCTCCGTACTCGGCTTCCTTATCGAGGTCAGTTGATCCCAGTTTGTTTTGATGCTCCTTCAAATTGCATTTGTTAGCTGTTCACCCCCTCTCTCCCTTGTGTGTGTGTGTGTGTGTGTGTGTGTGTGTGTGTGTGTGTGAGCAGTTTTAGAAGTTAGTTTGCATATCACCAAATCACACTGGAGCAACTCCACAGGGGGGAGGGAGGGAGAGAGAGAGCGAGCGAGAGCGAGAGCGAGCGAGAGAGAGCGAGCGAGCGAGAGAGAGAGAGAGAGAGAGAGAGAGAGAGAGGGGGGAGTGGCACAAGGGAATCTGAATAAATAACAGTATAAAGAGAGAGAAGGGGGAGTCCAGGTATATGTCAAGAAAATATAAACATCTAGTCTGAAAATATCCTGGCTTTAGCATCAGACAATCCTGATGTTTTTCACATGACCTCCATAAACAGAAAAGTGTGTTTTAATAAATAAACAACGGTTTCTTTCTCCACTTATTTGGCTCATTTATGATCTTAAAATGAAAATGCACTAATATAGTTATGTTGTACGCCTCAGTATGGATAATTGACCACATTTAGCAATAAATTTTGTATTACGATCCTTTCAGACATTTTTATTTCACAGCATTTCAAGCCGGTTGGCGCTGATACTTGCAAAATCACAATGTTTTTTATTGGTTATACACGTGGGATCTGAAAAATTAATGTCCCCCGGAGCTCTCAAGAGCACAATTACAAACAAGTTGCTCCATGAACCAAGAGTTTTATTCAAATCCTCTGTTAGCTCTCACTCTCACACCTCGGTGTTGAAAGTGTAAGGCCATGAGCAGCAACTGATCGTCACAGTTTGGACTAATGAACGGAGAAATAAAAACAATACCCTGGAAACAAAACCCTGGAACTCAGACTTCCAGCATCCACTGATGAGTTTCTTCTTTGTGCTTCGATAAAGAGTCGCCTGCAGCCACCAGACGTTTTCATTCAAATTGGCTTTATTTTGAAAGTGCAGTCATTTTCAGGAGCAATTGTTCGGTTTTGCCAAAATATAGACTTTTTAATCACGCACTCTGCGCCACAACAAAGACAAAGTTTAAACTCTAAATCTAGAGGTTATTATGGCTGTATTTTACTGGTCAAGGTCGCTCAAGTTAGACGTCAGCGGTTTGTGGACCCTGAACTGAAATGTGTTTGACACACCTGCATTAAACAATGAACGGCTTTCGATTTGGAATGAGGACTTTAAACTATAGCTGTAAATTAAACAGGTTTATATAAATACATCTATGGACCAAGGCAGGGATTCACTGATGTGAAACACAAAGAAAGAAAAAGAAAGCAAGAGTAAGGTGCACAGCAGCAGCATTGCAATGAAGCCAGGTTCATTTTCTGTGTGTGTGAGTGTGTGTGTGTGTGTGTGTGTGTGTGTGTCAGGTGATATATAGCAGTAAAGGTTGAAGGGTTAAGTGCTCTGCTCTGGTGAAATGGGTGCTAAAATCCTCTGAGTGTCTGCACAGCTGATATCTTTATCTGTCCTGCAGGCAACTCTCAGGATCGAGAGGCCGAACTGGAAGAACAGCTGGAGCAGCGTGCACCACGCAGCCTTTTCCAGGTGTATTTATCAAAGGGAAAATAAAAAAGTTACAGCATCCAGAGCCAAAAGTCATATGGAGGAAGAATCAGCAGTGATCCAGAACAGCCTGCGTGACGATGAACGTTACATCCGGAAGGTAAAACACACCCATAAAGATCCCGCTGGAAATGTCTTCGGCAGCTTGGATGATAAATGTGTTGCTTGATGAAAATGTCAGTTTTCCAGGAAACGTCGGGAACGCGACCTTAAATCTGACAAGACATGGGTTCGCTTTAGGAATTACATCTTCGCTGCGTCTCTCAGATTATAAATCTTAAATCTTTGTGATATAATCCTGCGGCCAAGAACACGAAACAAACCCATCCACCAGGCTAAAGAAAACATTGCATGTGAGTCTTTATTTAGATGTTATAATCCAAACCACTGTGTACCTTTGGTTTGTTACTGAGCCGTATGTCCTCACAGCCACACCCCTTACACACACACACACACACACACCACACACAGATCCCTTTCAACATGTTTTATTCATATGTGACTCTCTGTGTGTGTGTTATGTGGATCAGTTCACTGACATGTCTTCTAATGTCCACTGAATGAATCCAATGCATCTTCATTGGAATAGGAATAGTAGAACATCAAACACACTTCCTTCTTTTCTTTTCTCTTTTTCCCCACTTTGAAAGGAACTTGTGCCATTTTTCATCAACCGTTTTGATAACTTTCTACTTGGCAATCAGATTACATTAATGCTTTATCCTCAGTTTGAACTGTTTAACTTCATGCAGCTTTCAAAGTGTTGAAAATAAGCTCAACTTTCCGAGATACTCTGACTAAACACACCCAGGATCAGGTTTTATTATTCATACAACGTCAGGATCAAGTGCACAAAGTGTATTAAATATCTTTTTTTTTTCCTTCCTCCTACAAACAAAAGACCTTGAAAACAGTGGGAGCTGCAGCTCGGCCCTCATGAGGCTCCAGGGAGTTAATTTCATGCACAATGATCCAGTTCATGGTATTCATGTTGATATTTTAAGACATAAAATAAAATGCATCATAGAATCTCTGCAACATAACATGTGTTTAAAAATAACCTTTTGTAAAAAATAACCTTGTGCAACAATCTCAATCTAAAAGTGAAGATAGCTCATGTTTACAGGAGAAGGTTCGGCTATCAGAATGATCTTTATCCAATCAGCTTCCAGGCCGTTGCGTGCAAAACATTGCTGAGAACTGCAAAGCACACCCTCAAACTCGTACAATCCAATAGCCATAAGTTCACCTCTGGCATCTTTATATCGGCACTGAACACGTTCCGCGGCTCAGTGTTTGCAGAAGTGTCAGTCCAATCATGTGTACACTGATACGATCTTTGTGTGTTTCTATGTGCGTCACAATAATGCCTGAGAAAAGACACTGAGCTGCAACAAACCACACGTCTGGTCTCGACATGTGCGGAACTGTAACGGCTGAGAATGTCATCCTATGTGTGAATTTCACAGTTCCAGAATGTGGTTTGTGTCACGAGTGTCTTTGTGATGCTGAAAGTTTGGTAACATTAGACAGGTGAGAGCTTTTTTTTTTTTTTTTTTTGACACGGGACATACGAACGAATGTTAAACAAGCATTTAGGCACAACGACAAGAGTTCAACACGCACAAAGCACAAGAGGCAAACGCACACAACCACATAAGCACGGGGATCCTCTCTGGTAAATAAATGATGCCTTTTATTTCCACATGGCTGAAGCTCCGCTGCTGATTCACTGCGCTGTCAGTGAACTCAAGTACACACACACACACACACATACACACTGACAGGGTGAAACATAGAAAAATCTCAAACATATGGCTGACCCCAGCAACACGCTGCGTGCACACACCATTAACTTCAACTGAAACACCGAGCACGAAGCGTGATGTTTTCCTGAGCGCTGACCTTGAAGGCAAAGCATTTTAGGCCTTGTAAGGGAGTTAAAGTGATGCAGAAGTCAGTCTAGATTGTTTACGTGAAAGTTTTTTAAGTGATCCGGGACGAGGCGGGGGTTGAGACAAAGTTCATCCAGCGAGGAGCTGCAGCGCTGCAGCGCTCAGGCCTGCTGGAATGTCAGGAAGTGGAGAAGAGTAGCTGCAGGTTGATGCTGAATGAGCCTCTGTTCTTCTTCTTTAATTACCAAAAAACACACGGCGACACTTTAAATATGTTGCCGCTCCAGCTTCTCTCACAACGGAGCAAACAAACAGAAAAGATTCAGTTTCATGGACAGTTCCTGTACGTCAAGTGTCAGATTACACGATAATGGTTCAAGAGGAATCGTTTTCATTTCAGGAAAGTTTTGAAAATGTAATGTATGCGTGAACTGTTTTAAAACTTTTTTATTAACTCGCCTATTGCATATTCTAAAACTATTAAATATTTCTCAGATTAAACTTTTTGATTCGTTATTCATTCCTTTTGTTTTATCTCCCAAACGGTTCCATTTACTTTGCATTAATTTTCACTGGCAAAACTTCTTCATTGATGAAACAAAGGACTTTAATTTCTAATTTGTCCATTGAGAACAGGGCCGAATGATCCTGTGAATAAAGTATCTTTAGTCGGTTAAAGATTTTTCATCGTCATTGTAGAAATCGGTGTTCTCCCAGTTTTACAGTCCTTCATAAAGACTGTATTTAAATTTGTCACAAATATGCAATAAACCCCAGCAGTGACTGTAATCAATACAAAGACATTATTGCTTTCTCCACCTCTCCTCTATAATAAATGAGTGACCACAGATCAATACGTTCTTCTTCCATGTACAGGAGGAAAGAGGGAGAACAATGCTCCATTACTGTGACGCAGCTCTTCTGTTCAGACTCTTGTGTAAATGTTTATAAGTTGGAGACACTTGACAGCGAGAGACGGAGAATACCAGAGATGCTTCGCAGTTTTTCCCCCAACATCAGATTTCTTCAGCGGCGAGATACAAATGTGACAGTCGGCCTGAAGCTGAGCAGAGTCTGGATTTGCCTGCAGGGTCGAGATAATGTAGCGCTGACATTTAAGTGAGAGCGATGCAAAGAGCCGCTCATATACAGAGGTGGGTTTCACCTCTGCAGCTGTATCTGTAAAGATCGCTTTAACCGTGAGTTATTTTCCTCCCCCTCACACCTCCCTCTGCAGAGAGCGCTTTTAAAATATACATGAAGCCTTTTAGTGTCGATTAAACAGGTTTTGCAGATGAAATTTAGCTTTTATGGACAATTTATTTTGTGAAATCAAGTTGAAAAAAAAAAAAACCTTCAAAGCTTTACTCACATCCCTCATCTCTCAGAAAATAAAACCAAAGTGAAACCTACAGTTTAATCAAAACATATAGCTTTACATATTTGATTAAATATTTACAAAGTAGATCAACACCAAAAAGCAAGGAACAGTCAAAAAAACTATTATATGACTTTTCTTTTTACACAGTCACACTGACAACATGGATTTGAGGCCAATGCTAAATTTCTTGCAATGATCTGAGTGTTGTTGTGTCGTCTACTTTAAGGAAATTTGTAGAAATAATTAGAATGGAGAGTCTTGCGCACCAGCCTTGGTCCACGTGCCTTATGTTTGACACCCCTGTTTAAAAGGGAAGAGTTCATGACCTTCATGATCTGATATACATCGAAAAAATACGCAGTTTAATAATAAACTGGGCATTTATTTACAACAAAACTACAGAACCAGGAGACATTCAAACAAGCTTAGCTTAGCGTAAGAAATCCAGATCCCTGTAAAGGTGAATGATGACCAAAGTGTGAACAAGTTGTTTTGCATTGCAAAACACCGATCTCGCTATGCAGAGCACACACAGAAAGCTAAATGTTGCTCACAAATTAGACGAACAGCCAATAAAGGATGCAAATCGGAGACGACATGTCTGAATTTAATGCTCTTCAGCCAAATGTATCACTTTAATGAGATTCTCCCATTTCTCTGGATAAACAGTATTTGTTGATTCTGGTGTTCAGAGTTTATTTGACTGATTTTCCTGAGCTGGGATCCGTGCAGACCGAGTTCAGAACTAAAACAAGACTCGCACTAGAATAAACACTCGGGTGCGGTCCGGCTTGTCGTTAATCTTGTCAGTGGGGTTGCCTCCATCCATTTATCTATCTCCTCGCCCCTCCTCGCCACACACACACACACACACACACACACACACACACACAAACACACATACACACAGTGACAAATTGCTGACATGGGTAGAATATTACAGAGTCTGGAGAAGAGACTCCCTGGAGTCCAGCCCTCTAACCTGATTTCATATATCTCTCTGCTATTCTTCCTCTCTCTCGGGCCTCAATCCTGCATACATGCATGAATATACACACACATACACACACTCACACATACACACACACACACAGTGGGTGCCTGCGCGCATCCTCGTGAGCAGAGGTTTAAAGGTCATTTCCCACGATGCCCTGCAGCTCCAGGGTCCTCTGTGATGCCATCGTCACTCGGGGCAACAAGGGGAAATAAGGAGGCGGGGCTTTCCTTCCTGACACCCGCTCCAGTACAATGGAGACTCGCACTGTTTGGACGCAGCGCAGGAAAGGGCTTCAGCGGTTTATGCAAACGGCTCGTATGTAAATGTGTGAGCCTGTTTCTCGTGTTTCGTTAAAGGTGAATGTCAGTAAAGAAACCGAGATCTGCAGGAGCGAAGCGCAGGTAGCCTCGGGGCTACAGAAAGCAGAAGCTTCGGGCCTCGGTTCATTAAGCGGCGCGTATCCCGTGAAAGTGGAGTAAAAACTCAACAAAGACCCAAAGTCAAGCGGAGGAAATCGCTGCACCATGAAGCCTATCTTTAGAGAGGAAGAAGAAGATGCAAATAAAGAGTAATGAGTATTCTGTACCAAAGAAAGAAGACAGAAGTGAAACGCCAGTCTGATGGAAACAGGTCTGGCTCCGATTTGCTGCTTCTTTTTTTCGGTCTTCAGTGAAATGCCATAATAGTAAAGGAGTGTTCCTCTTTTGGTTTGACTTTGTTGCTTTCGAAAGCTAAATATTGATAAATTGGCAGTGCTTCCGAGGACGAGGGCGCCCAGCGAGGAGAAGCATCAGGGACGCTCGTGCCGAAAATCGGTGTGAAGGAGGGAGATGCGAAGAGACAGAGACGATCTGCTGTGGCAACCCCCGACGGGGAGATGATGAAAGACGGAGAAGCGCGAGCGAAGGCGTGTGTCAAAATTAAAGAAATTTCTGCAATGCCTTTTGGAGATATTACATTACCTCGTGTGAAGAACAGACCCACGTATAAATGGACAGACAAGCTCGGAAAAACAAAACATGATCTAAAATAAGCCTTTGAAAATCTTTCACAGTAAGACTGGAATAAAAGGCGAATAACGGTTGCAACAGAGAAGCTTTTGGTTGTATAGCGATAAGTGAACACATGCTGCACTGTATAGTGCCTGGAGGCTGTTCTGGAGAACCTGCGTCCCCAGGTGCGGCCCGCCCCCTCACGCCTTCCTGCCAATCACACAAACCTGTTCTGCAGCCGCAATCATTAACACGAGTGTGTGTGTGTGTGTTGTGAAACAGTGAAATTGGGTCAGCTGGAGGGGGTCAGTCATCGGCTGCAACCTGCCAAGAAGCGAGAGGAGGAAGCGGGCGAGCGAGAGGCAGACAGACGGGTTGTAGAGTAGCAGGAGAAGTAATTGCATTAGCCTTTTCCTGGAATGCAGCTTCTACAGCGGCGGCATCCTCCATGTGCTTCCTCCTCACGGCTCGGAGACGGACCGACATTCTGCTGCAGGACTTGACCTCTTTATGAGAAACTTCGTCTTCAGATTCAGACATCTGACGTTGCATAAAGAGTAATTCGCGTGAGCCACAAGGAGATCTACAGGCCTGTAATCATTCATGAAACAAAAGGAAAATGAGGTTTCTGCACACCTGAGGCTAAAGGGCTGTTTTTTCCCTCCATATTTCCAATGCTGTTTTATTTACAAGCACATTCATGCAGATGGTTTATAATTGATGCTGCAAAAAAAAAGCAAGTGGTTTCCCAACTAAATCAGGCTGCTTCGTGTTTTTTATCCTCATAAATTGTTGAGCTCCCCGCCTTTGGACGTCAGAACTGATATTGGAGACACTTTCCCAGTCCTAACTTTCTGAATGATACTGATCTTTTTTCTGACTTTTCTTCTAATTGATCTCGATCTTTTGTTTGAGACTTTGAAGCATGTCGGGTTGCAGGTTGAGGCTGAATTTGAGTCTTTAGATCAGAGCCGGATTTGTTTTTGGTGGGTTTTTTTCATTTCAAACAACAAAGAAACAATGAAAAAAAGAAGATACAAAGAGACAATACGCATTCAATATAGCGTAAGCATGCAGTTTCTCCAGCTGACTAAAAGCTTAGTCCATGCATGCACAGCAAGAACATGCAAACTCCACACAGAAAGCCTCCTAAACAGAGAGATTCTAACTGTGACTCTATTAGAGCTGAACTGTTGGAGTCATCAGATCACCCGGTCCCCGCTCTGACGGCTTCCCTCCGTCAGCACAAACAGCCGTGAGTCAGCGCAGGTGATGTTCGTCTCCCCCCTCCGGCGGCAGAAAGCGCCACCCACGAACTCCAGAGGAAAGTCGCTTAACGGCGGCGGAGGGGAGTTTATAAAGTATTGAGAGGAAGCGTCTCATTACAGCCGCCCTCCGTCTGCAGGGACGCTCGGCGCAACTCTGCGGAGATGCCGCGTCGTTACATAACCGGCATCAGTCATTCGTGTGCGAGGACGGCGTGCGTCGGGACGAGCTGCAAAAACAAACAGCGAAATGAGTGCGTGTGTGTACTGGTACTACACACAAGTTATCACAGTGCACATAGCTAATGTTGACCTCTTATATTTAATTTTAATTCCTGATAAACATAAATAAATCCCCGTCTCCTCCTCTTGGAGTTAAAGCGAACTCCTTCCTCTGACTTTCCCCTCAGCCACCTCTCGCTGTCAGGTCTGGCCCCGTCCACTGTGCGAGCCAGCAGGGGTGGCCGCTCTCATCTAATAAGCCCCTGTCACACAGATTAATGCCCGCCGATGACGGTCCTCCCCCCCCCCCCCCCCCGCCCCCCGGATCGGGTCGGACCAACTGTCTGGCTGATTAAACCCAAAGGGAGCGACAGAGCGGGTCACACAGAGGAAAGAGGAGAAAAACTCCTCTTTTCATCTCCGCTGCTCTCAGGCTGCCATCGCTCTACAGGACATGACAGCTCACATTCACTTCCCACTTTCTCCTCTTTCATCCCTCCTTCCTGTTAAGAGGAACATGCTTTCTCCGCTCTTGTTTTCCTGCTTTATTATCCCTCCATACGGACATGAATGTAAATTCATTTAACCGATTTATTCCAAAACCCACTCCTCTTTCTTCTCGTCCTTTCAGCTCCCGCTCGTCTGTCGTCTTCCCACTTTTCTAACAAGAATCTCCTCTTCTTATCCCCTCTGAAGCTCTAATCCTGGAAGCACATCAGCTCATCCGTTTCATAGCGAGCTAATTTTACTATAAAGACGCTTTTCTTCTCAAGGTGTATTTCAAGGCACTGGCTGGATACCAACGTATTCTCTAAGAAGGAAAGACGTATCTGTCTTTGGGAGCTAAAATCCACGAGTGATGAAAAAGTGTAGCTTTCTGTGATTAAAATATCGCCTTGTTAAATAGTATACTCATTCAAAGTAACAATATACTGGTCCCACTTCCCAGTTAGCAAACAACTTTCTCGAAAACCACCGAGCTAAATCAGACCAGATTCTGGAAGCTCTCTAATGTTCCTCCAACTTTCCTGTTGGGATTCTCTCAGTTTGACCCCATTCAGATGCTTTTTTTTTTTTTTTTTCCCCTTTCCACTGGTAACTGGGACTGGGGAGCGTACCATATGCTTTGCATTCACGCTGACATTTCCAAACCAAAACGAAAAGAAAAAGTAAACATACGAGACATTATTATGTTGTAAATTATGCAACACAGATTCCATAACTTCCGCAGCAAAAGCTTTGTGCCTGGAAAAATGCACTCATGGGATTACTGCGGTGGTATTTTTACCAGCTGAGAGCTCTCCGATGCTGATGAACTCTACCAGGGAGTCAAAGCTCCTTCATGGATGGATGGATGGATGGATGGATGGATGGATGGTGAACTCGCTGGTTCTGTGGTTTAAAGAAAAGCTTCTGATCAACAGGACACTATTTTAATCTCCTCCACCCCCTGCCGTCATAATCACCGGAAGGCCTTAAAGCCTCTTCTTGAGTAGCTGCTCAACCTAAAACCCCAGTTTGCCACCCAAACAAGCATCTGTCCGCTCCAATTTATTCGCGTGTGTGTGCTTGTTTGTGCAAAACACACTGTTGCGTGCGTCTTTCATTGCGACATTTGACTGCAGGGCTACTGTGTGTGTGTGGACACACACCTGAAGGGCGGAGCCTAGCAGGTGAAAATGCTGAAGGCTAAGGAGACATTCCCATGTGAATGTTTTATGTTGTGTGTGTGTGTCTCCATGCAAATTGGAATGGATTTTAAGTGTGTGTGGCCTCTTGCTCCAAGTGAAACAAGATTAATGACCCTTAGCTCATTCTTGGCAAACACTCGGATCCCCGTGTGTGTGCGCGTGTGCGTGTGCATGTGCATGTGCATGTGCATGTGCATGTGCATGTGTGTGTGTTTGACCTAACAAGGAGCGCTCTGTCCGTGTAATGGCTTTTCAGCTGCGCCCCGACCTGCTGATCAGCCTGCGAAGGTGTGCGAATAATGCCAGAACGAGCAGAAACTGTAAACCGCCGCTAAAATCTCAGGTTGCATTTTAAAGAGCAACAAAATCACTGCGCACTTTCACAAAACATAAATATCCTCTCATACAGACGTGTATCAGAATTGAGTTTCAGTTCGTTGCGCTCGTGGCCGACGGCTCCCTCTCCACAGTTATTTTCCTAGCATTAGCGGCGCATGCTATTTGACATCTTTATCAGGGGGGCTGATGGCTGCGAGGCCGCTTTTAACAGCGCTGACTGCTTCACAATGGCCGGGCTGGCTCGGTGACAAGCCGTCAGAGTGTGCACACCCATACAAAACACACCCACACACACACACTCACACAGATACAGGAGCACACAGGCAAAGGAAGAATGGGGGGAAAAAAAGCATAAGAACCTTATATTTAATGCAATTCACAAAGGTCGCAGCTGAATCTGAGGGGAGCAAATGTTCGGCAGTCGACGGCTCTCATGACGGCGCGGACGCACAAAAACGCCCACTTCACAGCTCTTCTGAAGTGACTGGCTTGAATAACAGATTACCGAGGAATAATTGACTGGTGCTTCGGTTTTGGTCTGCGGTGCTTTTCACCTGCAGATTGAAATGTCTTTGTGCATTCTGGGTGTTTGACGCTTCTTTCGAGGTCAGTCATGTGACTTTAATGCTGACAATGCAAACGGATATCTCGGTGCCAAACCAAGTGGTTGAGTCTTGTTTTTTTTTTTTTTTTTTTTTTGTTGAATAGGCATCAACAGTAAACGGAAAGTGTTAGCGACTGCCATAAAACTACACATCTGAGTAGAACCGTTGAAAGTGAAAGACGTGCCGGCGTCATATTTAGATGCAGCGACTGTTTGCGTCTTTGTCCCGAGCCGAGCTTCTCCCTCTCCGAGGGCGTCCCTGTTTGAAGAACAGCCATGATGACACACAAACTCCCCGCTCATTCATAATGCAAACCAGTCGAGCTGACTAAACCAAACACACCCATGATGCTCAACGTGACACACACTTTGTACCGAGGACACAGAACACGGAGCAACTTTATTTTTTTGCTGTCAGAGCACAAACAAAAAAACTTTCTTATGCAGTTTGCGTACAAATCTTGACTTACTCATATAATGATAAATCAGCCTCAATCTTATCGTAAATCAGATAATTACATACTTAATCAGCCTTAATCAGACATTTATGGATGCTATGATTGGGACTGGCTTCAAAATAAAATGAATGTGTGTGTCCTGCTCTTCACCTCCAGTGAGTGTGTGTTGTGGATCAGTGTAGAAAATAATGACAGGACTGAATTTAGAAATCTACACTTTTTATAAAGTGCTGCTATTTTGAAGAGTTGAAAATAACTCCAGTCTTTTTATGCACACATTCACCCCATCCAGATTTCTTTCTGATTCTCTGTTGAAGTCTGAAGCAAATCAAACCCCTTTAATAGCTTGTAAAAATATAGTTTATTGACTATATTTCACAGCTAGGTTCATTTGGTTTTGGTGTAACTGCAAACACACCAATAAAAGTGGAGTTATTTTCGGTCCAGATGCTGGGTAACAGGCTGGGTGTGTTCAAATGGAGGAGAAATGAAGGGAGTAAAGGATGCAGCTCCACGTCTGAGGCTTATTTTCACTTTACTGAAAGCATCAACCCATCGTTTTCAAAACACTGGCATGTAAATGAGGAACTTTTCTGAAATGAAAATGCAAAAAGGATGGTTTTCAATTGAAATGTCATGTAAATGGGGTCTAAAAGAAAACTGAGTTATTATTGCAGCATAGCTATGTTTTTGAAATCAATGTGATGTTTTTTGTGGTTTAGCTGTTCTGTTGTACAGTATATAACATGTAGAGAAGAAGTGGGAGCGCACACACACACACACACACACATATACACACACCCATAGCTCCCTGGCTTCTGAGAATAATTCATCAATACTGTTAATCATTCACGCGAGGCTATAAACCGCTCTTATTGTGTCAGCCTGGTAGGTCACCTGAGCGACTTCCTGGTTTAACACACCAATACACACTTTCTAACACACACACACACACACACACACACACACACACACACACACACACACACACACACACACTCTAACAAACAAGCACGCAAGCAGGCTTCACAGGAGGCCTTTAATAAAGTAATTTTACATTAGGTTTGGAAAAACAAGCCTATTAGTTTGTGTCACACCACTAAATTCCCTCTTAAGCACACACACATACACACACATGCGATAAGACCTGACCCATATGTCTGGGTGGGATAAGTCCACTTTAAATCTTAGTGTCTCTTTAATGCAAGTCTTCAAAATTCCCTGCAATAGCCGGGCTCCGCACA